>NC_088912.1:30214285-30543451 GCF_963576675.1 Euphorbia lathyris
GGGTGAAGTTGTCCACACAGCATGCTATATTCTCAATAGGGCTCTAGTTAGACCTATTCTTAAGAAAACCCCATATGAACTTTGGAAAGGACGAAAGCCCAACATTGGCTACTTTCGTGCCTTTGGGTGTAAATGTTATATACTCAACACGAAAGACAATCTAGCTAAATTTGACCCCAAAGCTGACGAAGCAATATTCTTAGGGTACTCAACAAACAGTAAAGCATATAAAGTCCATAATAAAAGAACTCAGGTTGTTGAAGAGTCTGTACATATTGAGTTCGATGAAGCTGACCCTGCAGGAAAGATAGCTCAGCTCGAAGAAGATGAACCAAGCTCAGCTTCCGCTGATCAACCAGAAGCCTATGTGTCATCAATACAAGGGCTAACCAAAGGTAAGCAAGAAGTTGAAATTACATTTGCTGACCAATCTATTCCTGTAGAGATTGTAGAAACACCTGTTCCAAACGACTCAACATTACCCAAGGAAATAAAAATTCCAAGAGGACACTCAGAGAAATCCATTCTTGATGCTACTGACAACAAGGTAATGACAAGAGATCAGCTTCGGAAGTATCTAGGCAGTGTGGCTTTTGTATCAGTACATGAACCAAAGAACTTTGCTGATGCTGAGCACGATGAATATTGGATCAACACTATGCAAGAAGAGCTAGACCAATTCACAAGAAATGAGGTATGGGATTTAGTACCTAAGCCCAGAAATCAAAAGTCCATAGGAACTAAGTGGGTCTTTAGAAACAAACTAGATGAGCATGGAAATGTAGTCAGAAACAAGGCTCGACTTGTAGCTCAAGGCTATAGTCAGCAAGAGGGTATTGACTATGGTGAAACTTTTGCACCAGTTGCTAGACTAGAAGCTATACGTATATTGTGTGCATATGCTAGTTTTATGAACTTTAAATTATACCAAATGGATGTTAAAAGTGCATTTCTTAATGGCTTTATAAACGAAGAGGTATATGTTAACCAACCTCTTGGGTTTGAAGATCCAAAATTTCCAAACCACGTTTATAAACTCAAGAATGCCCTGTATGGCCTGAAGCAAGCTCCAAGAGCCTGCTATGAGAGATTGACCAACTTCCTGTTGACCAGGAACTATGTCAGAGGAAAAGCTGACACAACCTTGTTCATTAAGAAAAAGGGTAAACATACCCTACTTGCACAAATCTATGTAGATGATATAATATTTGGTGCTACTGATGAATCTTTGTGTAAAGAATTTAGCAAACAAATGCAAACTGAGTTCGAGATATCCATGATGGGTGAACTCAACTTCTTCCTTGGACTTCAAATTAAGCAAGGTAAGAATGGCATCTTCATAAGTCAGTCCAAGTACACCAAAGAGATGTTAAAGAAGTTTGATATGGAAGATTGCAAACCCATATCAACCCCTATGGGTACTGATACTGTCCTATGCAAAGATGAGAAAAGTAAGTCAATAGATAGTAAACTTTATCGAGGTATGATAGGCTCCTTACTTTATCTCACGGCTAGTAGACCTGATATACAGTACTCAGTATGTTATTGTGCAAGATATCAAGCTGACCCCAGGGAATCTCACCTAATTGTTGTAAAAAGAATTTTTAGATATTTGCAGAGCTCAGTTGATGCAGGTTTATGGTATCCAACCTCAAATGACTTCACACTCATTGGATATACCGATGCTGACTATGGACGAGATAAGCTAGAACGTAAAAGTACTTCAGGAGGATGTCACTTCCTCGGAAGCTGTCTAGTATCTTGGTTCAGCAAGAAGCAGTCATCAGTTGCCTTGTCTACAACTGAAGCTGAGTACGTAGCTGCTGGAAGCTGTGTTGCACAAGTTCTATGGATTAAGCAACAGCTTGAAGATTATGGAGTAAAAACAGAAACAATAGAGATCAAATGTGACAACAAGAGTGCCATTGATCTATCCAAGAATCCAATCCAACACAGCAGACTGAAGCATGTCAGCATAAGGCATCACTTCATCAGAGATCACGTACTAAAGGGTGAGATCAAACTGACCTATGTGCCAACAGATGAACAGCTTGTAGATATTTTCACCAAGCCATTGACTCGTGAACAATTCAACATACTAAGGGAAGCTATCGGTATGTCTAATCCTCTTCAATAATTCTATGTGAAAAAAATGAATGTTGAGTGATTGCCATGCTGAGTTAATTCAAAATTAGTAACTACTCCATACTGAGCTTAAAATATAGAAAATCACTCTATGCTGAGTAGATATACATGTTGAAGTGATTACCCTATGCTAGGTTACTAAGAGAAGAAATTCATTTACATAGAACTAGGTACTCAATATCACAAATGCTTCGAATTCTAGCAAAACTGAGTAAAAACCCACTTGCACCATTAAATGCTAACACGTGTAACAAATAGCACTTAGGATAACGTAAGCAATAATGGGAAAACCCATGCGCCAAACGTGTCATAAATGACAGAATCCCTATCGATTGAACGTCCCAAGGTGAAACGGCTAGTTCAACGAATAGGATTGATTTCGATCTCTATAAATAGTGGAAGATTTCCCACTTAATCCTCTATATGCTTAAATCTTTTGGCATCCGAATTCCTCTCTCTCTAAATTTCAAAATTCCTAAGAATCTCTGAGAAGAAAATGTCGAACCCTCAAAATATCTCCGGTGGTGATTCCGGCAAACATCACACCGATGAAAATCCAAAATCTCCTCCTCAGCCTAACCAAACTTTGAACAAAAACTCTCAAGCTGACCCAGCAAGCTCTTCAAAGAAGCTCAGGGAAAGGAACATGGTCAAAGTTCACAAGAAGGTCAATAATCTGGAAGTTCTGAAATGCAGATGGTTCTCTCCGAGCTTCATCACCGCTGAAAAACCCTTCTGTGAGTGGATTGAGAAGAATGAATGGGTAGGACTCTTCTCTCTCTCTGGGAAAACCTATCCTAGGTTAGTTAGGGAATTTTACTCAAATCTTTATGTCGACGAAGAAGATGCTGACTACTTGGAAACTTCTGTCAAGGGGCACAAGATAACAATCACCCCATCTTACTTAGCAACCCTACTCAACCTGCCAGAAACAGGGAAAGAATTTAGGACAACCAAAGAAAAGCTTGACCATGTCAAGGGTTTTTGTAAGCCAAAGAATCACAATGGAGAAATACCCAGTACCTGTATGGGACAAAATCAGAAGATGGCTCATTACATATTGACTAACTTCATTTTCCCAAAGCTCAGCTCAGCATCGTCGGCATCCAACTTCGAGCAGTGCTTCATATGGCATATGCTGACCTACAACCCACTCAATATGCCTGTGTTCCTGGTCGGTGCACTTCAACGAGGAGGTAAGAAACTCAAACTGGGCTCTCTAATCACCAAAATCCTCGAAGATCAGAAAATAGAGACCATCAATGAGACTGACAGTTTAGGAAGTGAAATCACAGCGACTCTGCTGTTTGGGTTGTTGTTCAACCAACCTTTGAAGGGGACTGAAGGTGTTGAGGAAGATGAGGAAGAAAACGAAGCTGAGCAAGAAGTAGAAAATGAGCAAGAAGTGGAACCTAAAGGAAAGAAAGTTACTGCTGAGTCTGCTGAGTCAGCAACAACAAAGAAGAAGAGAAAAGCACTTGAAACGTGCTCAAAAGATGTTGATACTGTCCCAAGGAAGGTACGAGCTGTGTCTAAAGGGAAGAAAGTTGATGCTGACCAAACTTAGGCTACACCTAAGTTAGCAGAGAAGAGAAAAAGGCAAACTGAGCCCGAAGAGGAGAGTGAAGAAACACCAGATCAACCTCTACAGAAAAGGAAAAGCTCTGGTTTGAAAGTCATTGAAGCTGACCCCGTCAACTGGGTTGTCACTCCCCAGTCACACTTCGTCAAAAGCCTTGGGATTGACATTGAACAAACCCCTGTTGTGCAAGAAGAAAGAGAACAGAGAAGTAATGCCACTCAGCCTGATACTGAGGAAAAAGATCATGCTGAGCCAGATGATGTTGAGCAACATCAGGAGGAAAATGCTGAACAACCAGGGAATGATGTGCAAGATTATGAACTCAATGATGAACTTTTGGAAAAATCATCTTCTGACTCCAGTGAAGATATTCAAACTGATCCTTCACCACCAAGAGCTAAGAAATATCGAAGACTCAAGAAGAAGGCACACAAGCAAAAGCCTATTGATCTTTTGGATGATTCCCCACCTCGAGAGCCACTTACTGACCTCTCCGATATCCAGTTCAAATACTTCTCACATGATACTGAGTCTCCTCCTAGGGAATCTGTGCAAAATCAAGCCTCTATTACTCCTATTGAGGAACAAGCCAAGACTCTGGAACATCCAAATTCTGCCGAGCAAGAGCTCGAAGTCCAAGTTGCTCAAGATGGGGAGACAACTATGGAACAACCTGCTCAACTTCCACCTCATATTGAGCCGACCAACATCTCTATAAGTCCTTCCCCTCAAACTCAAAATACACAGGCTGTTGACCACTAAGTTCCTCATACTGAGCTACCTCTAGAACCAACAATTGACCAACCTAACCAAACTAACAAGCAGCCAACTCCACCACCTTCAAGCTCAACTTCAATTCCAGCCTCTGAGTCCAATCCTGCTGGCCAATTTGCCTATCTAAGTGCCACTGAGTCTGGGCGCAGAATCATTGCCTCTGCTCAGTCTCTTCTTCAGGATTTGAATCCTCCTCATACTGATGCTGCTGGGTCTGTGAATCTTGAGTCCTCCCAAATTTCATCCATCACTCAGCTTCTGAGTGAAATTCGAAGTCTTAAAGACATCATAAGTGTAATGACCACGGTCCAGACACAGCAACCCAAGCAAGACCAAATTGCCAAGCTGACTGAATTATTGCTTATGCTGGTCAACCACATGAATTCAATTGAAGGAAAAATCCAGAGTCTATCTGAAGTACATCCGAGGTATTCTACTTCCACTGAGCTTAAGGACCACTTTGCTAAGCTAACCATCGATCTGGCCAACATTGGATCTTCGGTTCATCCTGAGTATGCCACTTCTGTTGAGATAGAGCAATATTTCTCCAAGTTGACCTCTGACCTGACCTGCACACGTGAACTGATTTCCTCCACTTCTCAGTGTACCATTGATCAACTGAGTGAAGTTGTGCGTCTTTTCAATATCAACAAGGAAAAGATGGACGTTGACCCCATCACTAATGAAACACTTCTGAGCTTCTCACAAACCATCCTTCGCTCAGTACGCTACACCAATGCTCAATGCCAATTCTATGACTCAGCGCTGCTCAAAATGTACCATCAATCCTTTGCCCAGCTAACTGAGTCCATCTCCTGGATCAGCAAATCTCATGAGTGTCTTATCAGCATACTGAGTAGCTCCCTCTGGGTTCCTCGCACTATTCAAGATCATTGTGTTCCAGTTATTGATGGCCTGAGTGAGAGTACAAGAAGGCTGAAGCGTTATTCAAACGCTCTATCTGCTGCTGCTAGGAATGATACTTTCACTCCTCCTCCTCCCGATGATGGCAAAACGGGGGAGAAAAGCCAAGATGGAACTCAGCACACCGGTGGTGCATCAGGAAGTAAAGATAAAGGGAAAGGCAAGTATCAAGCTCAAGTCAATCCGAAGAAGAAGAAGTAGTCTAGTCTAAAAGTTTAGAACTTAGCCCATACTTCATTTGTGCTTAATATGTATATCTCTTGCTGAGTAACTTTATGATGAGTATCACTTTATCCAACTTGTCTTAATACCATGCTTAGTATTATATGCTGATCTGTCCAAATTGAACAAACAAATCATAATGAAATATACTCAGTATACATCTTCACACATAAGTGAACTAAAGTAATAAAATAACCATTTCTGAAAACTGACCTATTAGATCTTAGAAGGTCTAGGATTGAACTTAGTCAGTACAAGTATCTTTAATTTCTCTCAATTAAATCTTGGAAGGTTTAGAGTTAAGTTAATAGATGCAACACTTACGGGGGAGCAATTTCAGAAATATGAAAAATAAATCAATCATGGGGAATTTCAAAACTCAGTTCCATAATTATGTATTTTGCCAACATTAAAATGGGGGAGTTTGTTGAAACACCTTTCCACAAGATTTTGATTTGACAAAATCATCCATGATTAAGAGGCAATTAAATTTAAGTGCTTTGGCTTAATTGTACTAATTCGTTTGTTCAATGTTGAGTATAAATATAAATGCAAAAGGAAATAAAATTAAGACAGGACAAAGTCTGAATGAAGACATTGCATAAGCTGAGTAAAGAGCAACAGAGCAACTCCGCATCATAAAAGACAAGTCATCTTCAGAACAACATGCTAAGAGTGAAGATGATCTGAGAAGCTGAGTAAAACGGAACTCAGCATAAAAGAAGAAAAGTCTGCTTCAGAACGAAGTCTTACAAAACGAAGCTGACCTTGGAAGCTGAGTTAGAAAGGACTCAGAATGAAGTCTGACAACAATCAAAGGCAGTGGATAACGAAGTCAAGCTGAGTTATCTTCAGGAAAGCATGAAAGGTCCGTTGACTAGAAGATAAAGACTGCCAACCCTCTGCGCCAATAATAGAAATCTCGAGATTACGCAAAAGCCAAATTCCAAGATGAAAGGGTCAACTGTCTGTGGCTAAAAGACGAACTGCCACAAAAAGACAAAGTCTGCAGGAAGAAGACAATCCTGACATCTGAAGAATTCAGGATTCAAGATTGGCCTGCACATCTGAAGCTGACCAGAGATTTGTCCCCCAAAAGAGCCATTTTGGACTCAACGGACAAATCAATTTCAAATGATTTGTTTCCTACATTTCAACTATAAAAGGGACAAAGGTTCCATTTGGAAGATTGCCGGTTTTACAGAAAATCACAAGTGAGAAAGATACAAATTCAAAGCACTCAAAAACAAGAAAAAGATCTTACACCAAACTTCCATTCTTTGTGTAAATGCTAGATTGATTGTCTGTAATCATCTAAAGTGTTCTTTGTTTGAAAGGGAACAAGTTCTTATCAATTGTAATATTGAGAGTGTATGCTGAGTGCTCGGTGTTGAGTACTTAGTGGTAGAGAAAATCTGGATGTTCGGTTATAGCATTCAGTAGGAGTTGAGTATACGAATAGAGGAAGGTACTCTTGCATATTCAACTGCCTTGTAAACGGTTTGTGCTCTACCTTTAAAGAGCTCAGTATTGGATTCTAAAAGCCCGGAGGACTCTAGGGACTGGACGTAGGCAGAGAGGCCGAACCAGGATAAGTGATACTGAGTAATCTCTAACTCTCTCTCTCTCTCTATATATATATATATATATATATATATATATATCTGTATGTGTTGTATGGTAAACTTAGTCAGCATCTAAATTGATTAAGCTGACTCTGAGTAAATTAGAGTGCTGAGTTGAAAGCTGACCTCTGTAAGTGTCAATTCTCAACTCACAAGTAAAACAGTTCTAGTCAATATCTGACTAAAGCTGTCTTACGCTAAATTCGGCCAAGCTAATCAAAAGCTGAGTTGACAAACTCACCAAGACTGTTAAGTCAGCATAAATAATTAACGAAAAAGTTATATTAGTTCCTAACCCCCCCTTGAACTAATCACACGGGACCAACAGTGAGTTCTCCTATCATTGACATTTCAAACTCAGTCTGTATCTGCTTACTAAATTCCTTGCACATTGACTCGTTAGTGGCACCAAAAATAATGTCATCAACATATATCTGAGCCAATAGGGTATCTTTACCCTTCTTAATGAATAAGGTTGTATCAGATTTACCTCTGACATAATTTCTAATCAGCAGGAAACTGGTCAGCCTCTCATACCAATCACGTGGTGCTTGCTTGAGACCATACATAGCCTTTTTGAGTTTATAAACGTGGTTTGGGAACTTGGGATCCTCAAACCCTGGAGGCTGATTAACATAGACTTCCTCGTTTATAACTCCATTAAGGAATGCACTCTTAACATCCATTTGAAACAATTTAAAGTTCATATAACTTGCATAAGCACATAAAATTCTTATAGGCTCTAGCCTTGCCACTGGGACGAAGGTCTCACCGTAGTCAATACCTTCTTGCTGACTGCAGCCCTGAGCTACAAGTCTTGCTTTGTTTCTGACCACGTTCCCTTGTTCATCCAGTTTGTTTCGGAAGACCCATCTTGTTCCTATGGTCTTCTGGCTCTTTGGTTTTGGCACTAAGTCCCATACTTCATTTCTCTTGAGCTGATCAAGTTCTTCTTGCATTGCATTCATCCAGAACTCATCATACTCAGCCTCAGCGAAGTTCTTTGGTTCCTAAATTGAGACGAATGCTACGTTGCTGAGGTATCTCCTGAGTTGATTCTTTTTCATCAGGGTGTTCTCAGCGGCATCAAGAATGGCACTCTCTGAGTGTCCTCTTGGTATCCTGATCTCTTTTGGTAGATTGATGTCTTGTGCTGGTTGTGTTTCAACAATCTCTGCAGGTGTAGACTGGTCAGTGAAAACAATTTGAGTTTCGCTTTTACCTTTAGTCAGCCCTTGAGGCAATGACTCAACGGCTGTTTCTTGGTCAGCGGGAGCTGAGTGGGGATCATCCTCAGTCAGCTGCATGTCTCTTCCTGCAGGGTTAGTTTCATCGAGCTCAACGTGTACTGACTCTTCTAAGACTTGAGTTCTTTTATTAAAGACTCTGTATGCTTTGCTGTTTGTTGAGTAGCCTAAAAAGATAGCTTCATCTGCTTTTGAGTCAAACTTAGCTAGGCTGTCTTTGGTATTTGAAATAAAACATTTACAACCAAAGGCACGAAAGTATCCAATGTTGGGCTTTCGTCCTTTCCAAAGTTCGTATGGGGTCTTCTTTAATATGGGTCTAACTAGAGCCCTATTAAGTATGTAGCACGCTGTGTTGACAGCTTCTCCCCAAAAGTACTTTGGAAGTCTATGCTCACTCAGCATTGTCCTGGCTATTTCAACCAAGGTTCTGTTTTTCCTTTCAACAACCCCATTTTGTTGAGGCGTTCTAGGAGCAGAAAAATTATGGTCAATGCCGTTGGCTTCACAGAATTCAACAAACTGTTGGTTCTTAAATTCTCCACGATTATCACTTCGGATGTGAGCTAACTTAAGGTCTTTATCATTTTCAAGTTTTCTTACTAAATTTGAAAATGTCTCAAAGGTTTCATCCTTGCTACTCAGCAAGATGATCCAAGTGTACCGAGAAAAGTCATCTACAATGACTAAGGAAAATCTTCTACCACCCAAGCTCAGCGGCTGGACTGGGCCGAAGAGATCCAAGTGTAGTAACTCTAATGGACGCTTAGTTGAGACAATGTTTTTACTATGAAAAGATTGTTTGGTTTGTTTTTCAGCTTGACAAGCGTGGCATAGTTGATCTTTTTCAAACTTAAGTTCTGGCAGTCCCTCAACTAATTGCTTTCTTGCTAATTTGGCCAGGAGGTCCATGCTTACATGACCAAGTCTCCTGTGCCATAGCCAGGAATTTTCTTCCTTTGACACTAAGCATACAGTTTTTGAAAACTTCTTTTCTAAGTTCAGCATAAAGACATTATCAATACGAGGGGCAGTTAAAATCAACTCATTCGTTTTACCCTCGAATATTTTACATCCAGTGTCATCAAATATAACTTTTCTCCCATTGTCACATAGCTGAGCTACGCTGAGTAAGTTATACTTGAGTTCGCTGACTAGGGAGACTGACTCAATAGTAGGATTACCACCAACGGTTCCTGACCCTACTATCTTACCCTTTTTGTTGTCTCCAAAACTTACACTTCCACCTCGTTTATGCACAAATGTGATGAACTGAGTTTCATCACCAGTCATATGCCTCGAGCATGCGTTGTCAATGTACCACATCTTTGACTTCTTAGCACACCTCAGGCTTACCTGCAATATAGCTAGTTGCTTTTAGGTACCCAATTCTTTTTGGGTCCTTGTTTGTTAGGTTCAACAGGTAAAGCATCATATTTCATCTTATGCCGACACACTTGGACAGTGTGTCCATTTTTCCCACAGAAGTCACAGTTGACCTTCCGTTTAGGATATCTCACTGACTGGTCAGCACCCGAGTGCTGAGCATGCCAGCACACCTTAGTGGTGTGTCCTTTCTTCCCACAAAAGTCACACTGGACATTCCGCTGAGGATTCCATCTCTGTTGACTAGTACTTCGGTACTGAGTGTTCAGAGGAATATTTCTTTTATTCGAAACCTTAAGTTGGTTCTGAATAGATGTGACATCCTTCTTCAGTTTCTTAGAATCTGATTGGACCTCAGAGACAAACTTTTGCATAATTTCTACGTTACTATGCAAAGTTGAGTTATCTTGGAGAAGATACCGAAGGTCACTCAACTTGACCTCCTCCATCTCGTCACACCGCTTGCTGAGTGTTCTAACCTTTTTGTTACACTTTTTGACAAGTGTGTAGAGGTCACTCAGGGCATTAACCATTTCATTTCTGAGCAAGGGTAGTGATATTACCTCAGTTGAGTGTTCCTCATTGTCAGATGCAATGGAGGGGTCAGCATGCTCAGAAACACAAGGCTCAGCAAGCTCATCTGCCATGAAGCAGATCTTTGTTGACTCAGTGGCATCGTCTCCTGATGATGATGACTCATCACTATCACTCCAGGTTGCCACCATTGCCTTCTTGATGTTCTTCCTTTCCTTCTTCAAGGTAAGACAACTTGATTTGATATGGCCAGTTTGATGACATTCAAAGCATGTAATGGGCTTTGAGTTGTCCTTCTTGTACTTGTTGTCGCTTGACTCAGCTTTGTACTTATCAAACTTCTTGTAAGGCTTCTTGGAATATTTATCATTCTTTCTGAACAGCCTTTTCATCTTTCTAGTGAACATTGCCATTTTTTCATCATCTGTTGAGCTCCCATCAGTGGAGTCAGCTTTCATGACAAGAGACTTTTGCTTCTTGTCTTCAGACTTTTCCTTCACCTCGAAATTCTTCATTGAGATCTCATGGGTCAGCAACGAGCCAATGAGTTCATCATACTTGTAGGTGGTTAAGTCTTGAACTTCCTCAATAATAGTTTTCTTGGCTTGCCAGCTTTTAGGAAGACTCCTCAGTATCTTCTTGACTTGCTCTTCCTCAGTAAAGATCTTGCCAAGTCTCTTGAGCTCGTTGATAATGTTTGTGAACCTT
The DNA here is from genome assembly GCF_963576675.1 of Euphorbia lathyris. Lineage (NCBI taxonomy): Eukaryota > Viridiplantae > Streptophyta > Magnoliopsida > Malpighiales > Euphorbiaceae > Euphorbia > Euphorbia lathyris. The sequence goes on from NC_088912.1 coordinate 30,225,433, forward strand.
GCGTTCATCTCAGAGATTCCTTCATCATCATTCATTTCAAAGAGCTCGTACAACCTCATGTGCTGGTTCACCTTGGACTCTTTCACTTTGTTGGTTCCTTCGTAGGTGACCTCCGGCTTCTTCCAAATCTCCTGCGCTAACTCACAACCTGAAATTTTGTTGTACTCTGCAGCATCTAACGCATAGTGAAGCATGTTTATAGCCGAAGCATGATTTTGTAGCTTATTGAGATCATCTTCTGTCCATTTAGTCTCAGCTTTAACAACCGTTTGGCCGTTAATAGTTTCAACATGAACAAATGGGCCTTGGACTATAGAAAGCCATGGACTCATATTTGTTGCCTGAATGAAGTTTTTCATTCTGTTCTTCCAAAAGGTATAGTTAGACCCGAAGAACAGAGGAGGCCGAGTAATGGACAGTCCCTCAGGTAAAATCTGAGTTGTCTGATTTCCTGGGAGGAAACGAGTGCTGTTCTCAGCCATTGTGGGGATCAGCTCAAGATAGTTATATTGTCACACCTGACCCTAAACGACCTCAATCGGCATCAGGCGTGAAATAGAAAGATCATAATCAATACTTAGGAGTCTCCAATTTAACCAAATATACACCTAAAACCATCAAATTAACTCCAAACTTTTTCTATAGCGCCAAATTAATACCATATACCCAATAATTATCATATATACTAATATCAAAATATAAATTCTAGAAATTTAGACCCGGACGTGACATATATCTTTCTCAGTGAGCTGTTAAGCTCTGATACCACTTGCTGGTCCCTTATAACGTGACAAGTTTAGTTCCAAGGGGGGGATATGAACTATTTAAAATTTTGTCCGTTTAGGCTGACTTCTTTTCTTAAGAAAAGGTTTACACAGCGGCGCTAAGTAATTCTAAGACACAAGCTTAGTCAACTTGTGACTAAGTCTGTTTCTTTCGTTGAGTCAGGAGATAGCACTTGGAGTCCATTCCTGATCTCAGCTTCTTAGTGCACTCAACTCAGCGTGAGTTTGTTACTTAGGCAGTTTTATAGCAAGCAATATATAAAGGAGTTTAAGGGTTAGAAATATGTTACTCAGCAGACATATCCTGGTTCGGCCTCTCCGCCTACGTCCAGTCCCCGGAACTCGTCCGAGCTTTTTGAATTCTCTACTGAGCTCTTTAAAGGTAGAGCACGAAACCTTTTACAATAGAAGCTGAGTATACACGAGTACCTTCCTCTATACCTCTACTCACTCCTATATCTACAGCTGAGTACTATAACCGAGTACTCAGCCTCTCCTTTCTATTCTTCTAGAAATGATAAAGTGTTTGTCCTAAACAACAATTGCTAAGACACTTTAGATGATTGAAAATCACTCTAGACTTTTACACAATAATATGGAAATTGGTGTAAGGTTTTTGTTTTGATTTTCTCACAGAACTTCGTGTATGAATTTGGACAGCGTTTCGGCTAATTGAAGATCTGCATGGAACGAAGCAAATGAGAGGCCTATTTATAGTGACACTTGAGGCACCGGTAATTTCGAATTTCGAAATAACCGTTGGAGGGAAACGGCTTCCTGTCATTGTCACTCAGTACGTGCTCAGTGTCGTTGGCCAATGAGATTCTTACATCTTCTGTCCACGGCAGTGCTCGGCAGCTTTTCGTTTGGCAAACAGAATGTTTTGACATATTTGGCAAAGTCTTCCAGACAGCTTCCTGCGCCTTCTGAACTTTACCCAAAGTAGAAATACTTTGTCTAGAAGTTAGTTCTTGTCTGCCGCTGTCCTGACTACTTGTCGCTTAACTCAGCAGCTTCCTCTTGAAGCTTTTGCTAGGAGGCTTCTCGATCCTTCTTTATGCTGAGTCGTCGTTTTGCTTAATACGACTTCGTTTCATCTTCTTGGGCCGTGAGGTCTTGATGTGTTGACTTGGGCTTGACTTCCACTTATGGGCTTTATATCTTAATGTCTTATAAATCAATAAACTCAACATTGAACAAACACATTAGTATGAATAAATCAAAGCATTTAAATTTAATGTGTTAGAATATTTTTTTATCAATTTACTTAAATAATTTTATCAAATCAAAATCATGTGGAAAGGTGTTTCAACACCTGCATCCCCAATGGTGGGGAGGATGGGAAAAAGAGATACATCCGAGAAGCAAAAAGTTTACCTTTTCTTCTCTAACCCTATGCGCCCCTTCTATTTCTCTCTCAAAGTTTGCACTTAGTTCATTATATCATTGCATTTTATATCCTGAACCACTTTAGCATAAGAGTGGCATGACTACTAATACAAGATCATAGTTCAATTATCCACTGTAGTATTAAAACAATAATTTATAATATTAAAACAATAATTTGTAATATGAGAGGTAACCAATAACTGTATTTTATTTTTAGATATATTCTTGAATAATTTCTTCAAATAACGATATCAAATAACAACGGCTAATTTTCTATCACTACTACATAATGGCAAATGCTCATCAAAATATATTACAAATCATCAAGGGTTAGGCTATGCTTACTTTGTTCAGAGCCGTCCGGCTTGGCAATATCCCCAGCAAGGGTTCGTTAAATGTAACACCGACAGGGCTATTTTTTGCAGACATTGGAGCTTGTGGGATTGGAGCTGTCGTGAGGGGAGCCAATGGATGCTTCATCCACTGCAGCAGCAGCGTCATTAAAGGTGACTTCGATTCTCAATTTGTTGAAGCATTAGCTGTTCGTTCAAGTATGCTGTGGCTGGTTTCCAAGAGTTTGTTGAAAGTAGTTTTTGAGACAGATGCGAAGGGGGTTGCGGATGCGATTAATACTAATAGTGAAGATATATCCGAGCTAGGGGTGTTAATTCAAGATTGCAAGGAGATTCTTGCGGTTTAGAAGGATTTTTCAGTTTCCTATGTTCCTTGATTAGCGACGGAGTTGCTCACTTAATTACTAGGCAAGCTCATTCCAACGCTAATGACTTTATATCAGATGTAATGACATTTTAGTTAACTGATGTTATTTTGCAGGATGAACATTCATGTCCTATTTAATTGAAAGTTTGGTTTTGCTAAAAAAAAATATATTCAATATTTATTTGTCAAATTTGAGACTCAATATGAATAAATTTCATTGTTAATCATTATCGAGGTAGTTAGTTTGCTTCCACTTTAAAAATAAGAAGGTACTTGAACTTTTTTAATTAAAATAAAAGAATATTTATTTAATTTTAGGAAAAATATAAAATAAATAGTGATTTTATATATTTGGAAAATATTAATATGGTGTAAAGTTTGTAAATTCTTCAAAGGTAAATTTATATTTTTTTATTAAAATTATTCAAATTTATGTACATGATAAGAATAATTCTTATCATAATGTTATGAATGATTAGACATTAAATTTAAATTAAAAATAAAAAAATATATTGTTTTTCTTTACTATTTAGATAAATTTTTTAAAAATATTTCATAAAATTTGTAAAATATTAATGTTTAATTTTATTATTAAATTAAAAAAAAATATATGAATTTTCTTTTTCAAAACTAACTTATATGAAATTGGTATAAAATAAGAAACAAAATATATATTTAAAATTGCTTTTGACTAGTAATATTAGAAATAAATTTATAAAATTTTAAACGTTAATAATAAATTTATTTAAGACTATAAATATTAAGTGTATTTTTATACATTATCCAAATATATTTAAAATTGTTCTATCATATGCTACTACTACTTCTATTAAATGTTGTAGTCCATTGATTACTTACTCTTTCCTTTTCTTTTTTTATCCGAACAAGTTTAAATTTCTTTTGAGGCATAGAAATTTTAATTAAAAAATATCCTTTTGATTTTATTTGTCTAAAATTAAAATTGCCTTGATAATTTAATTCTTGATTATATAAAGTTTTGTTTTTATATTGTGCAAGCAAATATATTTTATTATTTTTTGTTTTTTTTGAAGTAATATATTTTAGTATTTTGTTAACTTGAGCAGTTCACCTGACACATAGTACAAAATGGCTGTTACTTACACAGTCAGAAAATAGTAATTAAACTCTGACCCAAAGGGTAATTTGGTCAATAAAAAATAGATGAGAATTGACAGGTCCATTCGTAAATTCCGCCCACCCCCACCCCCCAACAAAAGCAAAGCTTCCACCTTTTTATAATCCCCCCCACTCCCCCCACTCCACTCTCTCTCTCTCCTCTGTCTCCTCCTCCTCCACTTCAACTAGAGAGAGAAACTTTAAATATCTATACTACAGTAGAAACATCAACAATGGTGGACGATTTCATGGTCTGCATAGACAGAATCATAGCTTCTGCTTGCTTTGAAAGAGAAAGAGATTCAAAACTTAAGCAAGACAGTGTTATTACTGTAAATACTAATGGAGATGATGAAGATGAAGAAGACGGCTCTTCTTCTTCTTTTAGAGAAATGGTTGAATGTAGAATTTGTCAGGAAGAAGATCAACTTCCTTCAATGGAAGCTCCTTGTGCTTGTAATGGCACCCTTAAGGTCAAGTTCTTTTCTTTTCTGGATTTTCATTAAAACCCCCTTCATTTTTCAAACTAATTTTTATGGGTTTTGATTGATTCCTCTAAAAAAAGTTGTGTATTTGTTGTATTTGGATTAGTTGATTTTCCCTATGCGGTTATGTCAAAGTGCAGCGTTTTGTCATTTTCTGTGTAGAATTACTTTGGCAACTTTCCAAGTTTTAACCTTTATGTGTAACAGCCTATAATCCTGTAGATATTTTCCTCTTTATGTGAGATTGAATTCAGGATAACTGAGATTTTTCAATTTGGTCACATGGAATTGGTTTGATTTATATTAAACTATTGGTGTATAATATATAGTTTTGGATTGAATAATTATGTGGGGGTAGGTGTGTGCATTTATTGCCTTATTTGGTATGCTTGTGCTGTATATTTTCAGTGTTTGACTTTTCTTCTTAGGAGTGTCATACATGTGATGGAGTGATTTTCTGGCCTTTGGTTGTTTAAGAGGGTAGAAAAGCAATGGAAAATATGTGGCAATAAATGTTGTGCAGGTTCAGTTCAGTTGATAAGAGGGTAGAAAACAAGGATATTGCTTTATTTAGGTCAAACAATTGGGATTTCCTTCTCTACATTTGAACAATTTGAGTTCTAATTTGAAGTTTGAACCACCATTAAATGGTCATACATTCATTTTATGGTCTAAAGCTTCTTTGTCATATAAATGTTGACTAATGGAATGAATATGATCTCTGCAAATTCATTTGGTTGAACAAGGAAATTACATTGTTTGAATAATTGATTCCCATTTTGATTATTGGGCTATTAGGTAGCATTTGAGGCAATGTTGACTTAGTGACTGTTTGGTGTTTTTTTTTTTTTTACTCTAAACAATAAATATAAAATGTTCGATTTCCCACTCCGTCAAAATTTAGCCCTCATTGGTAGGTAATATATAAATTTCACTGTAAATCCTCATCGAGGTAGTGGTTCGCCATGACCTTAGAAGTAGATAGACCTACCCTTGCTTAAACTTTATATAACAAAAAAAAAAGGAAGCATAATCAACTAACATCTACCAAGTACAACAAACCGTTAGCAAGAGGTGAACCAAACAAGCTATTAATATTTTTTCTTAACGGGCACACACGACCCTCTCTTTGAACTCTGATTAAGTGGAGGAGATAGCATTCAAGTTTTTAAATAAATATGACGGATGATTTCATGATGACTTCGCTATTTTCGTGTTTTTGGACCCTAACTCATCTTTTCGCCGTGAGATCTGTCGCCGTTTGGTCAAATTCATTTGTTTAGGTTCCTATTTTTGGATGTATTACAGTTTATGAGGTTTGTTTTCCGAAGTTCTTTGTCGAATTTTGAAGGTTTTGATCGGTAATTGTGTGGGATTCAAGGATCCGAATGAAGTCTCTTTATTCCTGCTGCCTCAAACTCTCACCAATTCAATAAAACTTGAACTAGAATCTTCATGTTAGCCCTTCTGGATACCAATTTTCTATCATAAGCATTAGGCATTTTCGTTATCAAATCCTAATTTTTTCTCATTTACATGATTGTCGTGTGACTGAGAGGTCACGAGTTCGAGTCTTAGGAGCGGCCTCTTGCCAAAATATTGGCAGGGGAAGGCTTGCCCCAGTACACCCTTGTGGTGGGACCCCTCCCCGGACCCTCGCTTAAGCGGGGACGCGTAATGCACCGGGCCGCCCTTTACATGATTGTGATGGGTTCTGCTTTGAAACTTCTATCAATTCTTGCTCCATTTGTACCAAACATTTCTTTAGCATTGATGATGGTTTGTTCCAGTTCTAACTTATAGAGGTAGGATTCAAATAGTTATTCTATGTTATTATAGCCTTTTTCGGCATTCAATGATGCTAATTTTCGAGTATGATAACTTGAGCTACATTTAAATTTGATGCTGATATTTTGTTGGTCACTTTGTAGTTTGCTCATAGGAAGTGCATTCAAAGATGGTGCAATAAAAAGGGAGATGTCACCTGTGAAATCTGCAATCAGGTGACTACCATTTCATGTTAATTCATTTTCCAGCACCTAGATCATATGTTCATTGTTACGTAATTTATGTTCTTTTGGTTTCTCAGGTCTTCTCCCCCAATTATTCCGTTCCACCAGCACGAACCAATCCTGATGTTATGGCAATCGATATCAGGTAATTACTGGATTTTCATTTCCACGTATATGAATGTACACACACGCCTTTTAGCTTTCTTGACTCAGACACAATTGTCGAAAGTGTCAAAGTACATATGCATAATGCTTAGACTTTCTGTAAATTGTGCGCGTAGGATCAAAGCTATTCGAATGTTCTGATGTTTTTTGGTAACTTATAATCAGGCAAGCTTGGCGTCAACACATTGACCTACGCGATTCTCATCTCCTAGCCCTCGCAGCAGCCGAGCATCAGTTACTCCAATCAGATTATGATGACTTTGCTATTGCTAATACTAGCAGCATTGCGTGTCTTAGATCCGTTGCCTTAATTGTAAGCTACTCTTATGCAGCATTCTTCTTTAAGTCTTAACAGAACAATCAACATTCTTTCACCGATGACTAATTCCGGTTGTTGACATGAACAGTTGCTGGCACTTTTACTTGTTTCCCAAGCTCTACTTGTCACAAGAGATGCTATGATGGTGCAAGAACAGTCGTCCCTCTATAACGTAACTCTCTCTCCCCCTTTTCGATCTTTCTAGGAAGAGAAGATCATATATGCAATGCTGAACTTGTACATTTGAATGTAGTTTCAGATTTCGATTCTTCGATTTGCTGGCTTCTTATTGCCATGCTATGTCATGGCGCGGTCATGGTACATTGTGCAAACGCGAAGGAGACAGGTACCGGGTTCTGCATTGAACACAGCAAGCATTTTCTTCCCCAATTAGAAGTATAATACATATGAATGGTGTGTTAATCCTTTTTTCGTGTAGGGTTAAATCAAATGGGACATTGTTGATACCATCCTCGTCTCGAGCTGCATTCGTTTTGGCTTCAGAATCGGGCGGGCAAGCTGCATTGCCAGTCACGGTTTTTTGGCTGCAACATCGGTATGGAAAATCCTTTGAGAATTAGGTGCCTGAGAATCAAAAGAAAGTGTAAATGAGTTCTTCAGGCTGCTTCTTCTTTATTTTTCATAGGAGTGTAGTCTTGGTTATTGTAAGGTGCTAATCAAGTCTACATTTTCATTTTTTTTTAAGTTCCAACAGATTTTTCCTTTTATTTCAGTTTGTAAATTTATTTCCTCTATAGTCAAAATTTGGTCTCAATTGTTTTTTGAGAGTACAAAAATAAGCATTGTGATTTAATTTCATGTATTTGCAAAAAATATAAAGTACGTGGATTTAAAAGTTTGAAAGAAAAAATACTTGGGTTTAAAAGTTTAGAAACATGGGTGTGAATTTTTCACTATTTGCAAAAATAGATTTTTTCACACAAAAAAAAGGAAAAAAATGTTATTATATGTTAGGAGTACAATGAAATTGAAATATTGTTGAAATTTTTGTTAGTGAAAAAGTTTGTTTTTTATAGGCAAAAAAAAAAGAAGCATTATTAGGTCCCTGATCTTTTATTTTTTTGGTTCATTAAGCCCTTCATCTTTTATTTGAATACATTTCTGATTATTTATTTTTGGTCTCATTAAGTCATTAATGATTAAAAAAAAAGTAATTTTGAATATAAAATTTTGTTAACAGATTGTTATTCATTGCATTTGCATTTGAAATTTGTATTTTTTCACTGTTTAAAAACAGTTTTAAATATGTGATGTGACTATATGAAAACTGTAAACATTTTAATTCAAACTATAGAAAAGATTTTTTTAATAATTTTAAATATATATAAAGCTAATATATATTTACAACTTACTAATTTGGTTGTCAAAGGGTTTAATGAGTTCAAAAATAAAAATGCAATGGTTTAATATATTCAAATGAAAGATCGGGAGCTTGATGATGATTTTTGCTTTTTTATAAATGGAAAATACTAACATCTTTGTAAATATGTAAAATCATAACTTTTTTTTTTTTTTGAAGAAAAAAATCATAACCTTTTGGTTAGCCAAAATAAAAAAATGTAATTTTAACTACAAACCTTATTATCTTGTATTAATTCCACTAATTAAATAATTTTTTATCTATTTCCAAAATAAATAAAAACAACCAATTAATGTAAATAGATTGAATCAAAATGTAACATGGAACAAAAAGATTTTCTAGTGAAAGGAATATGATTTAACAAAAATATCATGAATAATTTCAAAAACAATAAAGGGATAAAGATCAATTTTAACCCTAACGTTTGAAGGAAAGTGAAGATTTAGCTTTAATGTATAAAAGTCTGTAATTTTTTTTTTTTTTTTTTGAGAAAAATGCTTGTATTTTCATTACATAATAGAAGAAGTACAACAAACAAAATACAACAAAGAAAACATCACACAAGCAGAGGCTAAAGCTAATACAAGATCCACGAAGGGATTAAAAAGACTACTAAGAGCAAATAAAACCATAAAAGGTATAAAAAACATCAAACAACAATATAACATATATTTTTCGTAAATCGAAATCTGTAGAAAAGGATCTGCAATCCAAATTTCATCCTTTAAGCCATTCCGAACATTCAGATCTGAGTCCTTTTTTCTGTTGCAACCACGCAGATATATTGATCCACGGATAAGATAAACCGTTTCCGCTCTTGCTAAATCCGAGAACAGTATAAACGACAGAATAATAGAGAGTAGATACAATTCAAACGGATAATGAAGATCCGATAAAAAATATATGATACAGACAAAACAAAAAACAATAATAATAATAATAATAAAAGTCTGTAAATTTAATCCTAACGTTTTCAAGCACGCTCAATTTTAGTCATACGTTATTGAAAATTAGAAAAAACTGGTTTCATTGGTATTTAACTGTCACTTCAGACATTCCAAATATCAATTATGTCTAAGATATTTAATGTATTACTAACAAAATTACAAAACATATGTTAAAAAACTAAATCTACTGCATATAAGTTAATCATAATTTTTTTTATCAAACTGTTTAAAATATTTACTGTGTTATTAATATAGTTATTAAAAAAACTCAATAAAAAATGTATGAAACTGCTTCAATTTATCGACAAACTTATTGAGAATGTCCGATGTGGCAGTTAAATAATAGTCAGACCAGTCTCTTCAAATTTTCGATAGTATATAGCTAAAATTTATCTTGCTTGTAAATATTAGAGTTAAATTTGCATCATTTCATACGTTAGAGCTAAATCCGCACTTCACTTGAAATGTTAGGTTAAAAATGGCCCTTATCCCTTAATTAAAAATTTTAAAATGTCTAACCTACCTTTAATAATTCTCTCGTAAAATTTCATTTATTTTTAAATATTATATTTTAATTAGAATTATTTACATTAATACTAAATTTCTCACTTATCATAAATAAGGACAATTTTGATAAAAAAATTTTTTTTATAAAAAGTACATTGATAACATAAATTTCATATAAATAATAAGTTTATTCTTTTATCACTAATTTATTTATTTGTTAATGCAAGTATATAAAGAAGTTAGAGAGAAAAATAATTGCTTTTTTGAAGAGAGAATAGAATTAATTGTTGGTAGTGGTTGGTGGAAGTTAAGGAAGTTAGTGAGGTGGTAAGTTAATGGGCAAAGTTAGAGAGAAAAATAAGGGTTAGTTGATAATTAATTACCAAAATGCCCTTCCAAAAAACTATAAATAGACCCTCCCACACTCAACAAAATCACACCCATTCAACACACAAATCCCCTCTCAAAGCTCCAATGCTTAATTCCTAGTTTTTGTTCTTTGTTCTTCAAGTTCTTAGTTCTCCTTTCCATTTTCTAGCTCTTTTAGTGTGCTTTAGCTTTAATTCAAGCCTCTTTTCAAGTTTTTCAATTCAATTTAGCATTCCTAAGCCTTTAGTTTACTCAATTCCTTAGCTATAATTATTTTGCAAGTTAATTTTTCCAGATTCGTCCAGTTATTTTCAAAGCCCGATTTCGTCCATTTAAATTCTTGTTTTACTTTCGATCCCTTCAACAAAGTTGTTCCTGACGTCTTGAATTTCAATCTAGTATATTTATTTTCCTGATTCCGTGCTCAGAAACTATAGTTACAAGCCAATCTTTACAGCCCAAATTCTCTTAGCTAGTCTGTTCCCAAAGTTTTTCAGATTCGTCCAGTTGTTTTCAAAACTCAATTTCGTCCATTTAGAGTCCGTTTTAGCCTTCAATCCCTTATAGAAGTTTGTTCCTGACCTCCCGAAGTTAAATTTAACCTATTTACTCGTCCAATTCCGTGTTCTTAAGCACTCAAACGAGCCCACCGAAGTCAAAGGTTAAATCTGCCCCATTTGCCTACCATACGTTTTGACATTGCCAAGATCATATACCATACGGGCCCAACCGACCGCAGCCCTCCGAGAACTTCAAGCTGACATCAAAGTTCAACGTCCAGCCGAGATAGCTATTGTGGCTCCGAGTTTGTCGTTGAATTTTAATTTTATTTTAATTGCATTTCAATTCCTTGTATTGATTTGTTTTTTCCAATTCAATTGATTGTCTATATGTTTAGTATAGAAATTTTTCAATTGTAATTCATTTTCAATTTCATGCTTTTCGAACATATGTATTCCAACCTTGATCAAATCAATAAAAATACCAATTTTTTCACCAAATCCCGTGTCAATTTCGCACTTTTAATTTTTTATTTTACCCGTTTTCAATTTATACGTTTAGCTTAAATAAAAATAATTAATCTAGCAAAGTTTTTATAACGGCGCTAGAGACCCAAGAGGGACTTTTTCAATCCTTGCGTCCCTCGCCAATCGTTTCGATTAGAATTCATGTTTCTGGCGCACAATTTCATAAACTTAACCGTCTTTTATAATTGAGAAATAATTTCTCTGGCACGCCGCACCCTAACCACACGTGACAAGGTTGAAATTAACATATTTCGAAAATATCGCTAACAATAATATATATAAAAATAGAAAAATTGACTAGCATAATATATACAAACATATTGACTAATAATCCTCCCCACATCTATTTTTTTTACTCTCATATTGTGGTTGCGTTTTTTTTTTTTTTTTTTTGTGTTTTTACTTTGTTTGGAATCCCATTTCTCTCTTGAGATCACGTTTTACGTTTTGATTCACATGTATCATCATAACTTTTTTCATTTATTGTTTTCCAAGTTCAGCACAAGTAGAAATGATTTATTTCGAACAACTTATAATCAATGTAATGTAAATTATTATATTTATATAATTTCAATAGGGTCAATACATACATGCTTATTTTGAAATATTTCAATGATAAAATTTAAATTGCAGTTATCATTGAATTTATCAAAAATATCGTTAGTTTTTTTTTTGAATAAAAAAAATATCATTAGTTAATTCACTTCGTTGGTTGTCTTGTTTCGTATTTTTTTCATGATTTATTTTTGGCCTTTACAGACTTTTATTCCGTTATGAATTTTTCCATATAAAGCCAATATATATATGATTATGTTGTAATCAACATTATTTTTGTTAAATTTTCTAGATGTCCGTGATAATGAGGTGCGTTTGGGCTGGGCTTTGAAATAAATGTTGGAAGTTTTGTAGGAGTCTACAACTTTCACATTAAATCTTTCCAAATATCAATTACATCATAAATATTTATTCGATTATTAAGGGGATGTTCGATTGCTACTTTTCATATTTCTATTTACATTTTTACTTTAAAATAGAGAGTTTTAAATGTTTGGTTAGTGATCTTTTATCTACCTTTTACATCTCAAAAGTAGCATTTTACAAAAATAAAAAAAAACAGTCATTTTCTAACAGTAAATAACAAACTGTAACAATAAACAACAAACAATAATAGTAAACAAAACAATAGATAAAACAAACGCGTCCTAATAAAGTTACAAACATTTTGATAAAAAATTAATATTTAAACATGTCAAATATAAATTTATAACAAAACAACTACCTTAAAAAGTCATAAACAACTTTTCAAAATACATGAAATTATTTCAGTTTATTTAATAACTCTCAAATTAGTCTGTTTAAATTTTATTCATCTCATTGAAACTCTTACAGATAAAATTGCACTATGCTTAGAGAGTAATATGTAATTCCTAAAAAATAATAGGGTAAATTTGACATTACGATTTAAAAGATTGTGATTCTTATAGCAAATTCAAAATGGGTCTAATTGGGATTCTAAATGTTAGGTAGAATTGGGCTTCCATATAAACTTGTGGGCTAGCTTATTCTTTCATCAAATCAATAATAATAATAATAATAATAATAATAATAATAATAATAATAAAAAGTTAAGATTTCATTTAAATGATGACTATGATAATATTCGAAGTTAGATCCTTCTCATGGATTCCCTACCTAACATTAGCAAGGCCTAGTCTATAATTTTTCCTCTTGAAAGATAGAATGAGATTGGATACGCGTATCTGTCTGGGAATCGTTTCCCAGACAAGAAGCGGTTGGATTTCATTTTAGAAAAAAAAACATAGGTAAATAGATTAATTATGGTCGATAGCTATTTGAAGGGAAAACGAGTAGGAATATACGAAAAAGCATGCCTATCTGTATGTGTAACAAAAATAAAATCTAAGATAAACCAAAAGACAGAGACGAAAGCTTTCATTGTTTATCTTTTTTTCTCAAAATATTTTTTTGACATTATTTATATTTCATGTATTTAATAATTACGTTGAGATAAGAGTTTTATAATTTCTTTTATATATGTTTATTTAGTTATATTACAAAAATTCAAATATAAATATATATTTTTAATATTTATAAATGTGCCTCAATATTTTTAATATTTACATGTTTCCTCCAAGTTTTGTATTCTATCTTTTATAAAAAAAAAAGATGTTTTCCATATTCGTATCCGTGTCCGGACAACATAGTATGCAAGCCGCATACTCTCTGCAATGCATGTTTTTCTATATGTCAAAGGTACAATCAATTATAGATTTTTTTTTTCTTGTCAATTCCATTTTTCAACCTTTTGCTTTTTGCGATTTCTGACTAGGAAGGTTGTAAAACTACCAAAATACAGTAAAACCTTGATAACTGTATATCCTTGGGATCGAAAAAAAATAATTATTAAGCGATGTTATTTATTTATCGATAAATGAATAAATTATTCATTTATCGATAAATCAATATTTATTATTTTACAGATAATTTTTCATTGTAAAATGCATACAGACGAAGAAATTATCCAGTCAATAATGAACAATGATGATGAAAATGATCCATAGCCAGATGATAGTTGCATTGTCGCAAATGTATCGTCAAAAGAGGCATTTCAAGTAATGGTCACCTTAAACAACTAATTGCTACAACATAAGCAAAATATATCAGAAGTTGTGTTTGCACTACAAAAAATTAAGGATGATGTTTATTTTGGTTTAGGTGGAAAGAAAAAACAATAACTATAGATGCATTTTTTCAAAAGAAATGACTTCTAGTTGATTGATTGAAAGGTTTTGGTCTATATATATATATATATAATTCAATAATTATTAATTTATATTTTCATTGGGCCCTTAAGGATTTAAATATTTTTATTACTTAGTGCATTTAGCGAGGTTATTACTTTAATCAATTGGCCCAAGTTGGGACCGAAAGAATTTATTATATAAATGAGGTTATTACTTTATCGAGGTTTAACTGTAATTACTAACATGATACTCTATTTTCTTGGTTATTCTTTTACCAAAAAAAAAAAAAAAATTCTTGGTTCTTCCTTGATTTCTTGGAAAATAAAAAGCAATTTATAATGGGTTAATTTCAAATACAATGTTTGGTGGTTTCACATTTTCTGGAGATCGGTATTAATGGTTGTCAAAAAATTTATTTTTCTAAGTTAGACCGATAACAATTTCAAAATGAAAATTTTCAAGAATTAAAGTTGTTTAGTATCATATTTATTATGCAACCATATTTTTTATTTTTCAAAATCATCATTTTTGGAATATTTTCTTTCTAAACATTAACTTTTTCTCTCATAAAAAACAACGGCTAAATGACCTCAAACCTAAAAAATTGAAAAATTAAAGTTAATTAAAATATTATTTAATTCTTGAAAATTTTCATTTTAAAGTCGTTATCGATCAAATTTGATTTTTTTTATCAACTACATGTACCAATCTGTAAAAAAATGAAACCACATGGTTTTATTTGAAATTAGGATCTTCTGAAGCTGAGTAGCGAAATATGACATCAACTTGTTGTGAGATTAAGTGACTTACTTATTTGCTTAATGATTTGCAAGTATCAGTTCGGTTGCTAATTCCACTTGCTTGTGAAAGTCAGGTGGTATAGTTATTGCCAAACCCCTATTTGTCATAAACAACAGATAAAACACATTGAGATTGATTATCATTTATTTGTCATAAACAGATAAAACCTATTGAGATTGATTATCATTTTTCTCGTTATTATGTTGAAGATGGTTTCATCTCATGCTCCTTTTGTTGGAAAAAAATTGTGATGAATGAAATTAATTTAAATATCAACAGAAACGTCTGTTCATGAATAGCCATGTCCGTTCATGAATAGTCATCTTTGCTCGTGAATAGCTATAATGCACAGAAACTCTTCATGACAAGCGTTTCCCCGTTTTCGGTAGATGTGGGAAACGGAAACTCTCAGAAACTGATACGAAATGTTTTCAGTCACGTTTCCGTAATTACCAAAAATATGAAATGCGTCTCTCAGTTTTTAAACGGTTTTTCCTACCTTTTTCGATTGAAATTTTGAAAATTCAAACTTTCTATTTTGCAGTTCCTGTTTAATCTAAGATTAGAAAAATTGAAACTTTGTATTTGAAAGATAATTACTTCCTTGTATCCTTCAATTTAAAGAACTTATCCATATTTCTTTCTCCTATAATCCTTGTCTCTTGAATCTTGATTGAGCTTGGACTTTCTTCATCTCGTTCTTCAATCTTGTTTTTTATTTAATGTATTATTATATTTTTAATATTCATAAATATGACCCTATATTTTTAATATTTACACGTTTCCATTTTCTATGTTTTTCAGAAATTACGTTTTCCAGTATCATTTCCGTTTCAGGTTTCGTATTCGTTTCTGTTTCCGTGCAACATAGGTGAATAGTCATGTCGGTTCGTGAACAGTCGTGTTCACTCGTGAAAAGTCGTGTTCATTCATGAACAAACATGTTCATTTAAGTTTTATTTATATAAAATGAAACTGTCAAATTTTATAGACTAAAAACAAAATACTATCTGAAATTTTCTACTGTACGTTCATATTGTTCCTGTTTTTCTTCTTTGATGATAACGAATTTACACATGATTAGAGTTTGTCTACGAATCTGTTGTATCCTGAGAGACGATAGCCAATAGCAACTAAATATGTATTAAGGAAACTGTTGATACATGTCTCAGATTACTCCATCCGATTTCCAGTTCCTCGGTTTAGGTTTTTCATAATTTTGTTTGTATTACGGTATTGCAGTTTAATAATAATTTTATATTGTTATCGTTGTTATTCCTGTTTTGTTTGTCTTATTATTAGTCCTTACAATCTTAAGACAAAATTTATTTATTTTCCAAAGAGGGATATATGAATACCTTGATGGATTACCCTAACGAATGGAATATAATTTGAAACTATTGATAGGAAAATTAAGTTTAGAAAATTTGATAATATAAAAAATACAAACGATATTTGTTGTTGTTGTTAATTATAGTTTTGTTTCTATTTGTTTAAACAAATTATAATTTTATGATTCTAAATTGGGTTGTTTTGAAATTCACAAAAATGATTGGTTTATTTTATAATTGTCTTTTGAGATGTGTTGGTACATGTGTTAATTGAAGATGGACCCGGTTCTAAGGATACGGTCACTTCAGAGGCTTTAGGCCTATTTGTACCAGTGGTAATGTTAATCAATCACGATGAAAGGCCGAGAAAAAAATCACTGGAGTGAATTTTATGTCTCTTCCATGGTTATCAAAATCAGACAAGTCAAAGAATCGGAAAAGACAGAAGTTCAAGGGTTAAAGGTTCAACCAGCATTTAATCGGGGTTCAAAAAATCATGTGAAAATTATATTTTTATTCACATTTAAACTTATAACGTAGTACAATTTTAATAATATTAATAAAATTTATTAATAAGTTTAAACAAAATTAAAAATTGACTAAAATTCATTATATATAAAGTTGAAAAAGGAAATATACTTTTTAAACTAAATAGTTATTATTTTTATAATATATTATTGACATGTAAATATAATAAAATAATAGGATATGTATTCTATAATTTAGATTTAAATTGTATAATTTATTAGACTTTTTTTTTATTGAAAATATATTTTAGATTAACAAAAAGAATTTTAAAATACAACAAATTCAACAAAAATTCATCTAAGACCAAGCACTCCAATCAAAATACTGATTACATCTAACAAAAAAAATAATTAAACTTTATTAATACTCATTAAACTTTATAGAATTAAAGTTTAAATACTTATTAAACTTTATTAATATTGAGAAGAAAATAACTTTTTTTATGATATTTATTTAAATAAAAAAAATCAATACTAAACAATGTTTTAATTATTTAATTTATAACTTAACTATATATTCGTAAATGGTTAATAATGATCATAAGTAAAAAGGACAGTGTAGTGGTAAACTTTATTATTTACAACTAAGGGATTGGAAGTTTGAATCCTATTGTATAAAATTTATTTTTTTAAAGTAAATATGAATGAAATTTAATCGGACCAAATCACTCAATCAGGATCGAGTCAATTGATTCACAGTTAGCTCGGTCAGTTTGAACGGTTCTAGCCAGTTTTTAAGGATGAAAAAACCGAACCATTTTTGGCACGTAAATATGACTTGTTTCGGTTGAACCAATTTGATCTGGCCAGTTCAATCTGAGTCTAACAACTATGATCTCAACAATAAAAGAAAAATATATTTATTTTGTAGTGACTCTTAGTTGGCTAAAAAATATAATTTGTAAAATTTACTGAAAATTTCTGGAAATCAATTGCCTTAAAACGAGTGTGTCAAAACTGATAGAAGTAACACAACAGATCAGCTAACCTATATGTGAAGGAAAATTCTACCTTGTTGACTGGAGATCTTAAGCTCTAGGTTCAAAAGGACAACCTAATTGCATAAATATTGTATGATTATTGTAGGAGTTCAACCCTAGTGTATTTCTATGATGTAAATAGTGGTTAAAAATGGAAAGAGGTTAAACTATGTTTTTAATGATACATTGCGTGTCAGAATTATTGAGCAAATAAATCACCTATATAAGAGTGAGGTGGGCCTCTTCAAAGGAAACTAGTGGGGCCTAGTTATCTAAAACTCTCGTAGAACCAGGAGATATTCATGACCATAACGAACATAAGCATGAGAACAAAAAATCGTGTTATGTTGATATTTGTGTGGGGTATATCATATTGTTTACACAAAGGTCTTAATAGTACAAGGACATTGCGTCTACTAGTCAATAGGTAAAGTAAATATATTTTCACAATGGAACGTTCAAAAGTTGTTCCCTACCTATCCTATACAAATATCGACTGTATAAAGTCATCACCATATCAAATTCTTTTCACTACCAATTTCATTCATGTGGAGGATTGTTGGGGTTTTTTTTGTGATGAATGAAATTAATTTAAATACCAACAAACACCTTCCTTCATGAACAGTCGCATTTGTTCATGAACATTCGTGTCCGTTTATGAATAGTCGTATTTATTCGTGAACAGCCGTATTCGTTCTTGAACAGTTGTGTCCATTCGTGAACAGACATGTCCATTCAAGTTCTATTTATATAGAATGGAACTATTAAAAATTTTCATGACTTTAGTTTGTCTACGAATCTGTTATATCCTGGGAGACGCTGTCTTAAGGAAATTATCAATACAACTGTTTTAAAGAAATGATTAAGACATTAACCACAGGGAAAAAATGAGTGACAAGAATTTGTATCAAGTAACATGAAAGAGTTGGAAGGATAGGACAGATTGATGGAAGTTTCATATTCAAATAAACCTAACTATTAACTAATACAAATTTAATAATTCAACAACTCTACCAATAATCTTAATTAAAAAGGATCTACCGACAATAACAAAAACATCAGTATAATCTTGTCATTAGAGAAAGAGAGGTGCCATTTTTGTCAATTCTTTATTTTTAAATCATCATTCCCACTCAATTAACCATTAATTATACATACATATTATATTTATGTCTTATTTTGATAATTAAGTTTATGTTAAAGAATCAACATTTTTTTAACTATAAAAATTACTTTAGTAGGAAGACATTTCATCTCTAAGTCAATTCTGAAATCACAAAATTGATATGCAACTGGTGCAAAACAAGAGAATAAATATTTTTTAGTGATATTTAAAATTGGTCTAAATTATTAATGTTCTTAATTGTACAATTTATAAATTATAATGTTAGGGACAAAATTACGTTTGGTTGACAACATTAAAAATATTTTTGTAACTTATCTCATTAGTTTTTGCATTTGACCCAAATCCAATTCATTAGATCTCAATACTTTAAATTGAGAGGGATGGCCTAAGCTTTTCTCATTGCCTAGAAAACGAAAGCTTTCCAGTTAAAAGATGTGGGGGTGGTTTGCTCACGCGTGAATTTGATTCAAGGAGGGATAAGGACATGGTACTTCAAGATGGACCTTGACACTTTGAACGAAACCTGGTTATTCTGAAGGAGATAAAAGATGATGAATCCCCATTTGACTTTTTACTTAATCGGTGCAATTTTTGGCTCAGAATAGTCAATTTACCCTGTAACAAGGAGATGCTCAATCCATTACACGGGTTGCCCTAGGCATTGGTGATGTAGTTGAAATTGACAGTGAGGGGGATTGGTTCCTTAGACAACTATGTTCGAGTACGAGTTGGTGTGAATATGGAGCACTAGTAGTATGGTGTTTTTGATGGAGACGAGATTCAGGCGGGATGCGATTAGAGGGCTGAGAAGGCAATTCAGTGAATATGAGTTCTTTATGGTCGATTTGATGCGATGTTCGAGAGGTTTGATTTTGATATGGAATGAGGTGTTGGGGATTCATATTTTAAATTATTCGAGGCATTGCATCCATTTTGGTGTGGAAGGGGAACGTGATGATTTAGTTTGAAGAGGTACTGGGGTGTATGGTTGGCTGGAAGCTCAAAGGAAATCTTTAACGTGGGAGTTATTGAGGGAGTTGCATAGGAAGGAGGACCAACCTTGGATGTATATGAGGGATTTTAATGAAATCATGTATTCTATAGGGGCAACAATGCAGATTTGAGGAGTATGGAAGCATTTCGTAATTGTTTGGATGATTGTGATCTCCTGATTCAAAAAAAATTGGGTCTCCATTTACATAGACTAATGTCAATAGAGGATGCGAGAATGTCAGAAAGCGCCTTTATAGAGTGGTTTGTCAGGTTACTTGGGAAATACTCTTTCCGAAGGCATCAGTTTCACACTTAGCTCGTGTAGCTTTAGATCACTCTCTTGTTCTACTTGACACGGATGGCACTCTCTATGTTTGTAAGAAGATATATTTTTTAGAAGATATGGTTAAAGGAGTTGTCTTGCCAAGAAGTGGTAAAATAATCTTGGTCGGGTTCGGGTGGAGAGGGGGGTTCAGTTTATGACAAAAGTAAATTGTGTTAGGAGCGACTTGCGACTTATAAGTATACCGATTTTGGGCATGTGGAGAGGAAGATTGAAGAGATAAAATAACAACTCATTCTTACTGAGAATAGCTTCCCTTCTGTTCACAATGTGAAGTATGCTAAGGAGCTCTAGGTGCAAATTAATTTGTTGCTAGAGGCGAAGGAGATGATATGGTCCCAGAGATCTCATATTGATTAGATGTAAGAGGGAGATAGGAACATTCGATTCTTTCATGCTAAATCTTTGAGTATGAGGAAGATTAATGTTATTAAGAAGCTTAAGAATGTTAGTAGAGTGTGGTGCGAGGAGGAGGAGATGGTGGAGTCAATCATTGTGGAGTATTATAGAGAGATCTTTACTTCTTGAAATTTATCGTATCCTAGTGAGACTTTAGAAGTTGTAGACTGCATTTTGACTAAGGATTGAGTTAGGGATTTGTCTCGGCCATTTAAGAGTAGTGAAGTCTCTGAAGCGTTTAAGCAAATGGATAGCTCTAAGGCCCCAGGATCGGATGATGTGTCTAGTATATTCTATTCCTCTTTTTGAGATGTTATATGTTCTCATGTTAGTAATCTTATGTTGGGTATTCTTAGAGGTAACCCGTTTTCCCAAAATATGAATAACACTTTTATTACTCTTATCCCTAAACTTAAGAGTATGTCTAGCTTGAAAAATGACCCATTAGCCTCTGTAATGTCATATGTAAATTGGTGTTTAAAACTTCAGCAAACAGGATAAAGGGTGTCCTTAATTCTATTATTTATTAGTCTCACAATGCTTTTGTCCTGGGTCATTTGATTACTGATAATGCTCGAATTACCGTTGAGCTCTTTCATTCCATAAAATATAGAATTACAGGAGAGAAATGGGTTTGTGCCCTTAAGCTGGATATGAGTAAGGCTTATGACAGAGTGAAGTGGTTCTTTTCTGAGAGAAATGATAGTAGGGATGGGTTTTCCTAGTGGCTGGGTGAATATTGTTCAGAATTATTTAAATTCAGTTTCCTTTTCTTTCATCATTAATAGGATGGCAAAAGGTTATCTTAAAACAACAAGATGTCTCCGTAAGGGGCCCCAATGTCACCTTATCTGTTCTTGGTTTGTGTAGAAGGGTTGTCAGCAATGATTAGGAAGATTGAATTAAACAATTCTATCTATGGTATCCTGGTTAGTAGGAGTAGCCCCTTAATATCTCATCTTTTATTAAACAATTCCCTAATTTTTGTCACTCTACTACCACTAAGTGTTATAACCTAAAGAGTATTTTTGTGTTATTTGAGAGGAATTCTGGTCATCAAATTAATTTTAATAAATCAGAAGTCAATTTCAATAGGGGGTAGGGAGGGTGAGGATGGATGGTTTGATTAATGTTCTTGGAGTTCTTGAGGTTGGCCAATTTTCTAAGTATCTAGGGTTGCCCACAACTATTGGGAGTGCAAAAAAAAGTGATCTTCAATGGGGGTGGAAGGAAAAGCAACTTTCAATAGGTGGGAAGGAGGTTCTCATTAAATCGGTAGCCCAAGCGATTCTTTCGTATATTATGAGTTTTTTTCTATTACCAAAGTCGTTTTATGAGGAAATCATTGCTTAGTTCTGGTGGAGTAGTGATCCTAGGGTGCGTCATATTCATTGGATGCATTGGGACTAATTGAGTATTGCTAAGGATAGGGGGTCTTGGCTTTAGAAATCTTTATGCTTTTAATTTAACTCTATTAGCTAAACAAATTTAGAAATTACTGAAGTTGCGGATTCGCTTTGTGCTCGTATTTTTAAAGAAAAATATTACCCCATGTCGGATATTCTTCATGCTTCCTATGATTATAATGCGAGTTTTGTGTGGTGGAGCTTACTTGGTGCTCGACATGTAATTATAAAAGGTAGTTGTTGGTGGGTTGGAGATGGTGGAAGTATCGATATGCTAGCTCAAAGATGAGTTTTGATGGTTCTGAATAACCATTCCATGTTCTTCATTAATGTCCCTCCTTCAGGGTGGGTTTCATGTTTCATTGACTTTGATAATTTCAAGTGGAAGGAGCAGCTGATCAGATTTTGTAGTGAGCTTGAGGTTGTTCTCCATCTCCCGCTGAGTGGTAATCATAGAACGAATTCTTTGTTTTGGTTATAGTAATCATAGAACGGATTGGGAGGGCATCTTCTTCGTCAAGGGTTTCTTCTTTTTAGAAGAGGCTTTGGAAGTTGTGATTACCCCCCAAAGATTATCCATTTGATGTGGTGTGTGTGCTAAAATTTTCTCCCATTTAAAGATGTGTTGACCAAGAGAGGAGTAGTTGTTCAAAATGGGTGTTGGTTGTGTGGGGATCCAAATGAAAATCTCCTTCATATCTTGAAGGATTGCAGAATCTCAAAAGATTATTGGAAAGATTCGGGTTGGGCATCAAAGTCTATAAATTGCTAGGTATTTTCACTCTGGATTGGTTTGGATCAGTGTCAGATGCTCTTGATGCAATGGATATAGCTCTTTTTTGTGCTATAACTTGGGTCCTTTAGTTTGAGAGAAATCGATTAGCTTATAGGGAGGAGAGGATGGGGATTACCAAGGCGATTGGATGCATTTCAGAGGTGATTGGTGCTAAAAAAGAGGGCTATTGGTTCTAGTGTTACTTCATTCGTGACTGCTGATTCTGTCAGTGATCCGTCGGTAAGTTGGGTTCTTCCGTTGTCTGGGTGCTTCAAACTGAATTGCGATGGGGCTGTTAGTCCAGTTTCAATGCTGAGTTCTTTTGGCTTTGTTGTTCGGGATGAGGCAGGCGAGGTCCTTTTGTTTGGGGGCATGCCTCTAGGTTTGGTCTCGTCAATTTTGCAGGCAGAGTTTGTGGAGCTTCAATGGAGTCTCGGTTTGGCTCGTGAAGCAGGCTTCTCTTCTATCATTGCTGCCTCCGATTATCAAGAAGTTATCTGCTTGGTGGCAGGGAAGGTAGACGGCGTAAACTGGTTTATG
Source organism: Euphorbia lathyris (assembly GCF_963576675.1). Lineage (NCBI taxonomy): Eukaryota > Viridiplantae > Streptophyta > Magnoliopsida > Malpighiales > Euphorbiaceae > Euphorbia > Euphorbia lathyris. Next base: position 30,248,663 of record NC_088912.1, read on the forward strand.
ATTCTAGTTGATGATGTTCTAATCACAACTACAAGCTTTACTCAGTGCAACTTCGTCTTTGAACGACGAACTGCTAACATGAACGCTCATCTACTTGATGAGTGGGCTAGATCTTTAGTCCAGGATGAAATTTTTATTGAGGATATTCCTCACTTTCTTTTAGTTAGTATTGGTTCAGACTCTTATTCTTTTCATCGTTAATGCAAGTTTTATTTATCAATAAAAAATGCATTTATATGTATATATTAAAACACACATTATTTATACGATTCAGTCACGGTCTCTCTATTTAACATGTGAAATTGAGTACATTTCTATGTCTATACTATTTCTTAAAGTTGATATTTACTTAGGCTTTTTACCTCATTGTTAGGCTTTTTACCTCAATGTGGCATTGCAAATGCCATATATTTTATTGAATAGAATTTGAATAATGGTAATTTTTTGGTACTTGAAAGAAAAGAAGAAGAATAATGATAGGTAGTGTTTGGACGAAGGTAAAATATCACAATCAAGAAGGAAGAAAGAGAAAAGGAAAGGAAAGAAGGAATGAATGAGGTTTTTTTATGTATTGAAAGTGAAATAGCACCTTGAAGAAGGCTTTTTGAAATATGAAAGCTGCCGATGTTGACCCTTCACTCTTTTCTTTTTGACATTATTTAACCAACTTCATTCAACTATACCAAACGCTGCTTCTTTTTTATTTACTATTTTTTGAATTCTAACATTATAAATATATTTTTATATATATTAAAATTAAAATTATACAAGTATAATCTATAAATTATTAATATACTTAATTAATATAAATCAATCATAACTAATAAGCCATTTATTATTTTGGAATTTAGTTGAGAATATTTTATCATAATAAATATATATGTATAATACATTAAGATAATTATTGATGAAAAGGCAGTTAAACAGTCCCTCACAACACAATTCTTTTGTCACAAAGCTTACATTGATGATGATTTATACAGTCAGAATAACCGCTCCAAGTATGGTATAGTAAACGAAAAATCTCTCAATCTTTTCATAATCCTCATTAAAATGGAACTTCTCATAACAATCTATTAAAATAGGGAAAATTACACAGAAATTCATCTTTTAACAACTATTTACAACTATATCAAGTCATCATTTTCCTTTGAGTCAAACCAGTAAAATCGGTACTTTTAATATATTTTAAGGATTATAATTTATAAATTAGAAGTCTAGAATATATTTTCTAGGGTTTATGATTTATGAATTGAAGTCTAGAATATTTAAACTATGGAATAAAATCATAATATATAAAGAATAATGACATATTAAGAATTGAGTTTGATGATATGACTTAGTTGTAATTTTGTGCTTAATTATGATATTCATGTATTTGATCCATTAAAATAGGGTTATCCTCGGATTGGGCTTAGGGCCCACAAAGCATTTCCATAAGAGTTAACAGAAAATAGTTACAAAAAGGTCACATTATCTATAAATATAAGTTTTATGGAAATCTTACTGGTGTGTCAAAAAAACTTAGCACTATTGTCACTTTACTCCTCAGATCTAAGTATAATGCTAACTTGAGCATCAGAGTACTCACGTCGGTAAGTCGACAACTCTTTTATTTTGCAGATTCGATCGAGCTCAAGAGGAAAGATTGAAGCTATTCCTATTCAAAAATTTCCACAATACATCAAAAATACAAAAATAAACGTTTGATAGATTTGCAAACATACTTCCATATTTTAAAAGTCGATAAATAAGTACCTTAATATTCACTCTATTACCAAACACAATCCAAAATACTAACGATGTCAAAACAAATATTAATACAACAGTTTAGGTCAAATGGTCAAATATATGTATTTTTTTTTTATCTTTTTACTTTTTATTTCTCACTCATACTCTTTGGTAGATATTCCTCTCATCTTCAAGACTGGGAAAAAAAATCATTCTTTGTCATGCCTTATATGCATTTCTCCTTCTTTCCCAGTCAAATAATTCAATTCAGTCACTAATCTTACATTCTATGGTTAAGCATATATCTTAAAAATATTAAAATTAGACCAAACATCTGAGGAAAAATATCCAGAATTGAATGAAATTATTGACTTTTTTTAAGAATTGATCGGAATTGGACTGTTGATCGTTGTTCAATTTTTTATTACCTAGAATCAATTTATAATGATCGAATTAAATTGAATTGCATCGAATTAGATTGAAAGAATCCAATATTTATTAATATTAAATTCATATTTCATACAACAAATTCGATATGTACATTGTGCTAAAAATAAGTCTAATCATAATAGTATAAATATATGAATTAGAAATGATGTTAAAAAATTTAACATAAAATATTATATATTTTTGTATTATAAAAGATAAGATATATATATGTAATTCATACAAAAAAAATCTATATTATAATAATATAGTGATTTGTTATTCTATATACATTGAAAAAAATCAAATATTTTGTTTTTAATTATATTAATTCATATAATATTAATATCATTCTATTACCCTTATCCATTTATAATTAAAACTATTTTTCCTATCTCATTATCCTGATAATTATACGATTTCCTCCAATTTTTTTCAATTAAAAAAATTATCCTGATAATTATACATTCAGATCTATACATATTCTATTTAATTCGTGGATACCGGTACCCATTAAAAAGAAGCAAATTAAATGAAACATAAATATAATAATATTCCACAAATTTGACAAATAAATTGAAAATTTAAACATTTAAAATTCTAGACCTTATAAATATCATGACCATTTTTTTTTAAAGCATATTCCCATCCTAAACCCTTTTACATAGAATTCAAGTAGTATCGAGTATCTCCAAAACCGTATTCATTATCAAACCTAATTAATAATCATACTATATACTAGTAATATATATTAAACATATTACAATTACACTTACAAAAAAATATTTATTGCATTATATGAATGTTTGCTAAATGTTAGATTATTATGTGTTCATTAAGATGTCAAAAAGCATTTGACAATTAGAAGACATTGATACGAAATAGGCAGAAGATTTTGTGAATAATATTTTTATTGAGAGTGATTGGTTGAATATTAAGAACCTTTATAGATTTTTGAAAATATTTTGTAACATAAATTGTAAATTATTTGGTTCATCCTACTCTATCTCTAGTGTTTCTTTTCTTTGAAGTGATAAAGATTCTCAATGATATCATAGTATGTCAAAACAGTAAAAAATGCTTCTTGAAAATACACCGGACCAGTGTTCCTGGCAATTGAGCTCGAATGACGAGTTCTCTGTCCACAATGTATCTGATGTCTTACGTGATGCTCGTCCTCCTACTCGCTCGTCTACATTTATACGGAAAGATTATTTTATCTCATTCGCATTCAATCACTTGCTAGTAGGCAGTTCTTGGTAAATTGCCTACTGAGGATAATTTACAGGTTCACCGATTTTCTTTCGCATCTTGGTGTTGCCTCTGCAATGTTGCGACTAAGACTCATAACCATATTTTTATTCATTATCAATTTGCTTAGACAAATTGGAAAGCTTTAACTCGGGTGTTTGGTATTCGATTTACCGCTGCCTTTTTGTTGGGTTTAATTAACTAGGTTCAATATGCTCATATAAGCTCCCAAGTTTTGCCCTTTTCAATTGCACACTATCTGGACTATTTGACGCATGCGTAATGACTGTATCTTGAATGGTGTCTTATCGCGGATACACGTTGTTTTGCGTGATGTTTGGAGGGCGATGAAAGAGGTGGATTTCTTCCAAAAGGGCTGCATGAAGAACAACATGGATGATTGGAGCATTTTGTAGAAATTTCTTATCATTGGTATTCCTTCGAATTATTTCGATCCATTGGTAGACGCAGTTGCCTCGACAGACAAAGGTTAACATAAATGGTATTTGCGTCTGGGGTTCTATTGTTGGTTGGGGCTGGAGGAATTTTTCGTAATTGTAAAGAGTTCCTTAAGGTCTGTTTTGCTATTCCTCTTTGTGCTAGAGATGCTTGCTATAGTGAATTAAAAGCATTAGTTTTCATTATTAAAGCGAGTTCTTAGCATAACTGATTTCCTTTGTGGATCGAATGTGATTTGAGTTATTCCGTGAACTTAATTAAGACTCAGGCTAAACCGGTTCACTAGGAGCTCTTTGCTGATTGGGTGGGTTGTATTAAATTCTGGACTCTCGGGTGTTTTGAGTTACCCATATTTACCGTGAAAGGAATGCCTATATGGATTGTGTTGCTCGCTATGGGGTGATTGCATCTAAGGAGCACTAGTGGCCATCTTTTCCTTCTTTTTGTGCCTCATTTGTTTCCAATGATTGTAATAGGATTGGGTTTTTTCGATTTACGTAGGTTAACTAGCATTGCTTCTCACTCTTTCATTTTCTATTCATTGTATTTGTTCATTTTTTCGTTTTCTATTAATAATATTCGATGCTGGGGTTTTGTGGGCTCTGCTAGGGTGTCAAACTGGTTGGGATTTTGATGGTTCTCTCCTTCTCCTAGATTGCTCGCTTTATACTAAAAAATGATTATTATGTTCATGACATTGGTATCCATTCGACACGCTTAGGCCCATGACTAATGAATTGACTTAGACAAGGAGCAATGACTGTAAACCCAATCCAGGCCAGTTAAATTCTTACGTATATCTAGACAGGCTTAGATTTTATCAAAATAGAATGGGTTGGCCCAACTCGACTCACTATATTAATTATTTATTTTATATATTAAATATTTATTTTTAAATAGAAATTTTATTTATTTATTATTAAAAACTACGGCTAAGAAGGGAAAAAATCAGATCTATCTTCTCTCTCTCAGATATGTTGTCATGGTGGAATTTTTTTATGAAGATTGAGAGTTTTGAGATCTATCTCTTCTCTTTTAGATCTTTCTCTCTCTTTTAGATCTATCTTCTCTTTTTCAGATCTGTCTTCTCTCTCTCAGATTTGTTGTCATGGTGAAGATTTTTTATGAAGATGGAGAATTTTGAGATCTATCTTCTCTCTCTCAGATCTATTTCTCTCTTTTAGATCTTTTTCTCTCTTTTAGATTTATCTCCCCTCTTTCAGATCTCTCTTCTCTCTCTAAAACACAGGATCAATTTTATAACTCAATTTTTTTTTCTCTCTCTCTCTCAATTAGTTATAACTAAATTAACTATAACTAATAGTAGAATTTTTTCTCTCTCTCTCTCTCTCAATTTTTCTAAACAAACACTCTACAATTTCTGTCCTCTTTCTCTCTCTCTCTCTGCGATGACCAAGGCGATCGTGAAGGTTAAGGGGGATGGGTCGGTGAAGGTAGGCGGCTGGCCTGTGTCGGATCTGGTAGTGGCAGGGCGCGGGCGGGGCAATGACCCTGGGATTGAGGAGGCGTGGGCGGCGGCGGATGATGGGAGATCCGAGGGATCTCCTCGGGGGAGGAGGCGGAGCAACGGGATTCGGAGGGATCGGTCGAGGGATAGGAGTAGATCAGAGTGGGTGGATGGTGGGGAGGCGGATCCGGCGGGTTCGATGGGGGGTGATAGGGGTGCGTCGGTGCCGTTGGGGGCTACTAGGGATGTGGCGGCCGATCGGGGGCTGGAAGGTGTTGGTGCCGCGGCCGCGGCCCTGGACTCGTTTTTCGCGGAGGGACCCGCGCATGAATCCGGAGTTAGAGGGCCGCTTCCGGTGCTTGGGCCACAGGGAGTACCGGCCGTATCTCCCCAGCAGGATGAGCATGTCGTGCGGCTTTCGTTGGCCGCGCAGGCCGCGCTGGCCGCGTTGGCCGTGCTGGCCGCGCAAGCCGCACAGGCCGCGCAAGCCGTGCAAGCCGCACAAACTGCGCATGCCGCTCAAGCGGGAGTTTCCGTGGATTTAGGAGGCCCCTCCTGTAGGGATAAGTTGCTAGGGGTGTCAGAGGAGGATCCCATGATGGAGGTGGATGCTTTTGAGAATGATTCTGGGGATTTTCTCTCTGATTCCGATTCAGAGGATGGAGAGCCTGATAACCCGCTGTGTCCTAGGATCCGGCTGTCCTCAGAAGACAAGCGGGTCATGAGATCGAAGTGGAAATTGGCGTTAATCGTCACTTTATTGGGGAAAAGGATCAGTTTCAATTACTTTGCCCAGAGGATCCAGGCTCAATGGGCAAAGAAAGGAAAGGTTACTATCACAGACCTTGAAAATGACTATTATGTCATTAAATTCACAAGGGCTGAGGATTTCAATGCTGTTGTGAATGGTGGTCCGTATATTATCTCCAATCATGTGTTGGCTCTGAGACCTTGGGTCCCAAATTTTGATCCCCATGACTGCTCTGTTAACAGGATCCTTACTTGGGTTAGGTTCCCGGGCCTACCTCTTGAATACTACAGTGATAGGTTCCTGAACAAGATTGGTAGCCTTGTTGGGAAAGTCCACCATGTTGATAAGACTACCATTGGGGCAGTGAGAGGCAAGTTCGCCAGGGTCTATATCGATATTGATCTCGCTAAGCCTCTTCTTTCCCAGTTCTGTACTCAAAACAAGGTCTATCATATTGAATATGAAGGTATACATAACATCTGCTATGAATGTGGTATGTTTGGCCATACCCTTGAGGGTTGTCCTAAGAGGAGGAAGGACGTGGAGGAGTTGGTGCAACCTATCATAGGCGAAGCTGAGAAGAGTCAAGGGGAAGTAAGGAGCTTTGGCCCATGGATGCTTGCCAAGAGGCCAGTGAGAAGGAAGCCACGGGCTAATGTTAATGCTAATCATTCACCATATATCAGTACGAAGATGACTACTCTCCAGATTGCTCTTGAGATCAAGGTCAGACCCCCGGATATTAAGAAGGGGATTGAGACTGGAGTGGACTCAGCTTCAGATTCCGGGTCAAGGTTCGGTGTTTTGTCTATGGAGGAAGATCAGGACTCGGATCCTTCTGATAAGCAGATTGATTTAAGCATGCCTAGTCTGGAGTCGGTAGAGCATGCCTCTAGTCTGGGTAATTCTATTAATCCTCTCTTTGTCTCTAATGCTTCTGCTAAAGGCAAAGAGATTCCCCAGTCTATCCTGTCAGCTGGGAAGGGTTTGAGTAGGGAGGCGAGTATTCTACATCCTCCTGTTGATGCTCCTATTGGTAAGACTATAGGAGTGAGTAAGTTAAACATGAAGAATCCCAAAGGGAAACCTAAAAAGAACCTTCATGGTTTGAATTCTTTGGATAAAAGGGGTCCTTCTGGGACCGCCTCTAGGCTCTCCGGAGCCCCGAACAAATACCTGATCTAGGGTTTGGGCCTGCGTCTGTAGTCTCCCCCTCTGATGGACTTCTTCGTTTGGAATGTTAGAGGTGCGGCGAGCAAGGCTACCCGCATTCATGTCAATGATCTCATTAAACAGTTTAACCCTTCCTGCTTTGTCCTTCTTGAGACCAAGGTCAGTGGAGCCAAAGCAGATGAGGTGGTTAGAAAGTTTAAGAATTGGAATTGCGTCAGGTCGGAGGCTACTGGCCGGGCAGGGGGGGATTTGGCTCTTTTGGAAGCCAGGTCAAGTCAATATTGATATTGTTACTATGGACAGTCAATTCATCCATAGTAAGGTGTGTTACCCGGGTAATAAACCCTTCTTTATTACCTTCGTCTATGCTGATCCTGTTTTGACTAACCGAAGAAGGCTGTGGGAGATCCTTCATTCTTTTAGCTCTAACATGGTGGAGGCGTGGTTGGTTGCCGGGGATTTTAATGACATTGCCCTCTTAAGTGATCAGAGAGGAGGGGGTAATCATTATGTGAACCGGTGTCTTAATCATAAGCAAAGTATGGATATGTGCGGGCTTTCGGACCTGGGTGCTGCTGGCCACAAATTTACCTGGAAAAGGAATAGTGTGTTTGTTAGGTTGGATAAGGTGTACGCTAATGTTGCAGCGATTTATAGGTTTCCTGAGGTTAAGGTGCTTAATCTCCCTTTCCGTCACTCAGACCATTGCCCTATCCTCATTAATTTGGTCAAAGGAAATCGGCTGAAAGGTAATAGACCTTTTAGGTATCTGGTGGCTTGGGAGTCTCACCCCGAGTTTAAGGATTTCGTTAAAAGCAATTGGCATCCCCACTCTGATGTTCTCCTCGCTATTGAGGAATTCAGGAGGAATGTGGCTGTTTGGAATAAAAATACTTTTGGTCATATTATCAGGAGGAAGAACAAACTCTTGAGGAGAATGGAAGGTGTTCAGCGTTGCTTGGAGGTTCGTTTTGATCATAGCCTGAATGGTCACCTAAGAGCTCTTCAGAACGAGTTGGAAGCCGTGCTTAGACAGGAAGAGCTTCTGTGGTTCCAGAAATCTAGGAAGGCTTGGATTCAAGACGGGGACCGGAATACTAGGTTTTTCCACCTCTCAACGATCATTAGGAGACAGCGAAATAGGATCGAGGCTATTAAAGACGCCAGTGGTGAGTGGATTTTTGAGGAGGAGGACATTCGGCGCCTTGCCCTTGATTTCTACAAGGACCTGTTCAGAGAGGAAGCTGTGGACCTAGAGAGTGCCCACTCTGGCATTTCCTTTCCTCGTTTGGGGGAGGATGCTATTAATGATGCTTTCCATCCTATTGAGCTTAAAGAGATTGATCTGGCCTTCTCTAGCATCGGTTCCACTAAGGCTCCTGGTATTGATGGTATCCCCGCTAGTTTCTATCATAAACACTGGGACACTGTTAAAGAGGGTATATACAGCTTTGTGTTAGGTGTCTTTGGTGGTTCGAACGATATTAGTTTGGTTAATAAAACCCTCCTTGTCTTGATTCCTAAGGTTGCCAAGCCTTCTTCCTTTCTCCAGATGAGACCCATCAGTCTTTGTAATGTCTTGTATAAAGCTATTACTAAGATTGTGGCTAATAGAATCCGGAAGATCCTTTCGGATATTATCAGCCAAAATCAAGGGAGCTTTGTTTCTGGAAGACAATTGATGGATAACGTTGTTATTGCCCAGGAGGTTGTCCATTCTATGAAGATTAAGAAAGGCAAGAAAGGGATCGTGGCTCTCAAGCTGGATCTGGAGAAAGCCTATGATAGGTTGAACTGGAGCTTTCTTCTGGATAGTTTAGCCAAAACTGGTATCCCGGAGAACTGGATGAATTTGATTGGAAAGTGTATCTCCTCTCCTATTTTCCAGGTTATGATCAATGGGGATATGTCGGATGAGTTCTCTCCATCCAGGGGTATTCGTCAAGGGGATCCTATGAGCCCCTTCCTTTTTGTTATTGCCATGGAAAGATTGTCTCACCTGATCCAAGAGGCGGTGAGCAAAGGGACTCTCCACCCTGTTTCCATCAATAGACATTGCCCCCCTGTTACCCATTTACTCTTTGCTGATGATGTCATGCTTTTTGTGGAGGGTAATGAGGTTCAAATTAAGGATGTGATGGATATCCTCGACTGCTTTTGTGAGGCTTCTGGCCAGAAAATTAACATCCATAAATCCCGTATGCTTTGTTCCAAGAATATGGATAATAGCTTGTGTAGAAGACTGAGTGAGATGTCTGGCATTCCCCTGACTCAATCGTTTGGGAAATACCTTGGGGTCCCTCTTCATAGTGACAGGGTGTCCAAAGCCTCTTTTAAAGACATTTTGGACAAATCTAACGGTTTGTGTGCTAGCTGGAAAGCAAATTCTCTTTCCCTTGCAGGTCGCCTTACTTTAATCCAGTCTATCAACTGCGCTGCTCCAAATCACATCATGCAAGCCTGTAAGCTCCCAGAGCCGGTCCTCAACGACCTTGATAAAATTAATCGGCGTTTTCTGTGGGGAGAGTCTGGGGATGGGAGGAAGATTCACCTGGTCCATTGGAAGGAAGCCTGCCAGCCTAAGAGCAGGGGGGGTCTTGGTATAAGGCAAGCTAAGGACAATAATAAAGTCCTGTTAATGAAGCTTCTTTGGAGAATGTGGCAATCCCCCTCCTCCCTTTGGGTTCGTCTTCTGTGCGGCAAGTATAGGAAAGATAGAATCTTTGGTGGCCCGAATGAGAGGGTTGTCAGTTGTTCCTTCCTCTGGAAAGGGCTTAGTGCTGTTTTTGCTGAGTTCTGTACGGGGATTGGCTTAGAGGTGGGTAATGGGAGATCCATTAGTTTCTGGTATGACACCTGGATTGGTGACAAACCGTTGATTGAGGTGTGCATCGCCCCTCCGCCGAATGATCTCCTCTCCTAGACAATTGCTGATGTGGTGGACTCGGAGGGAGACTGGATCTCGTCTAAGTTCGACTCCTTCCTTAGCCTGAAGACCCTCCTTAATATTAGAGGTGTGAAGATTAGTAATCAGGAGGAGGATAAGGACAGACACTGCTGGGCCTTGACTAATAATGGTTCTTATTCTTGCAAATCGGCCTATGAAGCTTTTACCCCTAATAGGGCTGATCCTCCCTTGGAAATTTGGAAGTCCATTTGGGCCCTCAAAGTCCCTTACCGCATTAGGAGTTTCCTATGGCTGGGAGTCAAAGACAGGCTCCTCACGAATGCAGATAGACACAGAAGGCACTTGGCTGTTTCTGGTGCCTGTAGCAGATGCAGCGGCCATGTGGAAACCTTGTGCCATGCTTTGAGGGATTGCCCGAATAGTAGAAAGGTTTGGGAAGGGGTCCTTCCTCACCACATCCTTCCTTCCTTTATGGGGTTCTCTGATATTGACTGGTTCTCTGAAGGCGTTAATGGGAATTTGTTGGCCAGTATGGAGCACGGGGCTATTCTCTTCGTTATTATTTGTCACCAAATGTGGAAATGGAGGAATGAAGAGTTATTTGCTGAGAAGACTGTCTTTATTCCTGACCTCCGGTTTTACTTCTCGAAAAAACTCTCTATTATTACAAAGAGTTTTGAAGGAGAGCCCCTGGTTCGCCCCTCCCCGGTTAAAGAGGTCCAGTTAGTTGGTTGGAGGAAGCCCAGGGAAGGGGTTGTCAAGTTGAATACGGATGGCTCCTGCCTTAGTAATGGCAGAATTGCTGCTGGTGGAGCTCTTCGGGATGCTGGTGGCACCTGGCTGGCTGGGTTTACCCATAACTTGGGTATGGGCTCCTCCTTTACTGCGGAGCTCTGGGGATCTTGTCTGGCATTAAACTCGCCATTCGCATGGGTGTTAAAAGACTTTCGGTGGAGTCTGACAATTTGGAGGCTATCAACAGGATTTCGGATAGACAGGCCGTTTGTCTTAAGAGTCAGAATCTCATTAAAGCCATCTTGAGGCTTCGTCCTGCCTTCGATTCTCTTACCTTCTCCCATATTTATAGGGAGCAAAACCACGTGGCGGATCGCTTGGCAGCTGCTGGGCATGGGGGGATGTTAGGTGTTTCTACCCTTTCCGTTCCTCCTTCTTTTCTGTTACCTTCTCTTCTTGAGGATAGGATTGAGGTCAGTCTTCCTAGACTGATCCCGGGTTAGGTTTTTTTGTTTGTTTTTTTCTCTTCCCTTCTTACAAAAAAAAAAAAAAACTGCACATTTTAGATGACCTTATTTGGGTTGAGTTTAAGATTTGAGTTTGAAGTCCGAATCCAACTAAAATAACAGCGGACAGAATCGGACTGGGTCCAAGCTAAGCATTTTTTTCCAAAAGCCTATTAGGCCTAACTCGAGCCCAACCCATGAACAACTCTACTTTTTTTTCTTAAATATTATACTTTAATTAGAATTATTTGAATTAATATTAACCCTCTTTTACCATAAAAAATTTGTAAATTTAAAAAGGATAAGGTGCAAAAAAAATACCCTTAATATTTACACCTATGAGCAATTTTACATCTGACGTCTAAAACTGTGCAATTTTACCCTTAACGTTGGCAGCCAAGAGCAATTTAATCCCTAACGTTGACAAATTGGGTCAATTGGAGAAATTATTTATCAAATTGTTTTCTCTATTATGAATCTTGTCGTCTGCACTTCACATGTGTTATTTTATCACTCATTACTAGTAACAAATCATAAACATATGATTAAAAAGTGATAAGAATAAATAAATTAATAATCTTAAAACAATATTTAATAAAAACCGGAGGGAGGATAATGTTCAATCAGTTAATTTAGGTTGGATACTCAAATATATAACCACAATCATTAATAATTATTTTAAAATTAAAAACCTCACCCTAGTTTTCTCAAAAAAAAAAAAACCATACTCTAGTCCATGGATATTGGTTAATATAATTTTCAGTTTAGTTTCGGTTAGGTTTTTAAGATTTTTTTGTTTGTATGAAAATATTTGAGGTTGTAATGAAAATGAAAGATAGAAAGGGTGAAGACAGATGGATAAATGTGATTGGTGGTTTCGTTATCAAAGAATCTTAATGGATGAAAAATTGAAGATTTAGTTTCATTGTCATTAAACTAAACTTGGGACTCCATGTCTTAAGCCATGATTTCCGTTGTAAGACTCCAATCAGAGGTCAAAGATGGCCCCTTATAAAATACTAGTACTAACATTTTCAAATAACTTCACTTTCACAATTAATATTATTGCTTTAAATTCCTTTGTTCATCACATAAATTTATATATAGGTCACCTAATCCTTGCTCCATCTCCTACCGGATTATTACATTTTGTTATTTAGAAATTTAGATAAAAATTTACCAAAAAAAAATTTAGATAAAAAATTATAACATGAAAATATTATCCTCGGACTTTCTATGAAATGTCTAGACTCGATGTCCAAAAAATGGCAACAAAGTTGTAGATAAAAACTAAATAAGAAATTAATTCCATATTATTCGCATGTCAATAATCTGATGAATATATCTTGGTTGTGCATATAGGATCCAGATAATCAACCACAAATACGAAACCCACAAGGCACACATTTAGAGGAGCCTAATATAAGCACAATCAAGAAAATATGAAACACGTATGAGTTTATTATTGGGAAAAACGATCTTTCAATAGGAAGACAACATCCTATAACCTTAATAGGAACAGTAAAAACCTATAAATAGAGAGTTTATGAGAATTTTTCTATACTCAAACCCTAGCTCCATCGCTTACACTATTCTTAAGACTGATATTAACTTAGACATTGAAACATCCATGGTGGGCCGTTGGCACCTTCTTTATTTTGTAGGAAAGCATTCGAACATTAAGGCATTTCTAGAGACACTCACATCGAAAAATTAATACAAAACATAATGGTTTATCATTTTCTCTCGAGCGCCGAGGTTCTTGGTGACTATGAGTATGGTTGTGCCCTAATGGTCGTCCCGTAGCTGTGTAGGTGTTTCTTATGTGTTTCTTTTGTCTTTCTTTTGCGTTATTGATCTAAATGAGAGTGATTCGATGAATCAAACAGCGATACAAAAACATTGTGTGACTGAGAGAATACGGCCTAATAAACCACTAAACTTAAAATTATGTCACAAGCCCAATAATTTACATGGAAATTATGACGTGGTTGTACTCCCAAATGTTAAAAGCTCTCATTTAAAGATGAAATTTGTGATAACAAGAGAAGTATGATCGAGATAGAAGTAAAATTGGGATAATATTAGTCCTATCTTAGTAAAAAATAATTTGTTTCATCTAATTTAGCTAGATAACCAGGGGGCATGGGGGCTCGACCGTCGGATTCACTATTATCATGCGTGGTTCTAGCTCCCGATCTTTAAAATGAGATTGGGATTGCAAGATAGTATACCTTTTTATATACATATGGAGATATAAAATTGGCCCCTCATTGTAGCAGTCGTGTATTCACCACTGTAGATAATGATAAAGTTGTTGAGGTGCAGGAAGTGAATGGTAGAGTATAAGCTAATATGATGGAAGACGTGGGGGAGAGTGCTAATAAGCTTGACGTTCCAATCCATATTTTCTTGTAATTCACTCATTGTTGTTGTTGTTCTAATTAGTGGCCTGTTGTACGGTGCTAACGTTGTAAATGGGTTGTTTGGTGATGCGGTGCATGAATTCCATTCTAGAAGGATCAAGGCACTCTAAACACTCCTCGATGCACTTGTCAAAGTCAAGAAGATTTGAAGGAGACCCAATGGATTACCATTAGCGTCAATTGGTGTTATAGGTTCCCAAATACGTCATGACGTTCATCGCACCAATTTGATACGATCGAATTTGTATGATGATGCTTCGATGATGGAAATAACTCATTTGATCCCTGAGGTAAGACAGAGAAAGGATCAAGTTGGGGTTGTTAACCGGTGACCCAACTATGTTGCCTAAGTTAGCAGGGTTTAGGATGAGAGCACTAAGCAATTGAAAGTAAATTACAATAGATGTGTGTATGTACCTTGACTATGATGTCACATTCTATTTATAAGGCGTTAGGAGCAAATCCGGTAGTCGGTGAAGATGTTCGCCCTAACTTCCTTGAAGAAAGATGTTGGCTTTCAAGTGACAGACATATTTTAAGTAGTTAGTAATATATCTGAGTCGAGATTCTTTAATTCTAGGCATGAATTAAGGATCCCGATCGTAAGAGGATTCAGAGTCCATCTCATTGGTCAATGTTCTCTCGAAATGTTTTATTCAAATAAAGTCGGATCTGGCGGTCCTCATTATTCTATATATTCTATTAACTTGAGACAAGGACACGTATTTTGATATCATTAATATAATATCATTTTTCATGTAAATAAATTTGAATGATGTTAGTAAATATTCTAGATACAAATAAAAAAAAACCACAAACTTTTTTTTTAATAAACTCAAATTCATATTTTAAAAAAATCTAAACCACTTAGAACATCTTTATTTTTTTTGGTGATACAGGAATACAAAGACACAACAGGAAAAAAAACTAACAGCAAAAACTAGAAAAAAAACTAAAACAGAAAACTAAAAAAAACACACAGCAATAACGCCATCAACACTAAGTTGTTATACTTCTGGAGAGACCAGCCTCATTCTTATCATCTTGCAGCAAGGAATCCATCCCCCCAAGTGGAACATTTAAAATCAATACCCCCAATGGTAGAGAGTGTGCTTTCCTAGCTAGAAAATCTGCACTTTTGTTGCACTCTCTGTTGGAAATTAGGCTAAGGTATAGCAGCGGAAATATAAAAATTTTAACCTATTTCCATAAACCACAAGATCCGTTAACCGTTATTTCATATAAAGAATGACAAGAAGAAATACCTTTTTAGAAGTTCTATCTACCGTTGCAAACGAAGTGCCCATAACTTCAAAAGAGATAGAAACTGTCTACCAATCTGCCCATATCTGAAACAGACCTTCCAAACCTCTGAACGATAATCCCTTTGGTGGAAACGTGGAAGAATATGTCTAGAAGCTCCTGTCCAAAAATCGCGACGATCCGACGGTTCAATCTCCGGAAATCCGCGAAATCGTGAACTGACCTGATGTAGGAGTAGTAAAACGAATTTCTCCCTTTTGTTTGTTTTTCTTCTTCGAGTTCCCAAACACGAAATAAAACACGAGAAGATTAATTTAGAATCAACCGTTGAATAGCAAACAAAGTAGATTGCCTCTAATTAATCAATACAAGATCAAGGATAAAAGAAATATATGAAAATAATTGATCAAACGAAGCCGTAGAGAAATCTCGTCCTCGAACTAGGGGTGTCGAATTTTCTCTCTCTTGGACTAGGTGAATTTTGAAAATCACAAGTAGGGTATGGCTTGTTTGGATTTCGAAAATCTCAAGGGAAGGGGTATTTATAATCTCTTGTATCTAATCCCTAGTTAGATAGAATTAGGTTACTGAATAGGAATTCCATTCGGAATAGAATTCATAATTATTATCTCACTATATATTTAATATATTAAGGATAATAATAATAACCTTATTGGATAATAATAGGAGTATATTAATCTAATTAAAACTCCTAACTTAATTATCTCTTAATTAATTTAATTCATATTCCTAATCTAATTAGGATTAACAAAATCAAATTAATTATTCATGTATATTACTACATGAATTTCAACCCCCTTATGTCCATGGGCCTTATTGGGCTCAATTGGGCTTCTATCAATTAATTAACATCTATCTCTCTTTTAGGTTCCAAGTCTTATGTGTGATCCATTAGGTTCTTATTGCTTCTAGCCGTATGCAACGTTATTAAATTAATTTTCAAAGAATTATATTTAATCTTTGCATAACGGAATGATGTACAGAGTATGTGATTAGCAAGTCCGTAATCATTCCCCCAGAGCTATAAGAAGACAGGTTGATTCTGTCGTTAACCTTTCCGTATTAGTTACAGTATAATTCGATCCTTTATCAACTACATCCTTGAACTGAATCTTATGACTATGGGTGATGTCAAGTCACATATAGCGAGACGTTCGTTTTACTTGTACAGGCCGAGTCAACTCAAAAAGATAGGTTAAGTGAAATCTGTATTTTTTACTATTAAGCTATCACCTTGCAAGGATTTAGAGTCGAGTCTTCCACAAGCGATCCATGGATATATCTCCCATTTATCGGGAGTGATAAATGCTCAATCCAATATATAACGACTCCGCAATTACTTCCTGTGATACCCAACGTCTACTAGTCACATCCCAGAGTCATCTCTGTTAAGGATCGTGTTACACCAAAGTCAAAGCATCACATTTCGTAATCCAGAATACCAATTAATATTCCTTTGAGTCTGAGGATTAGTTATACCTATTAATACCAATGAGATGAACATGTGACAAGGATGAATCTACCCATCCTGTTATCTCAAATCGGATCCCCAATCCTAATGAACAACGTTTCATCGGATCTATGTAACTGTCCAGATATCTGTGTATATGAAGCTTGTGAGATCAGCTTTCTGTCATACAGAAGACATTGTTACATACAAGTCTCAACAGTGATATGTCAATCCCAAACATATCACTTGACTTGGGGTGGTTTTAAGTTTATCAGTTTACTATAAAGTTTTGTCTCACTTCATGCTTGTATGAACACTTTATAATCACTTTAAATAAACTTACGGATTTCCTTTTATTAGACTTTATTTAGTGCTTAAAAGGGATTGCCTTTATATAGTTATAAAACATATATCTCATTAAACAAATGATATAAAAAACAATTCATTTACATTAAGTTTGTATCCTAGAACAATTGTCTTTAGGACACTAAACCCCAACACTCTCTGTATATATGTTGTACCTGTATATTACTGAAATCTATCATCAGAGCTTTAATTGCAGATATTAAGGACTTAGAAGGATGATGGGGGGGAGCATTGATTGTTGACAACTTTCCCCGCTTCGATGCTGTCAGATTCCACAATCAAATTTTGTAACCGTAACTCCTTTGCCATTGACAAGCCACTGTATATACTCCATAGCTCCGCCTCTAACATAGAACCCTTCCCAATATGGTGCTGGAACCCTATGAACCGGTCTCCATTACTATCTCGGAAGAGTCCGCCCGCTGCCACCTTCTGTGAGGTGTTATCATTTGATCCATCAACATTCAATTTCCAGAAATTTTCTGGAGGCTTCTGCCAGGAGACAGTAATTACAAGATTCTCCTTGCCATTGACTAGCCTATCCATTTTTTGCCAAGCGCTTGTAATGTCTTTTCCTTGCTGTCTGACCCTTGTGATTATTGATTATGCATGTTCCTTTATAGTCCCAAATAGTTCTTCATTTATCCATTTCCAGGCATTTGCAGCCGCAACTAGGAACCAAACTTTCCAATTATTCATACCAAATTCTCTGTCTGTCCCTAGAATGCCTCTTCTGAATCATGTCTCTTCATGTAACGAAAAGAAAGTATTCCAGCTTGAACGAGGCAAAATTTCCTTCCATAGTCGTTTACTATTCGGACAGTCCCGCAATGCATGAACCAAGGTTTCCTCTTCTACCTCGCACCGAGAGCATGTGGCAAGGGCCGATATATGTCTTCGACGTCTTTCTTCATTCGTCAGTAGCCTATTATGGGCGCAGAGCCAAGCGAAGGCTCTGAGTCTCTGAGGGACTTTCAGCCCCCATATTTGCTTGAAAATGGTATCATCAGGGGAAGCAACAGATTCCTGTTTAAGAGCCTCATAAGCGGTCTTGCACGAGAATAAGCCATTAGGGGCATTCGTCCACCTAGGCATGTCCCTCTCCTTAATATCCCTGTTCACAAAAATACAGCGGAGTCTAAGGAGAATTGGGGTGTCTAGGAGCTCTTCAAGGATTTCCCACTTCCAGCTCCCTGCTTCATCCCACATATCCGCAACTTTCACCCTTAGTTGATTTTCTGTTAAAGGCTTTAGGGCTACTTCTTTTAGGCACATATTATCTAGCCAGACATCGGTCCAGAAAGACACAGTTTGACCATTCCCTATATTCCAGGATAGTCCTTGGGTAAACTCATCGAAGACCTTTTGGATGCCCTTCTAGAAAAAGGAGCGATTCGAGAGGAGTTTTTTTGAGCCATTGAACATAATATCTTTCCCATATTTTCCGGCAAGAACTTGCACCCACAGGGAGTTTGGTTCCTTCCAAATTCGCCACAAGGCCTTCATTAGGAGGACTTTGTTATTATCTTCCGCTTTTCTTATACCTGAACCCCCTGCAGTTTTTGGTAGCAAACTGTATCCCATTTTAACAAGTGAATCTTCTTGTCGTTAGCCGAACCACCCCAGATGAATTTCCGATTGATTTTATCTATCGTCTTTAGGGATGCAGCTGGAAGAAAGTTGGATTGCATAATGTGGTTTGGCGCCGCTGAAGTCACAGCTTGGACTAGAGTTACTCTGCCAGCGAGGGATAGGGAATTCGCTTTCCACGAGCTCAATTTGTAGTTCATTTTGTCAATTGTTTCTGTAAAGGTTGAACTTTTGACCCTGTCATGTAGAAGGGGGACCCCCAGATATTTACCTAAGCACTTCGTCAAAGGAATCTTGCAAGTCCTGCTCAAGTTCCTAGCCCCACTATCAATTATATTGCTAGACACACACATCTTTGATTTCTTCAGACTGATCTTTTGCCCTGAATCAGCACAAAAATCATTCATCACTTCCATAAAGGAGTCAAGTTGACTCACATCAGCCTAAAAAAATATCAGAATATCATCAGCAAAGAAGAGGTGGCTAAGCTCAGGCCCGTTTCTCGAGATACAAATAGGTTTGATCTTCTTGTTAGCAATTGCTAGATTTAGCATATGGTCTAGGCGCGCCATACAAAGAACGAAGAGGTAGGGAGAGATGGGATCACCTTGCCTGATACCTCTGGAAGGAAGGAACTTTTCAGCGGCTTCTCCATTAACCAAAACTTGCATAGAGCTGGTTCTGACACAGTTGTCAATGATCTTCTTCCACGACTCAGGAATGCCCACTTGGGAGAGAGTATCTGATATGAAGTCCCAGTTGAGCCGGTCGTAAGCTTTTTCCAAGTCAATTTTTAGAGCAACAAATCCTTTTTTCCCTTTTTTGGTGCGCATGGAATGGATGACTTCTTGAGCTATAATGATGTTATCAATTATCTGACGCCCCGGGATGAAGCTACTTTGGGTGGGAGCTATGATCTGGGGAAGAATCAGCTTCAGTCTGCTTGCAATGATCCTGGTTATGATCTTATAGATTACGTTACACAGGCTAATTGGCTTAAAATGCGCAAACTCAACCGGGTTGTTGATTTTTGGGACAAGAACCAACAAAGTCTGATTGATTCTCTCTATGCTTTCTGTTCCTGCGAAGAACATCTTTATAAATACATAAAAACAAACGGGTAATCTAACCTGTGCCTCATGGCACAGGTTTATACATTAATTATTCCTTTTATGCATTAATTATTTTTATTCCCTTTTATGCATTGATTATTTTTGACGATAACTTCCTTTTTGCAGTAAATGTAAATGTAGGGTAAATTACACTCATAGCCACTGAACTTTATCCATTTTCACATTATGACTACTCAATTTCATTTCTTCCCGGTATGATCATTGAACTTTACACTTTTTAACACCGGTGGCCACTTAACGCTTCAAAACGACCATTAAAGGCTAAAAATAAAAAATCCAAAGCCTTAATGATATTCTAAGGAATTTTAATTCTTGAAATTTTTTCGTTTTGAGGTTATTTAGGTGTTATTTGGTTAGGAGAGAGAAAGTGAATTTTTAGAGAGAGAAAGCTCCAAAAAATGTGATTTTTGAAAATAAAAAATGTGGTTTCATCGTAAATGTCCTTCTGAACAACTTTAATTATGCCTTATCCAAACAACACTTAAATAAAATGTGATTTTTAGAGAGATAAAGTGAATTTTTAGAGAGAGAAAATTCCAAAAAAATGTGATTTTCGAAATAAAATATTTTAAGAGTGAAAGAACAAAATCAGAACGGTCCGGCTAGGATAAGGCATAATTAAAGTTGTTCAGAATGACATTAATGATGAAACCACATTTTTTATTTTCGAAAATCACATTTTTTGGAGCTTTCTCTCTCTAAAAATTCACTTTCTCTCTCCTAACCAAAGAACACCTAAATAACCTCAAAATGAAAAATTTTCAAGAATTAAAATTCCTTAGAATATCATTAAGGCTTTGGATTTTTTATTTTTAGCCTTTAATGGTCGTTTTGAGGTGTTAAGTGGCCACCGGTGTTAAAAAGTGTAAAGTTCAATGGTCATACCGGGAAAAAATGAAGTTGAATGCTCATAATGTGAAAATGGATAAAGTTTAATGGTCATAAATGTAATTTACCCTACATTTACATTTACAGCAAAAAGGAAGTTACCGATCAAAAAATAATTAATGCATAAAAGGAAATAATTAATGCATAAACCTGTGCCATGAGGCACAGGTTAGATTATCCGAAAAACAAATACCTTATTCTAAGATAATAAAACAAGTAAATAAACAAAATGGACGAAAAAATAGTTATTGGTGAAATATAAGAGCATCTTCAATAGAGGGTGTCCAAAAGAGTGCCAGTTGATGTGACATCAGGTTTGACAACTTTTAAAGGGTGCCCACTATTGGAGTGATTGTGGGTGCCAAGAAAAATTGCCAATTTTTGGCAACCTCTTGACAACCTTGTTTAATTATTTTTTAATATAAAAGTGGTCCCTTTCCTAGAAATAATAAAATTTGGAACATTTTATTTATAATAAAATAATAATTTGTAGGATTATAGTGGTAATTTTTCAAGCAACCTCTATTGGAGCATTTTTTAAGTAAAAGTTGTAAAAAATGATGTGAATGAAAGAGACAATAAAATACTATATTTTAGTAAGTTTTGACACTATTTTAAGCACATTTATTGGAGATGCTCTAAGGGTAAAAGTGTAATTAAGTTTGGTTTTTGTGCAATAAATATTGCAGTTGCTGTATTTTGATGGTTGAATAGAACTTGACCACCTAAGCTAGAAAAGGGAAGAGAACAGACAAAGAGCAAAACCGCGTGGGTCCCATCTTTATGACTAAATCCCTTCCCCTCGTGGACTTTTGCGCGCACGGTCGCAGTTTTTCGCTGGGCCCGACTTTTCCTTCTTCTCTCACCTTATCTAACAATCCTATTTTTCCACTTTCCAATACATCGCGTGTAATTCACCGCCACGTAAAACTTAATGTTAAAGCGAGTGATATGGACAGAGTATGATCTCGCGAGTATGCAGAGAATCACCAAAGCTTACACGAAATGGGACCCCCTCTTCAGAAACCGCCCACCTGGGTGTCCAAACTGCTCTGACAGTGATTTTCCCGCCTAAATTAAAATCTCTAAACCAAATTAACCCAAATTAAAATTAAAATATAAAGAGTGCGGGCTTTCCGTTCCAATAGGTGACATGTACCCCGATAGAATTCTATAGGATGGAGATGAAAAAAATCTTTTTCTGTGGCGGGATGGAGAAATGTATCCCCATCCCATGGTGATCCCATTATCGTACCGTTAATTTTCGATAGAGATCCTCGATTATTCTCCATGATAATTAATTTGTTTGAATGATTTAAGTACGTGGTTGGTTGTTTTCGGTTTTTAGTTTTTTTTGTAGTTTGAAAAATTTGAGAATGGTTGTTGATGCTTGATGTTATTAGCTAGAGCTTCTTAAAAGTTTTAGGTTTTATTTCTTTTAGACATGAATAATAATTCCCCGTGGAAAACATAAAATGAGGAATTGGAAATGGGGATAAGATTTTTGGAATATCTGTAAACGGAGAATGAGTATCTCTGCAGAGATTGGGATTCCAGGATAAATTTGTACTCATCTAACTTATTGAAACGGGGATGAAAAGTGCATTTCTCAATCCATTTACATCCCTAATTAAAACGTTGTGATGAAAACAATATGTCGTTAAACAATTAACGGAAGAATGAGCATAAAAAACTAAATATTTGACCATTAAAAATGAGGTGGATAAAAATAGCCAATAATAATATATATTGGTAAATTTATGAATGTAATCATTATTTTTTGTTTTTTAAGAAACAATAAATTTATTAATTACTTCTCAAAACTGAAACAAGAAATAAAGGAAGTAAAACACTCAAATCTTCGTAATCTGATATAGAATCGGTTATCCTAACTGAAGTATGAACTACTAGATTCACATATCTCTTGACAAACCGAACACACTAATTATGAATTTTCCTTATAATAGATTTATAATCAGAAACAATAAAGCTTAACATTGAATTCATATTCTCTTGAACGTTGATAGTATAGACTGAAAGTTGAGAATCTGATTCCATAATGACATTTTGAAAACAATTATCCTTTAACCAACTCAAAAGTTTTCCAAATACTAATGCCTTTAACAATAAGCACATCAGACGTAAAAGGCAGAAACCTTTCGAGCGTGAATAAAACCAGTGGAGTCTCTTAACACACACATCCCTTTGAACACTAAAGATCCGCCATTGTTTTCTTCATCGTTGAAATTTTAATACCCCTATTAGTGAGAAATCTGCCGACGAGACTCCAACTCGGAGCTTTTAGTGTTGGTTGGACCTCAGCATCGTCGTATGACTAACAACTACAACTGCATCACTATCTTCTTCTAAAGTTATTTTTGCATACAACTCATTCATGGATTCTATGATCAGAGAGAGAAAAGAGAAAAAACAAAAAGAGGAAAAGAAATCTCAGGAAAAAAACTAGTCTATGAATTTAAATCAATCTACATTCAAGGTTGTAAAAAATACTAGATGTTCCACGAATCTTAGAAATTAATTTAAGACCGATTAGAAATTAATCATATTTTTAGAAATTAATTGAAAATTAATCGATGATCATTTAGAAATTAATCATATCTATATTTTTATATTTTTCTTATTTTTTAATAAATAAATTATTATATAATATAATTAAAATATGTATTATTTTATCTAAAAATAATATAAAATAATTTAATATAGAAAATAAATATATTCTTAAAAATGTGCCAACAATAATATCATGTAAATAATTTAAGCGAGTAAAAACTAATGTCATAAGTAATATATTTGTAACATATATTTTAAAAATATGTAATATCATAGAAACAATTTAAGTGAGTAACAACTAATGTTATAATATAATTCACCAACAACTATAAAACAAAAGGCATATCGAGGTCTTGATCTTTTATTTTGTTTGTTTTGTTTATTACACTCTTGATCCTTTATGTTGATACATTAAGTCACTGATCTTTTATTTTTAGTCATATTAAGCCATTGAAGAAAAAAAACTCCACTTTGAACATAAAACTCGGTTAACATAGTGTTATTCATTTTACATGCATTTGAAATTTGTATTTTTCACAGTTTAAAAGTTATTTTTAATGTGTAATATGACAATAGAAAAATTGTAACAAGTCTATTTCAAACTGTAACAAAATACAATTTTAAACACAGATGAAAGAAATAACGTCTTTTTAACTGAATTAGATGTTCACAACTAACTAATTTGAAAATCACTAGCTCAATGAGATATAAAAACGATCAGATGCTTAATGTGTCAAACTAAAATATCAATCGCGTAATGAACCAAACAGTGAAACATTAGAGATCTCAAGATGTTTTTTTTGCCAAACTATAAACCATTCTTCTCAAAATCTTAAACCATATTATATAAAGAAATAGAGAGCACCATTCCCAACCAACCATGTGACAATGTTCAAAAGTGAATTATAATAAAACTTAAAAAATCAAAATAGGAAGTAAAAAAAAAGTTTTTTTTTCTTCCGATAGTTACCTAAGCACATGCAGGAAAAAAACCAGAAAGCAAAAATCGGCCAAGACGATTAATCAGGAAAAATCAAAACATATTCTCCATCTAGAGCGCCAAGTTTTCTTGAACAATATTCACTATTTTAGTATTATAATAATGTAAAATTCAATAATAATTGTTATTTAAGATAAATGGGTAAAAAGCATATGTGGGCGTGATTTATTTTTTTTATTGATTAAGCTTTTAATATTTTAAATGGATAAATTATAGGGAAAATTACAAAACTGGGTTAAATGGGAGGCCCATTTATATATTTAACCCATTTACTAATCTTACTACATATCTAGACTGATTTTGTGTGACTTTCTCATAATACCCTCAATATTTACGCGTGGCTCGCTCTATCCCGTCTGACTTCGCATATTCGACCATATGCGAAGCTGATGTTTGGATTTACTTAATGAATTTAGTTCGCATATGCGAAGCCTGCGAAGCTGAAGTTTGTTTTGCTTGATGAATTTAGTTCGCATATGCGAATGCTGGATATGACTTGAAGCTAATTCGCGAAGTGGTATATAACAAAAAATGGCAAACAACAACGGATTCTAACATTAAAATCATAACATTATCAAAATTTACAAGAAGATTGCCACAATAACAACATTCAAATCATAACATTATCAAAATTTACAACATGATTGCCACAATGAACTCTCCTAACGAATCATTTCAAAGTGAACTTAACTAATCTGGTACCAATCTTGAAACGGATGAGTAATCTTGGTGGGCACCGTGAGACACATCCATCCCAAAAGGTCTGGACTTCCAGACTTTTTGGGATGGACGTGTCCCACGGTGCACACCAAGATTACTCATCCGATTCAAGATTGGTACCGGATTAAGTTAGGTCCACTTTGAAGATTGGCACCATGGGATGGATGTGTCCCATGGTGCACCCCAAGATTGACAAAACCTCTTATAACCAACCACTTTAGGAGTGAATGTGTCAGTCTTGGGGAAGTTCATCACTATACAAGAAGGAAAATCATCTCCCCTGCAGCCCAGTACGCCGCCTTCCAGAAAGGGATATTACGTATTCAACCATCTACAGAAAAAATTAATCGTGTTAGGCAGGGAAAAAGACGATTTTGGGTTCGCGAAATGAAGATTAGCGAAGCATGCGAATACAAATGTGCAGGGTTTTACTTCGCATATCGATGCTTTCGCGAAGTCTGCGAGGTCAGAAACGTGACTATCTACGTCGCATATCGATGCTTTCGCGAAGTCTGCGAGGTCTGAAACGTGAGGATCTATTCGCAGACTTCGTGAACTAATAGATTCGCGAGGTAAATCCATACGTTTCAGACGCTTTCTCTTCGCATATCTTCGTGAAATCAACGATTAACGAAGTAGATCGTCACTTTCCAGGCTCGTTCTCTTCGCAAAGCTTCGTGAAACCATCGATTGTGAAGTGAATTCATGAAAAAACGCAAAAAAAAAAACCAGATACTTACATTTTTCGTCCCTTTCACCCCGAAAAGCGACAATAACAATATGATAACATGGGAAGAACGAAGGAAATAACGTAGAAAAACCATTTCTTTGATGGTAACAAGAAGAAAGAAACCAAGCAACGAACAAGAAGATGAAAAACCATGGCTTCATTTTCTAGGGTTGGGAAGTTGCAGAATCAAGAGATGAAGAGATGAAAAAGAGAAATTCATTGTGATTTTGACTAAATGGTGCGGATTTCGTGCAATTTAAAGGAAGAAAGGAAGATCAAAAGTCTTGAAATCATTAATGCAGGAACAACTTTTCGCATAACCAATGAGATAGGGGGAGCCGCGATTCGCATAACCAAGGAGTGGTGGAAGTGGGAAGGTTAGGGGTATTATGGGAAAGTCACACAAAATCAGTCTAGATATGTAGTAAGATTAGTAAATGGGTTAAATATATAAATGAGCCTCCCATTTGACTCAGTTTTGTAATTTTCCCTACATTATATCATTGCTCAATTATTTTTAACATATTGAGCACCAGAACTTTTAAATGGATGTACTAAGCATTGATCAATTATTTTTTTAACATATTAAACATTTATTAGACAGGTCGGACATATAAATAATTCAAATTTCGTTTAACATGAGTAAGACTGTTAAAATATAATTATTCCTCTAAATTAAAATAGTTAAAAAATTATGGCTTCGATTACTTGTGAACTAAAATGATCGAAGTGTCTTTTTTTTCCATTATCACAAAGTGATCCTTCTGTTTGTGATATTAGTCTACTTTGCATATAGCACATAATTCGATTTTTCATGAATACACGAAACACATTGACGTTGACTATCATTTCGTGCGAGATGCTATCCAAGAAGGTCTTATTGCTCCATCCTATGTACCGATAATGGACCAATTAGCGAACATTTACCAAATCTTCTTGCAAGAAACAATTTGATGTTCTTTTTGACAAGTTGGCATTTTAGACTTACATGCTCCGATTTTTTAATTTTTGTTTGGAGGGGGAGGGGGGAAGAGTGTTGTGGTATTATTTCCTTAAATATGACAAACATTTTACCTTTGTATTAATTGATTTGCTATTTTATTGTCGTGATTTATGCAGTATTTTATAGAAAACATTTGACTTTTGTATTTATTGGTTTGCTCATTTTATGGAAACGTTTTACTTTTCTAGTTATATATCTCTTTGAGCCAGCGAAATTATAAGACCAATGCTTAAATTTATTGGTTTTTTAGTTTATCTTTCTGGGATAATCTAAAACGTGACTGACATATCGATGGACATAGATCCCAAAGGCCGAACTCACCATCTTTTGATTGGAATATAGATAACGTGTTAGGTCCACATCCAAATTGGACCCAATATGATTGATTTTATGATCCCAATACAAAATATTGGTTTGCTCATTTTATGGGAAACATTTAATTTTTGTAGTTATATATCTATTTGAACCAATGAAATTGTAAAACAAACATCTAAATTTATTGGCCTTTCAGTGTATCTCTCTGATATAATCTAAAGCATGACTGATAAATCGGTGGACATAAATCCCAAAGGCTGAACTCATCATCTCTTGATTGAGAGATAGATAACGTGTTAGGTCCGCATCCAAATTGAATCCAATATGATTGCTTTTATAATCTCAAAACAAAATATGACAAATTGAAAAAACATATAGTAAAAACAATGATTTTGGATATATTAAGAAGGAAAGGAGTCCTTTTGCTTTAAAGATGATTTAAGATAAAATGTATATTTTCTATTATAACTTATCATATTATTCTATTCGAGGCTCGTCAAAATTATTTTTAGGCTTTTTTACCTGTATAAAAACTCGAGTTTTAAATCTTAAGATCCTTAACCACCTAAATCAATAATTAATAAATGAAATTGTTTGATTTCTTTTCTAACGATTTTTTAATAACTAATGAGGGGTTATTTGTTCGAAATAAGCAAGTTGGAGGGGTTACTTGTTAAAAATGTAAGTACGGGGTCAGTTGTAGTATTGAGCCAACTTGAGGGGACTGAGAGGGTATTAAGCCTTTATTTTGTGATATTAGTCGCTTTGCATATAGCACATAATTCGGTTTTTCATGAACACACAAAACACATTGAAGTTGACTATCATTTCGTGCGAGATGCAATCCAAGAAGGTCTTATTGCTCCATCCTATGTACTGATAATGGACCAATTAGCTAACATTTATCAAATCTTCTTGCATTAAACAATTTGATTTTCTTTTTCATAAGTTGACATTTTAGACTTACATGCTCCAATTTTTTTTTTTTTTTTTTTGGGGGGGGGAGAAAGGGGTGTTATGATATTATTTCCTTAATTATGACAAACATTTTACTTTTATATTTATTGATTTGCTATTTTATTGTCGTGATTTATGCAGTGTTTTATGGAAAACGTTTGACTTTTGTATTTATTGATTTGCTCATTTTATGAAAACGTTTAACTTTTTTAGTTACATATCTCTTTGAGCCAGCGAAATTGTAAGACAAATGTTTAAATTTATTGGTCTTCTAGTTTATCTTTCTGAGATAATCTAACGTGGTTGACAGATCAATGAGCATAGATCCTAAAGGCTGAGCTCATCATCTTAACTTTTCTAGTTACATATCTCTTTGAACCAGCGAAATTGTAACACAAATGTTTAAATTTATTGGTCTTTCACTTTATCTCACTGAAATAATTTAACGTGGCTGACAGATCGATGGACATAGATCTCAAAAACTGAGCTGATCATCTTTTGACTGAGAGATAGATAATGTGTTAGGTCTGCATCCAAATTGGACCCAATATGGTTAGTTTTATAATCCCAAGACAAAATATGACAAATTGAATAAATATATATATAGTAAAATCTCTTTATAGGAATACTCTATTTAGGAATAACCTCTATTTTGTTATAAAAAAAAACCCAGTCTCAACTTGGTAATAACCCTTATTACCAAACTATATTTAGTAATAACTTCCCAATTGTTATACAAATAGACTGGTCCAAGTGTATTTCTATATAGAGGTTTTACTGTAGTCAAAACAATGATTTTGGATATATTTACAATCAAAGAAGAAGTCATTTTGCCTTAAAGATAAAATGTCTATTTTTTTTTTATTATTATCATATATCCTATTATTCTCTTCGAGGCTCGTCAAAATTATTTTTAGACTTTTTTACCAATATAAAAACTCGAGTTTTAAATCTCTAACCTAAGCTATTTAAGATCCTTAACCACTGAACCCAATAATTAGCCAATGAAATTGTTTGATTTCCTTTTTTAACAATATATTTACTCTAAAATGTAGTTAATTACAATAAAAGAATAGTTATTTAAACTAAAAACCACTAGTAGCTTTACTAAATTAGAGCTTAAAGTGTGGAAAGGACTAAGAAATAATAGGCACAAACACAAGAGTATTAAAATGGTGATTTTAAACCATGGTTTATACCAATGACTTCACATTGAGTTAACTCTCTCTCTCTCTCTCTCTCTCTTGCATGGTTGTATATTAGCTGTCATTAAGAACAATATCTTAATAATGTACTATTATTACAATTATATTTAATTTAAGAATGTTGTTTTCATAATAATAGTATTTCTTTTTTTAAAAATTTTGTTTTCCAAAACAGCATTATATAATCAACTGCCAAATGCCCTCTGAGCTCCCCCTCTCTCTTCTCTCAAGTCTTTTTCAATTCACACTTCTCCCTTTCCTTGCTTCACCTCTCATTACGCTGTCGTTTCATTGTACTCCTATACTGTTCTCTCCCTCTCACAACCTCTCTTCCCCTATTTCTGTTAATTGAAGTTGTGGATTGAATTGATTCTCTTTTGCTTTAATAAGCTCTAACAAGAGTTCACTTACTGAACGTCAAAGTTCTCAACTTTCAAGACGCAAGAACAGAACAGACAATTTTTTTTTGCATAAAGTTTCTGCCTTTTTCTTCCGTAGAGTATACTAACAAACAAACAAAGCTAGATAGGCTTTTGGGGCTTCTTTTCTTTCTTCACAAAAACTTCAATTTAACCCAATTTTGGAGCTGGGTTTCTCTCAAAATCAAGTTTTTTCAGCCCCTCTGTTCAATGCCAGCCTCTGATTTCTTGGTGAGTTTTCTAAAGGTTGAATCTTTTTCTGTTTTGGGATTTCGTTATTATGTTCTTAGATGTGGGTTTTATTTTAGATGCATGTATGGTTTGGAGAATATAGTAGTTTCAGTTGGTTTCATATCAATTTAAGATGATGTTTGGTGTAAAATTAAATAAAAGAAGATGGGGTAGAGTAGAGATCATATCATATCAGCATATTTATAAATGCATCAATTTTCCGTTCACGCATGATAATAAAAATTTCCAATTTGGGCCCACAAGGAATCTTATATTAAATTTGAGTTTGTTCTCAATGACAGTGACATGATCATTTTAATACTATGTTTATTTAATTATGTTTGATTTGCAGTTTGTGTTCTTCAAACTTGAATAATGGAAATTAAGAGTTATTTAAATGGTTCCATGCATTTTTTATTTGATTTTTGACAATGTGCTTGTTTGTTTATTTGAATTATGGAACTTATGTCCGTATCTAACCATACAATTAGTTTAATTTATGATTGTTTTAAGTATGCAGCTGTATTTTATGAATTTGGGGTTAAATCTCTGACTGAAACAGTGTATGTTGATTTGTTTAAGGTTTAAACATCAATTAGAATATGATGTTTTCAAGCAGTGTCGTGTACGTTTTTTTAATTATTAATTTATGGTGTGATGAGTCAGGAATTTAGCTGATTAGTAGCTCCTTATTTTGTGATCTACCTTGGCTTGGATGTTTCCTTTAATCAAAATCAATCCCCATTGTTTAACTTTTCTGCTATCTGTCTGGATGCTTAGCCATTCCAATCTTATGCACAGGTGGCAATCCGGGTTTTAAAACCGTGTTTATGTTATCTATATGTGTCCATTGTGTCGTGTCAGTCGAGTTGTCTCCATAAAATCATGTTATCCGACACTGCGGCTTTGAAGATGAAGGTTGATGAGTTACCTGAGCTATTGGCTGAGATCTTTGCTATTATGATCAATTATCTTGTTATTATGATTGTTAGAGATGTGAATTGGAATGTTCACCTACGAATTTCGGCTTTTAAATTGCGAGGCCTTTTGATAGAATATAATAGCCTTTTCGATCAAAATGTTTAAAGTTTGAATCTTGTTTCAGCAATTTGAAGCCCTTGTGTACAAGATTGTTTCAGCAATTTTTTCTGATTGTGAATGTTAATCTTATTGCAATTTATGCAGGGAGAATAAAGCATAAAGGATAAAAGATGATGGAAAACAAAAGAAGTCCTTGCTCTATTGAACAAAGCAGTCTCACTAATCTCGCAACGAAACGACATAAAGCTAACCTTTCTATATCCACAAAGGTGTTTCCCGGCAACCCCTTTTCGCCTTATTCGATAGGGCTAGTTTCCTGTTTATAAGCAGTCTTGGTTCAAATGAGGTTTCGTACATGCCTTTTGTCCTATGAAGTCAAGTTTTATATCCATTTCTTCTGTAGCTTACGATGAATCTGATGCGATATTTTTGGCCGAGTGATGTTTTATTTATGATGTGAAATGTAATTCTGCTCACTTTTTCTTATGTTTTCGATGGATAGGAGAGGAAAGAGAAGCTCGGCGAAAAAATTGTAGCTCTCCAGCAGCTTGTTTCACCATATGGGAAGGTATGGATAGGCAATTCTTGTTCTTAGAGGGCGAGCCTTGGCGCAACGTTAAAGTCGTTGTGTGACCGAGAGGTCACGGGTTCGAGTCTTAGGAGCGGCTCCTTGCCAAAAAAAAATCTGGCAGGGGAAGGCTTGTCCCCTATACACCCTTGTGGTGGGACCCTTCCCCAGACCCTCGCTTAACGTGGACGTGTAGTGCACCGGACTGCCCTTTTATATGTGAAACCATTTTTTTATGTAAACGATACATTGCGGTAATCACTCGAATATGTCAAATTTTCACCTGTTGGACTTTGATTTCAGAATTTCAATGCCTTACTTTCATGCATCCATTTGATAGCCTTGTTCTGTTCTGTTCTGTTCTGTACAGACGGATACTGCGTCAGTCCTCCTAGAGGCGATGGAATACATTCAATTTCTTCACGAACAAGTTAAGGTTTGGCCTCTTCTCCTGTTTGATCTACTTGTTTACCATTACAAATTCAGTAGGCACTCAGATGGTTCGGCTAATAAGTTTATGTTTTAGCAATATCATATTCTTGGATTGTTAATTCTGTTTCAAAACCTCGTCTTTACGGATAGAGGTAGGTATTGTATGGATTCACTCTTGTTTTAAGACTTAATCATCTTGAAAAATAAATTCCGCTTCTCCTGTTGGTCTTCGCCTTGAGTATGGTCTTGACTCTTATGTAATGCACAACCTGATCAATCCATACCGGACTCTCACCTCTCAGCATTCGGTTTTTGTTGCGTGTTTCAGGTGTTGAGTGCTCCGTACCTCCAGGGTTCACCTGCAGCTCAGATGCAGGTAAATATGAGCTGGATCGAAGTAGTTGTTTACGTGCATAACGAAAATTTCTATCATACAATTGTTCTGGTGTTGAGGGTGTTTCAACTGATTGTGCAGGATTATGAGCAATGCAGTCTGAGAAAAAGAGGGTTATGTCTTGTTCCGATAAATTGCACGGTCGGAGTTGCTCGAAGCAACGGGGCAGATCTCTGGGCTCCTATCAAGACCTCCTCTTCTCCCAAATTTGAAAAGTCCATATTTGACTAATTTTTATTGACACAGATTTATGGTGATGCAAAATTTTTGGTCAGGAAGAAGCAAATGTTGTTTGCAGCTGAATTATTCAGCAGCTGAAAACAGGCTAATGAAAGGCATTGCTTTGTTCTGATCTTTGGGAGTAATGGGGATATTTATTAGTAGGGGTAAATGTGTCATTCTAATTAGGCAAAAATGTATATTTGTATAATGATCCTAACAAAGGATTTAATGAATTTATATTTTATTCTCATCTTTTATTTCAACATATAATAAGACATCAAATTAAACCCGGAAGAGTAGATTTAATTTTCACATTCAAAACTATGTAATTTTAAGTTTAATGTTTAATAGTCTTAAACTTTATTAAGGGAATATGAGTTTTTTTTACGTGTAATTTTATATTCTAACAACCTTCTAACTTCTATTGTATGGCTATTTAGTAAGACTTGAACTTACATCATCCAATAAACCTATGTTAGATTTAATATTATATTGTTTTGCATGTGAATGCTAAATCTGCTCATTTGCATATGAAATTCTATCTTTTACACTTTGAAGACACTTCCAAATAAAATTTTGTAGTTTCTCTAAAACTATGTTATGCATGCGAAAAAAGTTAAATATATTGATTTCTTAAATTTATTTAAAGTCTCCTTAAATTTACTTGAAGTGATTTACTGTCCTTTGAATTTGGTTAAATTGATACATTATTTAATTTGTTCAAATCTTTTCTCGATCATGTATGTTTTAATTTGTTTAAATCTTACTCCATCGGAGGGTTAATCATTGATCAATTAAACAAGTTTTCAGTTGCTAATGAACCATCCTTTAAACTTTTTTTTTTTAAATGGTTAAAAATGTAAATTTAGAGTAGGGATGAAATAAATATTATATTACACGGATAGGTTAAAACAAAATCAATGTGGTTTCACATTTTAATGATAATTAAAACATGTTACATGTGTATTTTGTGGAGCAAAAATTACCATGTAAGTTGTTCAGTATCGTATTTACTATGAAACCATATTTTTTATTTTTCAAAATCATAAATAGTAATTTTTTTTTCTGCTTAACAAGCAACAACTAAGTGACCTAAAAATAAAAAACTTTAAAGAATCAAAATTGCTTAAAATATGTTGTTAATGGCTAAATTTGATAAAGTCAATTAAAAAATGACCGAAATTACTAACAGAAGCAACAACATGATTATTTTTGCTCCAAAAAATATTACAGATACTAGATCATCAAAACGTCAACCATATACGAGTTTTATTTGAACTTATCTCTATATTTTATTTTATTTTATCCAAGAATATATAGGAAAACTAAATACAATCATTGAACATTATCCTTGTTAGAGAAGTAGTTGAGGCTGACAGATGTAACTAATATGAAAATTTTCCATATGAACAGAAAAGGGCAATTGTGGGCAGAGCAGCCATTGCCAGACCAATGTCAGCATTTTGGGGGCCTCGAAATGGTTGAAGCTCTAAACTGATTTTATTACATGATTGAAGCTTCCACCTACTTAAATTGAATACTTTAAGATACTAGTTAAATTGTTAAAAAAATAAAAAATCATCATATTTACTTTGTTTTTTTACAATTTTTGTTTTGTTTTGTTCCAATAACAATAGATTCTCTAATTAAATACTGCATAAATGTTGAAAGGTTCATTTTTCATTAGTGACCTCTAAATTAATGACATAAATAAGTGGAATTTTTAAGTTAATTGAGACTCGGTTATAAATCTTCACATGTTTTAGATGCATTATCGATATCAGACAAATATAAACATGTCCACCTAATATTTGTAATTTCTGAGCTTTCACTCGGAATTTGAGCATACGTGGAATCATCAGAGAGAGTCAGTCAAACAAACGATCCAATCTCACAATTTTGATTCGAGAGGTCAATATTGACCTAGTCAAAGATCACCATGTTACAACATAATCACACCAATCCTGTCAAACACGGACCTAGTAAGTTTGAGGGATACTGAATCTCAATTAAATAAAAACTAACAAAATTTTAGGTGTACCTAATAGCATAAAATAACTATGAAATTCAGATTGAAGTCACACATTAAACGTAATAATATAGTAAAAATAAAACAAGGAAAATCGAATTTACATAGAAATAAAAGTAGAGTTTTATTTAATTTTGTGATAATTATTAGATATACAAAAGATGTGATTTAGCAATAACAATGACATCGATGTTTCTGATTCTTGGGTTTCTTGCAAAAACCTCCACCTCTATTACAACCTTGGCAATGGTCAATGCATTTTTGATCTTGTCCTGGTGTGCATCCTACTTCTTCATGATCATTGCAGCATAAAGATTTATCAATTGATATTCCACGTCCCATTATCTTACTACTATTTCCACACACCACCATCATTGCTATCAATACTACTATGCATAATCCCTTCATCATTTTCATTTTCTATCGTAAACAACAAAAAGATGAATATGTGATTTGTCTCTAATTCCTGCCCTATTATTTATATTCAAATTTAGCTTCATTGATGCCTTATTTTATTGGTATAAAATTAACATCATACTTTTATTTCAAATTCAACCATATTAATTCCAACAAAATGTATTCCAGTATTAATTAGAATATTTATAATGACTTTAATATTGTATTAAATTAGGATTTAATGTCTAAAAGACACAATTGAATACCAACATTAAGTAGAACACTGTTACCAAAATAAATTTTGTCACCAAATTAATATCTGGTTTAAACACAACATCATTACTCTTTTCTTCATTAAAAACAATATCTAATGTGTGATGAGGGATTAACATAACCAAAAAACGTACAGCAAACCATTATTCCAAAATTCATGTCCCCAAATTTTAGCTTATAGTTTTTTTGCACTTTAATGAGTATATGATGGAACAAACGATAAGTATAACTAAATGACAATATAAACCTTTCAATTTAATAAAACCAAAATTTAAATATATAATTATCTCTCAAATACTTTGAGAACATTAATGCTTTTTTTTCACCAAAATAATAATCGGAGAACATTGTCACTGATGTAGAACAAAATTACACGTCTAACATTATTGTTAAAATAATGTTGAATTAATATTTACACTAATATTCATTATTTCTCGTATTTCGTATTAATTATCAAGTACCAAGAAAATTTACAAGTTTATATATGTTTTTTTGTAAGTCATAAAAATATTTGAAATTAAACAATCAATGACATTCCAATATGATTATAAAATTATTCTTTTTCTCTAAAAAAACATCATTCTTGTTATAATTCGTTTGATGTAATAGAAGATGACGTAGTTTCATTTCTTTAAAAAATGATCATTTTATATGTTAGTTTTTAAACTTATGTTCTTATTCTCAATGTCGAATATTCTCAATCTTTTTTTTGAAAGCAAAATATACTCAATCTTAATTATCTCCTTTTATAAATATTATTTTTTACGCGTAGCAAAATTTTGATGTTACCATTACAAATAGTATAATGAATTAATCTTATAACTTTTGATCAAATTTAAATTTTAAAATAAGTAATTAGGATTTGATATGATGTAATTTATTATATATATAATCTCTTAATTAGAATAAATGATGAATACATGGCTTCTGAACATGGCTAGATAAACAGATTGGCCCCTCTAACTTAGAGTGTCTCATTAACCCTCCGAACTTGCTTAAAATGACCTATTGACCACCTAAACTTTCTTTAATTATCATATTGACATTTTGAAGTGGTTAACATGATGGATTACTCCCAGAACTTCTATAAAATTGATATATGTTTTACCTTGTCTAAACCTCTCCTTGTTATTCCACGTGGACTAGGGGGTTTAATGAGACATTATGAGCTAGTTCATGGGGTTAACGAGACACTCATAAAGTTCATTTGGGCACTATATTTTATGGCTATGTTTAGGGGGCCTTAATGTATCAAGCCTAGAATAAAAGTTAAAGTTTTGCATAGTTGTAATTAGAAAGTTTTGTTTATTTATGAAAACAATATACAAAAATGTGATCCTAGCTACTAGATGGATTGAATTGAATGGAAGAAGTATGAATTTCTTCCTACACTGATTTAAAACTAACAAAATTACATGTGTAATGTAGGAGAAAAGAATTATAGAACTCTTATTGAACTCAAACAATAAGAGCAATAATATACCTGAAATAAAACAAAAGAGGGTATAATAAAAGTGTTGCTGCCTTGTTTTGGAAAGAAAGGAAATTTTGCAAGAGTGCTAAAGAATTTTATATCAAAATCTCAAAACGTTTTTGCTAAATTTACTGATTTATAGACAAGTAAATGATTCATATAAAAATGAATGTTTGCTCGAAAATTGAAGTGCGGGGTTGAGTTCCAATAAAATGACTGTGAATGTTGAAATGATGAAAATGACAAACTTCGTAATTAATACAACATTGGCATGTGATTTACTAGAAGAAGAAAATAAATGTAAAAGACAAAGAATGGTATATCAAGTTCAAGTGTGCGATATGTGCATGTGTGTAATAGGTCTAAATTTACAAGTTCAAGTGTGATGTAAGTCAAAATATAAGTGAAAAAAGCAAAAAATCAACACACTACAAGCTCAGGTGTGTATTTATATGTTAAGTCGTCTCTTTTCATGTCCCTATTTTTTGCGAAGTGTTTCTGGCCTTTTTTTATTATTGAAGATTGGTTAGCGAGGAAGGGTAAGCGACGAACATCCCAGCTATGCTGGCACCCCCACCACAGATCCAAAAACGCCCCGAACCAAATTTATTAAAAGAGTAAATAAATGTCATAATCCAAAAAGAATAAAGAATAAAATGAAGTCAAAGAATTAGGAAAAGCGATAAACGCAACGTCCTACACGATCATGAAAAAAGACCGATCCACAAAAATCCGGGACATCATCCCACCAAGTCGATGTTGTTGCCGCCCGCCCATAATTTGCAAGCGAGTCCGCAACATGATTTCCTTCACGAAAAATATGAGACACCACAAAAGCCACAGAATCGATCTGATTTAAACAATTGAACCATTTTTGTCTAAGCAACCAAGGAGCCGAACAAGATTTAGATTTGAACATCTGCACAACATACATTGAGTCGCTTTCAAGCCAAATTTTCTGCCAACCTTTGCTGATAGCTATGTCAATGGCGTAAACAGCAGCAGATAGTTCAGCAAGATAAGCAAAGGAACTTTCAACCGGAAAGGCACAGGCCAGTATGCGAGCGATAAATACCTCCGCAACCCGTAGGACCAGGAGCACCCGTGACAAATGCATCAGTATTGATCTTAATCCAATCCCTCGGAGATGGTTGCCAAAAAGTCGGAGTAATGTGTGGAGCTTTAGCAAGACGCTTTTCAATCCCGAGCTCACCTAAGATTTGAAGTTCAACTAGCGAATTCCAAACGGAGCCCCGTCCAGTGTGAGCAGATTCACGAACAGCTCCCCAAATCCGTCTCAACGTGAAGGAAGTATCAAGCCTCTCATCCTAAAAAATGGACCTATTACGAGCAAGCCATAGATCCCAAATCGTATTAATAATTGCTGCCACCCACAAATCAGCGATTTGAGTACTGAAATGTTGAATAACAACATGATCAACCAGATTCATAAGAGTCGAGTCTGTGTTAATTCGTCTTCCAAACAATGAGCTAACATCATGCCAAATAAATTTGGGAAACCGACAGGAGACAAAAAGGTGGTCCAACGTTTCAGTATCTAACGAGCACAAACTGCAATGAGAAACAGCTTGACAGCCGCACAACTGAAGCTGATCATGTGTTGGAAAATACCCAAGATAAGCCCGCCATCCAATAAGTGAGTGTGCAGGAGGAACACTCTGACACCTTAAAAAATGACTCCAAGGCTGTTGAGTAGGAGGAGATCTAAGCCAAGCGTACATGAGTTTAACAGTTAGAACCCCACTCGCAGCAGGCTTCCAAACACATATATCAACATCGTCCCTACCCCGCCTAATATTCTACAATCTATTCTCCACATCCACAGGTAACATGGGCAGATTATGCCAATTATTACCATCCAAATAATCCTCCACCAAATCAAAACAACGACGCTATTGACTAGCAGATAGGCCAACCTGTGCAGCCAGCGAAGGACACATCCAAGCCCCATTCCAAAAATTAAGTTTAGAGTGCTGACCAATCCACCAAAAACAGTGATGCTCAACTTCAGAATAAATGGATTTTATCAAGCCCCAAATAGAAGAATTCATGATATAATGTTGTGATTGTCCCGCTTTATTGAGAAAACGAGTTGTAAGTAAGTTAAAACAGAGAGACTTTTCCTGAAAAAGACCCCAAGCCATCTTTCCATTCAGCGCCTTGTTTAGAATAGACAGATTCTTGATTCCAAGACCTCCATCCTTGAAGTTTTGACAATAAATTTACAAGGGACAGTGACAAGCTTCTTGCAATTAATGGACCCAGACCAAATAAAATTCCTCATATGCCTAGTCATACATGTAAGCAGCACAGAGGGCCACTTATAAATGATAAAAGAGTGAATGAAGCTACCAGTAATTATAGAATTGACCAGAGCCACTCTCCCAGCCATAGACAAACAATGCCCTTTCCATTTAGCAAAGTGAGCAAGCACCATGTCCATCAAACTAGTCAGATGTCGTGTCTTTGGTAAACCAAAAAACAAAGGCACTCCAAGATAGCGGAATGGAACAGACCCTTGATGAATACCAATAATATCAGCAAGATGATTGCCACGTCTAGAAGAAACAAAGGAGCCCAGAAATAGTTCAGATATGTTCCAACTAACACACTGACCCGAGATAGATCCATACAGCTCAAGTACACCCTTAATAACAGCTAGATTACCCGAAGAGGCCCTACAGGAGAGAAGAATGTCATCAGCATAAAATAAATGAGTTGGAAACACCTTTGCAGAAGTATATTGCATTGGAGCAAGTCGCCTAGTGTCCACGAGGTGAAGCAACCAACGACTAAGAAAGTACTCGGCAATACCAAACAATATAGGAGATAGAGGATCGCCTTATCGAACC
This sequence comes from Euphorbia lathyris, assembly GCF_963576675.1. Classification (NCBI taxonomy): domain Eukaryota; kingdom Viridiplantae; phylum Streptophyta; class Magnoliopsida; order Malpighiales; family Euphorbiaceae; genus Euphorbia; species Euphorbia lathyris. The sequence goes on from NC_088912.1 coordinate 30,288,061, forward strand.
CCTCTTGAACATCTGAAATATCCACTAATGGCTCCATTGTTCAAAATTGAAATCCGAGATACAGATAAAACATTCAGAGTCCAGTCTCTGAATTGAATAGAGAAACTAAAAGCGTTCATCACGGCAAGTAAAAAATTCCAATTTAAAGTGTCAAAAGCTTTCCTGATGTCAACCTTCAAGGCTAAGTTCCCTCCAAAACACTTTTTACGAAGCATATTAGTGCCTTCAGAAGCAAGCGAAATGCATTGGTGAATACTTCGTTTAGGAATAAATCCAAATTGATTCTGAGAAACAATGTGAGATCCAATAGAAGCGAGTCTATCAGCCAAAATTTTTGCAATTATTTTATAACTAAAGTTGCTTATTGCAATAGGCCTATACTGATCAAGAGATATCGCACCCTCCACCTTCGGGATAAGGACCATAATACTGGAGCATAGGCCAGGATGTATCATACCACTCATAAAGAAGCTTTTGACAACATCAAACACATCAGCACCAACAATATCCCAGAAAGACTGAAAAAAGACCCCAGAAAACCCATCAGGTCCAGGAGAACTACTATTATCCATTGCAAAGACTGTCATACGAACTTCATTCATATCCGGGCAACGAGTAAGCAAATCATTATCCAAGTTAGAGACTAGATATGGAACAACCTCATAAACTAGATCATAATTCTGCGGCAAGACCTCATCATTTTTAAAAACACTTGAATAAAATTCAGCAATATGTGTCCCAATTTGATTCATATTAAAGACCGACTCATCCTCAATTTGAAGCACCGAAATCCCAGAGGCAGCAGCTCGAATAGATGCCATACGATGGAAGAAGCTGGTATTTCAATCTCCCTCCTTAAGCCATCTAACTCTGCTCCTGTCACGCAAAAAAGCCTCCTTTCTATGCAAAATATTATCCAAGTGTGCATGAGCATTCATCTCCTCATGATGTAGTTCAGGAGTAAACCCATTCTAAGAGATTTCCACATGCACATGGGCCAGATCCGTCTCAGCATTAGTGAGACATATATCAATGTTACCAAAAACCACTTTATTCTAGTGACGGAGCACCGACCTAAGTCGCCTGAGTTTATCACATAAAGCTTGCATAGGAGGTAAGTTAGGATGCATTCCATTCCAAAAATCAGCAATCACCTCCTTGATCCCCGGATGCAGAATCCACATAGACAGAAATCTAAATCTAGAGATAGGGTGATTCCCCTTGGAGCAGCTAAACATCAAAGGGCAATGGTCAGAGTGATGTCGCGGCAAAGCCAAACTGCAAACTGATTCCCAGAAGTCCAAGAATAAAGCAGATAATAAAACTCTATCCAGACGACATTTAACCCGCGCAGAGCCAGACCTGCCATTAGACCAAGTAAAGAAGGCCCCATGAGTAGGACCATCAACAAAAGAACCAGAATCAATAAAATGATGAAACTCCCTACAAGGACGCAAAGTAGGAGCCCGTCCCGATTTCTCATGAGATCCAAGGACAGAATTAAAATCTCCAAGAAGCACCCAATGCCCATTTAACCTATTTTGATGAGCCAAAATATCATCAAACATAGTGATACGTCTATTTGCCCAAACGCTCCCATAAACAAAGCAGACAAAAGTATTTAAATTAAACAAACTCAGAATAACAAACTGTTCATGTCTGAAACAAATATTGGTAAGCATGGAAGAATTAATCTTTGCAAAAACCCATAGAGTTGGAAGCTTCTTATTGTTCATAGCAATTAAAGACAAACCAAGCCTTTTCCAGAAGGCCTCATTAACAGAACTGAACTCCACCATAGGCTAAGCTAAACAAAGAAAATCTGGTTTATGAAGAGAACACAAATGATGCAAGTAACCCTGAGTATCCCTATTAAGAATACCCCTAAAATTCCAGTAAAGAAAGATCATTTAAAACAGACCGGAGGTTTACTGGCTCGTTTGTTTCAAGCTGGCAAATTCTCTGTTGTTGTCATAATTTTTTCCCTCCGCCTTACTTTCTTAGTGCTAACTGTGTTCCAGCTATTGTCATCCTCCTTCGCCATATCAGCCCAGGATTTAGTACGAGATGATGATTCAGATGCTGAATCAGCTCCCTCATATCTAGTGAGAATATTGTCCATTCCAGGTGAATCTGGCCTATCAGTTTCATCACAACTGTATTCATCCTCCTTCCCAAGCTGCAGGTTGCCAGGTAGAACAATCTCCACCACGCAACCAGCATCAGCAGGAGGCCTAAGCTCAGAAACAATTCGTGAAGTGGCATGCTTAACAGGCAACTCGGTCTGAATTGCATTAGGCTTTTTTCACAAACTTCCTCTCTTGTGAAACCATTGCACGTTTTCTTTCAATAACCGGAGCCTCTAGAACCTTTTCCAATGGTTTTTTTATTTTTCCTGTAGTCATAAGCCATGTGGCCAATGTTTGAACAAACTTTATAGAAGCTTGGTAATCTCTCAATACCCATTTTAACAGGAAACTCATTCATCAAATCCACATCAATTAACATTCTAGCATAATGACCAAACTCACCTTCAAGAGTGGTATTATCAAATCGTATAAGCCCTCCAATACCCTTTGAAATATCCGAAAGAATTTGAGGATCACAATACTCCCATAGAAGAGAATATAATCTAATCTAAACCTGAGCATTTGTAGACTTCTCAACATAGGGGTCAAAGTCCGGAACCCAGGGTTGCAAACGGAAAGTACGTGGCTTAGTATTGATAATGCCCCGCACTAGCAACTTATTCTTGATCTCCTGGGATCCCAAAACCACATGAAAAATGCCTCTCCCAATAGATATCAGTCACCAAGAATCCTTCAAACCCCAAACCTTTGTTAAAGTTTCCTTAAGAGAAAGAACCTTCCATGAGGCATCTCTTTTGTTTAAGATTAACCTGCCAATCAGAGATGATGAGCAAAGGACCACACGCCTATCATAGGCAGATTGAGAAATTCGAACCGAAGACCGCCAATATCAGAAATCACAGCAGACAAGCAAGGGGTTAGATCCAGATTCCCAGCAAGGACCAGGCCCGTCTCTGAGGAGGGGCGTCTGCCTAGGGCCCAGGGACAAGAGAGGGCCCAATTATAATAATGTATAGTACTAAGGGTTTTAAACTATACTTGATTAAATTAAAAAAATGTATTTTGATTAAAAACATTGTTATCAGATTCTTTCCAAATTAAAAATGTTGGCATTAGATTAAATTAAAAAAAAAATATACTTGATTAAAAACATGGGCATCAATTACCAAATTTTCTAATTTATCTCAATTTCTTTCCAAATTTTCTGATAATAATATTGAACATCAGTTCCCTAATTTATCTCAAAGTCTTTCCATAAGTATCTCTCTCACTCGTCAATCATAACAAAATTTCTAATTTATCTTCCCCTTCTTTAATCACACTCCAATCCCAAAGAATATTGAACCATAATATTATCTTTCATCTTCGGTTCATATTCAATTCATTAGTTATATAATCAATTTTGTTCTCTAATCACTTTATTGTGAAACCTCCAATTGCTAATAACATTTTTTTGTCTTTGAAAAACTCTATCAGATTCTGATTTACTTGGTCGTCAGAGGCAATTTGGGAGAAACGCATCAAAATCTTCAAATTTCAAGAACTTAGCCCCTAAAGCCCGTTAAGTGAGATGATTTTCAGATTTAGTTTTTCATTTTTATGTTATCATGCTTTGTGTCCTGAAGAGCATAAAATCTATTAGAACTATTTCATAATTTATTAAATTTGAGAAATTGGGTACTTAAAGCAATATAAAATGTTTTTTCATATGCAATATTTTTATTGGATCGTTTATTAGGGTCCCATTTGGTAACTTGCCCCTAGGCCTCTAAAATTACAAGATCGGTCCTGGCAAGGACCTTCGTAAATGACCTGCTCTGCACCTCCCAATTAGGCTTTCTCAAAAGATCCTGTGAAATCGACGCAATCTGTGGTTGCGGGATACGCGATTGCGAATTATGAAAAGGGGCCTTTGGATTAAAGAGAACCCCTATACCAAGGAAGTTATCTAGATAATCCATGGTGGATCGAAGTATTTATGGCCTTACAAATACAAAAATGACTATATGCTGGAACTAAAGTTTAGTGGAACTAAATGAGAACATACACTGCGTACCTCAACAAAAGAAAATTTTGAATCTACAATTCGTTATGAAATACTTCGAGAACATTATTCTTTTTTCCCTGAGTATCTCCCCATCACAAACATGCTTTGTAAGCGTGGTTACAACTTGGCTTCTCCCTGCATTCTTTGTTTACGGGAGACTAAAACTCTTAATCATATTTTAGTTAGCTGTGAATTTGCTGGTGCTCTATGGAAAGTTGTTATGAATATATTTGGTTCCAGAGTTTTCATCCATGGCAGCCTTATAGACCTTATTGGTTTATGCTCATCCTTATAGAGCTCACTAGGTTATTATTATTTTTTGGCAGCCTCCCTCGGTTGGTTGGATGAAAGATAACATCGATGGATGGACTATTAACTCATCGAGTGTTGCTGGTGTAGATGTTGTATATTTTTCGAACTTCTCGTGGTTACCCTCGGGGGATTCTCTCTTTTCATATTGACTCCTCATTCGCTTTATTGGAGTAGCTCAAAACTGTAATTCATGTTATTAATTTAGCTTGGGTCAAAGGTTTCCACATTCTCTAGATCGATATGACTCGATGTATGTCGTCAACCTTCTCAAGTGTCATGTTAAAATTGTTTCTGGTGAGGTTCGACCAAGCTGGATTTGCTGTCTTAATCATTTGGTTTCGATGCACACGATAATTTCTCGTATTTTTATGGCAGCATCGTATGCCTGATAGTCTAACAAAGCACAAGTTAAATCATTCCGCCAGGTTTTAATGGGACTCGACTCCAGACTTCGACAATAATTACATCTATGATGAGTTTTGTTCTCTTGAGTAATTTAGATTTTCTTAGTTTTTTTTCTTTTATCGTTTTATCACTCTCCTCTCTTTTTTCTATTCATATTATTCGGGTTGGTTGGTGGAGATTGCTGTTCGTGGTGCCAAGTTGGTTGGAATGTCCGATGCTACCTCTTCTACCTCTTTCCCACCTTTTAAGAAAAGAAATATATCATATTTATAAATATTCTTTTGTAGGTCATAACTTGAAACGTTGCAATTCCAATTTATTTATTGCATCATTTTTTGTAATCCTTATAAATGTTGCTTTTTGAAAATTTCATTATTATTCTCAATGTCTAATCTTTTAAATTTCAAATTTTTCATATATATTACCTTTTATTCATATCATAATATGAATCTGACTATTACAAATAAAAGAATTAATTAATCGTATAACTTATGTCAATTCAAATTTTTTAATTAAGTAATTACAGTTTTATATGATATCATATTAACATTTTTTTTATCATTATAATAAAACTTTTAAAGTGTGGAATAACTGTAACTAAAAAAAAATTCATGAAAAGTATCTACACATGTGAGCCTAGTAAATCCACTAAACATAATGAAAGAAGTGTGCAGTTCTTCTTATGCCGATTTAAATAAAAACTAACAAAATTTTTGGTGTACCTAATAGCATAAAATAACTATGAAATTCAGATTGAAGTCACGCATTAAGCGTAATAATATAGTAAAAATAAAACAAGGAAAGAGTGTGAGAATCGAATTTACATAGAAATAAAAGTAGAGTTTTATTTAATTTTGTGATAATTATTAGATATACAAAAGATGTGCTTTAGCAATAACAATGACATCGAGGTTTCTGATTCTTGGGTTTCTTGCAAAAACCGCCACCTCTATTACAACCCGGGCAATGGTCAATGCATTTTTGATCTTGTCCTGGTGTGCATCCTACTTATTCATGATCATTGCAGCATAACGATTTATCAATTGATATTCCACGTCCCATTATCTTACTACTATTTCCGCACACCACCATCATTGCTATCAATACTACTATGCATAATCCCTTCATCATTTTCATTCTCTATCGTAAACAACAAAAATACGAATATGTGATTTTTCTCTAATTTCTCCCTATTATTTATATTCGAATTTAGCTTCATCGATGCCTTATTTTATTGGTATAAAATTAACATCATACTTTTATTTCTAATTAAACCATATTAATTGCATCAAAATGTATTCCAGTATTAATTAGAAAATTCATAATGACTTTAATATTGCATTAAATTAGGATTTAATCTCCAATAGACACAATTGAATACCTACATTAAGTAGAACACAGTTAGCAAAATAAATTTTCTTCATTAAAACACAACATAATTACTATGTTCTTTATTAAAAACAATATCCAATGTATAATGAGGGATTAACATAACAAAAAAATGTACAACAAACCATTATTGTAAAATCCATGTCCCCAAATCTTAGGTGATAGTTTTTTGCACTTTAATGAGTATATGCTGGAACAAAGGATAAGTGCAACTAAATGACAATATAAACATTTCACTTCAATAAAACCAAAATTTAAATCTATAATTATCTCCCAAATACTTTCAGAACATTAATTCTTTTTCTCACCAAACTAATAATCAGAGAACATTGTCACTGATGTAGAACAAAATTACAAGTCTAACATTATTGTTAAAATAATGTTGAATTAATATTGATACTAATATTCATTATTTCTCGTATTTCGTATTAATTATCAAGTTCGAAGAAAATTTACAAGTTTATATATGTTTTGTTTTTGTATTTTATAGAAATATTTGAAATTAAACAATCAATGACATTCCGATATGATTATAACATTATTCTTTTTCTCTAAAAAAATAACATTATTCTTTTTGTAATTAGTTTGATGTAATAAAAGATGACGTAGTTTCATTTCTTCCGATATGATCATTTTATGTTAGTTTTCAAACTTATATTCTTGTTCTCAATGTCCAATGTTCTCAATCTTTTCTTTGAGACCAATATTCTCAATCTTAATTTTCTCCTTTTATAGATATTATTTTTTATACGTAGCATAATTTTGATATTACTATTACAAATAGTATAATGAATTGATCTTATAACTTTTGATCAAATTTAAATTTTAAAATAAGTAATTAGGGTTTGATATCATGTAATTTATTATATATATATAATTTCTTAATTAGAATAAAGGATGAATACAGGGCTTCTGAACATGGTTAGAGAAACAGATTGGCCCCTCTAACTTTAAGAGTGTCTCACCAACCCTTCGAACTTGCTTAAAATGATATATTGACCACCGAATTTTTCTTTAATTGTCATATTGACATCTTGAAGTGGTTGACATGATTGATTCCCCCAGAACTTCTGTAAAATTGATATACATTTTACCTTGTCTAAACATCTCCTTGTTCTTCCACGTGGATTAGGGAGTTTAATGAGACGTTTTGAGCTAGTTCATGGGGTTAACGAGACACTCATAAAGTTCATTTGACCACTAGATTTTTATTGCTATGTTTAGGGGGCCTAATGTATCAAGCCTAGAATAAAAGTTAAAGTTTTGCATAGTTGTAATTAGAAAGTTTTGTTTATTTATGAAAACAACATACATAAATGTGATCCTAGCCACTAGATGCATTGAATTGAATGGAACAAGTATGAATTTCTTCCTACGCCGATTTAAAACTAACAAAACTATATGTGTAATGTAGGAGAAAGGAATTATAGAACTCTGATTGAGCTCAAACAATAAGAGCAATAATACTATACCTAAAATTAAACAAAAGAGGGTATAATAAAATTGTTTCTGCATTTTTTTGGAAAGAGAGGAAATTTTGCAAGAGGGCTAAAGAATTTTATATCAAAATCTCAAAACGTTTTTGCTAAATTTATATATTTATGGACAAGTAAATGATTCATGTAAAAATGAAAGTTTGCTCGAAAATTATAGTGCGGGGTTGAGTTCCAATAAAATGACTGTGAATGTCGAAATGATGAAAATGACAAAACTTCGTAATTAATATGACATGCTTTGTGTGTAATGTGTGTGATTTGTGCATGTGTGTAATAGGTCTAAATTTACAAGTTCAAGTGTGATGTAAGTCAAAATATAAGTGAAAAAAGCAAAAAATCAACACACTACAAGCTCAAGTGTGTATTTATATATTAAGTCGTCTCTTTTCATGTCCCTATTTTTTGTGAAGTGTTTCTAGCCTTACAAATACAAAAATGACTACATGTTGGAACTAAAATTTAGTGGAACTAAATGATAACAAACACTGCGTACCTCAACAAAAGAAAAATTTGAATCTACAATTCATTATGAAATACTTCGAGAACATTATTCTTTTTCTGGCCAAATAAAAAATAGAGAACATTAACCTTGATGTAGAATAAACTTACATGCCTAACACTATTGTTGAAAATAGTATTGAAATTATATTGACATTAATATTAATTATTTCTCTTATTGCATATTAACTATAAAGTATTATCAAAATTTTAAATAGTTTCACCAAAATACACCTCTGAGTTTAATGAGGTTTCACTAAAATATAGTGGTTTCCCAAATCTTCCATGGGCTCTCTTCCTTCGAAAATCAGTTATGACTCATTCTCGCTCAATGATTTATTGGCATGTTTTCTTGAGTATCTCCCCATCACAGACATGCTTTGTAAGCGTGGTTACAACTTGGCTTCTCCTTGCATTCTTTGTTTAAAGGAGACTGAAATTCTTAGTTAGCTGTGATTTTGCTGGTGCTCTACGGAAAGTTGTTATGAATATGTTTGGTTCCAGAGTTTTCATCCATGGCAGCTTTATAGACCTTATTGGTTTATGCTCGTTCTTATAGAGCTCACTCGGTTATTATTATTTGTTGGCAACCTCCCTCGGTTGGTTGGATAAAAGATAACATCGATGGCTGGACTATTAACTCATCGTGTCTTGCTGGTGTTGGTGTTGTATATTTTCCAAACTTCTCGTGGTTACCCTTGGGGGATTCTCTCTTTTCATATTGACTCCTCATTCGCTTTATTGGAGTAGCTCAAAACAGTAATTCATGTTATTAATTTAGCTTGGGTCAAAGGTTTCCACATTCTCTAGATCGATATGACTCGATGTATGTCGTCAACCTTCTCAAGTGTCATGTTAAAATTATTTCTGGTGAGGTTCGACAAAGCTGGATTAGATATCTTAATCATTTGGCTTCGATGCACACAGTAATTTGTCGTATTTTTATGACAGTAATCGTATGCCTGATAGCCTAACAAAGCACAAGTTAAATCATTCCGCCAGGTTTTAATGGGACTCGACTCCAGACTTCGGCAATAATTACATCTATGATGAGTTTTGTTCTCTTGAGTAATTTAGATTTTCTTAGATTTTTTTCTTTTATCGTTGTATCACTCTCCTCTCTTTTTTCTATCCATATTATTTGGGTTGGTTGTTGGAGATTGCTGTTCATGGTGCCAAGTTGGTTGGGATGTCTGTGAAACGATTTGCTCAATTGATAATGTATTGATTGTGAAAACCTATACTTATAGTTGTACAGAGATATGGTTACAACTGATTACATTTGAAAATATTCTAAAGTGAATCCAATAAGATATGGACAATCTGATAATAACAACTAATTAAATACAAAGTCAAATATGCTTATCACTCCCCCTCAAGTTAATGGTGGGTGAACCAATAACTTGTCACGAAGAAGTTGAAACCGAGACTTTGACAAAGGCTTTGTGAGAATGTCAGCAACCTGGTCCAGGGTAGAGAGATAACATACACGAAGCTGATGCTTTGCAACTTTGTCACGGACATAGTGGAAATCGAGTTCAAGATGCTTCGATCGTTCATGGAAGATTGGATTGGCTGTCAAGTAAGTGGCTCCCAAGTTATCACACCAAATTGTTGGTGTTTTTGTGGATTGAATTTCGATTTCTGTCATTAATATTTGAAGCCATGTAATTTATGAAGCTAGAGCTGCCAATGCGCGATACTCGGCTTCGGTGGAGGAACGAGAAACCGTTCTTTGTTTTCTGGACCGCCAGGACACTAAATTAGAGCCAACAAAAACAGCATAACCCGATGTTGATTTTCGATCATCTATATCCCCACCCCAATCTGCATCAGTATAACCCGTAATATCAAAATTTGAGCAAGGAGTAAAACGCAAACCATGGGTTGTAGTTGTGTGCAGATAACGCAAAATCCGTTTTACTGCTTTCCAATGGTCTTCATTTGGTTGGTGCATATACTGGCTTACCTTGTTGATAGCAAATGAGATGTTTGGTCTTGTAATTGTGGCATATTGTAGACCGCCTACAATGCTTCAGTATAGCCCTAGATCATTAAACGGTTCTCCAACCGAGTGGGACAGCTTGTGAGATGGACATACCGGAGTGGAAACTCCTTTAGACTCATGCATGGTAGCACGTTTTAGCAAGTCACATATATATTTTCTTTGATTGAGAAATAAGCTGTGTGATTTCCAGTGTGCCTCCAAACCAAGAAAATAGGACAGCCTTCCAAGATCTCGGATTGCAAATTTGGATTGGAGATGATTGAGCAATTGATCAACAACCTTTTTGTCACTTCTTGTTACCAGTATATCGTCAACATAGAGCAAGCAAAATATACGAACGCCATTAAGGTTACAAAAATATAAGGATGAATCAGCTTTGGAAGCCTGAAATCCAATTCAACTAAAGCATCAGTCAGACAATGGTGCCACATTCTTGGGGCCTGTTTTAAACCATATAGGCTTTTATGAAGCCTACATACATGATTGGGATAAAGTGGATTGACGAATCCAGGGGGCTGCTCCATATATACTGTCTCATCAAGCGTTCCGTGTAGGAAAGCATTTGAGACATCTAATTGATGAAGAAACCAACCATTAGTGACAGCCATGCTCAGCACAAGTCGAATTGTTGTAGGTTTAACTACAGGACTGAATGTTTGTTCAAAATCAATTCCCGGTCTTTGATGATATCCTTTTGCTACAAGGCGCGCCTTATAACGATCAACCGTGTCGTTTGCATTTAATTTGATGCGAAACACCCATCTGCTACCAACTGTGTTTTTCGCAAAGTGAGACGGTACCAATTCCCATGTACCATTGTCGATCAGTGTATTGTACTCTTGGCGCATTGCCTCTCGCCATTTTGGATCAAGCATTGCTTTGGTGTAGCATGTTGGTGTAGCTAGCGGTGCAGATACAGCTACATAGGCCTTTGGTCGTGAATGGCCAGTTTTTGACCTTGTCACAATTGTTCTGCTTGGAGGAGGGACGGATTTGGAGCGTTTAGGGGCTGGTGGGACTGGTTGCATAGTTAAAGGTTGGGGCTGGGTCGGTGTGGATTGAGGCTGAATTTGTGGAAGGTTGACTAAGAGGGGAAGGACGGGTTGTTGGGTGTTGGGAGTAACGTTGGGTATAGGTGATGTGGGGGCTGATTGATGAGGTTGTAAAGTAGGCATGGAGGTTGTGATTGTAGTGTTGCCAGGGACATTTGGTTGGGGTAGATGTTGTGATGTAGGCACAGGTAGGGGGATGTTAGAATGTGCTCCAGGAGGGATAGCAGTAAATGGCTCACGAACAGCAGGAAAAGTGACAGATAGCGGATTTGTGTGTGACTGACTTGTTGTGGAGGATTGTAACTCATGATTTAACTCTGGATAGGGAAACACCTGTTCATCAAAAAGTACGTGGCGTGAGATAAACATTTTGTTATTTAACTAGTTATAGCATCGGTAACCCTTGTGAATTTTGCTATAGCCCAAGAAAATACATTTGCATGACCGAGGATGCAATTTTGTAGGACTATACGGACGAAGCCAAGGATAACATAAACACCCGAAGGCACAGAGCATGTTATAGTTAGGACTACTATCAAATAATTTTTGAAACGTAGTACAATAGTTTAATGTAGGAACAAGTAATCGATTTATAACATAAATAGCACATTCAAAAGCGTAGGTCCAAAATTTCTGGGGTAAGTTAGAATGTTGTAAAAGAGATAACCCTGTTTCCACTACATGTCTGTGTTTCCGCCCAGCACACCCGTTTTGCTCAGGTGTATGTGGACAAGAGACGCATTGGACAATACCATTGGAACTTAAATATTCTGTCAGAGCCTGATATTCACCCCCCAATCACTTTGAAAGGCTTTAATAGGACGATTAATGAATTTCTCAACCAAAGTTCTGAATTTAATGAAGACACTATAAATTTCAGATTTGAAACGGACAAAGTATAACCATGAAAATTTGCTATAATGATCATAGAACAATACATAATAGCGACAATTATCAAGAGAAGCAACAGGGGCAGGGCCCCAAACATCAGAACATACCAAATCTAATGGACCATTAGCGACAAAGTTTGATTATGGAAACGGTAAACGATGAGATTTACTCAAACAACAAGATTCACACAAAGCTGAGATTTTATTATTATTATTGAACGAAAGATTATTCAATGATAAAGTGCGTTTAACAATCGAAAAATTTGCATGCCCTAGTCTAGCATGCCATAAGGGTAAAGAAACATGAAATGCTTGAGCTTTGTGAGGAACTTGAGGTGGAAGAGACAAGTTGTAGAGTCCATTACTGTGCTTGCCCCGAAGGATATCCTTTTTCGTCTCCAAATCCTTCAAAACAAAATAGTTAGCAAAAAATTCAATGGAAATAGGATTGGAGTTTGTTAGAGACGATACAGACAAAAGATTGTGAACAGTTTGAGGGACACGAAGAACATCAGTAAATTTCAATGAAGTATTAGCAATAGGAAATTTAGAAGTTCCAATGTGAGAGATGGGAATAGATTTACCATTTCCTACAACAACTTGTTCTGGACCGTCATACTCTGAGTGAACATGGAGGTTCCCTAAATCCGCAGTTAAGTGATGAGTCGCACCCGAATCAACAAGCCAGTCATGTGCAGATGGATTGGATGCAGCAGCAAAATTGGAAGAAGGTCTGATGTTGTTTCTAGTGTTGCGGTTTAGTTTTGGTGAAGGACATTGTCGAGATATATGTCCGTAGCCTTTGCAATTGTGACACGTCAAGGAACTGACATCCAAGGGGGCTGATTGTGTGTATGCAGGACGGGGAGAAGATTGGCCGGAAAACCCACCTCGGCCACGTCCTCTCCCTCGATTGAGATTGCGACTCGCAAAATTCACAGAAGGGGAAAAATTGATAGTAACATTTTCCCTTGACAGTTGGCGCTCTTCACTGAGCAACAAGCCAACAAGATCATCATAAGAAACAGAAGCCAATCAGGCTTGAAGGGCACGAACAAAAGGACGATAAACTGGTCCGAGTCCATCAAGCACTGCTTCAACAAGGTCATCATCTAAAATTGGTTGTTGAAGTGGTGCTAATTGATCGCTAATTAGCTTAGCGGATTGAAGATAGTCTGAGATACTGTCATTCTCTCACTTCAGGTTGTGTAACCTAAATTTCAGATCCCTAATTTGGGACCGAGAACCAGTAGAATAGGGTTTTACCATTTTTTGGTATGCCGCGCAAGCCGTTTTTGCTCCGACGACTTGTGGTAATACACCAATTGAAAGAGACGAGATGATCGTGCTAACCACTTGTTGGTCTTTCTGTTCCCACAGTTTGAATGCTGGGTTATCAGTTCCATTGATTAATTTCTTGGCAGGGATAACTGCTTTAGGATCAATATGATCGGCCAAATCATGGCCTTTTAGCATGGGTAGAAGTTGTGTTTGCCAAAGAACAAAATTGGTTGGTGTTAATTTTAAGGAGAAGGGATGGCTCATGGAGGAAGAAAACCCAGGAACTATGGTTGAAACAGAAGAGAACGAAGCTTCACTGGTGTTTGTAGCGGTGGCCATAAGCAAATCGTGAAAAAAAAGGAGAGAGAAAGAATTGCAGAGTTTTGAAACCACTAGGGCTCTGATACCATGAAACGATTTGCTCAATTGATAATGTATTGATTGTGAAAACCTATACTTATAGTTGTACAGAGATATGGTTACAACTGATTACATTTGAAAATATTCTAAAGTGAATCATATAAGATATGACAATCTGATAATAACAACTAATTAAATACAAAGTCAAATATGCTTATCAGTCTGATGCTACCTCTTCTACCTCTTTCCCACCTTTTAAGAAAAGAAATATATCATATTTATAAATATTCTTTTGTAGGTCATACATATATTTGAACTTGAAACGTTGCAATTCCAATTTGTTTATTGCATCGTTTTTTGTAATCCTTATAAATGTTGCTTTTTGAAAATTTCATTATTATTCTCAATGTCTAATCTTTTAAATTTCAAAATTTTCATATATATTACCTTTTATTCATATCAGTAAAAAAAATTCAAAACGTCAAAAAAAAATTTCGAAATTAACTCTGCGGTTGACGGTAAATTTTCAAAGTCCAACCTGTTAGGGCTGGGCAAAAAATTTTTAGCCTCCAACGCATTAAAACTGTAAAAATGTTATCATTTTGTTAGAAACTAGCATTGAAGTAATAGAAAATTCAAATCCGTTTTTCGGCACTGGTTCTCTTTGAAAAATTCTTCCGGCTTCGTTTTAGCTCCGTTTTTTACATTCTGGAAAGCTAACATCCCGAACTTTCTGAAAAAAAAATAATTTTCTGATATCTTGCTGTTTGGGGTCCATTTTCGTTGTCGAAGTTGCTGGACGGGTTACTGAAAAAATGGTACAAATTTGCCCCTGATTTTTTGTCACACCCGACCCTAAACGGCATCGGGTATGAAGGGAAAACATGATAACAAACTTCTAACAGTCAAAAGGCGAACCGATTTTCTCATAGAGAAAAGTTTATTCGGACTTCCTAAAGTTTAATTAATTATTTGGCTTGGACTCAATAATTATATCGAGCTTCCTACGTATCCCGAACATCTTTTAATCTTTTAAATCGGGAATCAAAGCCACGTAGTTCTACCTATTTTAGGTAGTTCTCTTAATTAGGTAGTTCTCTTAACTTATGAACTCATTTTAACTTATTGACACGTTGATTGATTCGCTAATAACTTAATTGTATATTTCACTTTATTACTATATAATGTAATATATATAAATCACTTTATCAAAACGAATCAAATCGAATAACGTTTTATCAAACCAAATCAAATCGAACAAACCGCTTTAACGAACCAACTCATAATCAAATAAATCGCTTACAAACCAACTCGTAATCAAACAAACGTAAAACATTATAATTCAAATCATCAAACATTATCAAAACGTAATACAAAATTTGCGTGTGTGTCCATCCTCGAATTCCACCCGTGTAGCTTATCATAACATCAATCATATCAATAATCGAGATATCTCATTCATATCTCGCCTTGCCTAACGTTAGGGCTACCAACCGTGCACTCCGGCCATACCGCCCTTAGGTATGGTCTTACAATTACAACTCCTACCCCGGGCAATCCTAGATGGACAAAACTATTTTTCTATCTTTCAAAATATCGCAACATAAAAATCACATTTGAAATCATAAAAATAATAATAACAACCGAATCAACTTTCTCAATGCAAAAACAATTCGTATAAGATCGTCAAATTCATTTTCTCGACCGAACCTTCAAAATACCACGATAATAAATAATTATTCTTCAAACAATCAAAATCAAAAGTATATAACTACTTTAACATTATATTTTTAAACAATATAATAAAATATATTTCTTTTAAAAAAATAAAATAAAATATATTTAAAGCCACTTAAATAATTTAAAACTGTAACTTATTTTTATCTGTTACCGTAATAGATATTTTACACCGAATATAGCGTTAGACTCGTTATATTATCATAATTCTATTTGTACTAACTTTATATTCAAAATCATGTACCAATTGTATATTCAATTATATATTTTACTATGCCAACTCTAATTGGTAAATATCGGTATTAGTCCTTCTAGTTTATAACTTATTTTAATTCAATAAATTGACGTCACTTATTTATTATATAAAATTACATTTTAAACCGAACGTTTCTATTAGACTATTTATGTTCGTCACCGAAATTGTAATCTGTAATACTAAACTGATATCGTTAATTCTGACCGAAGGTTCAGTTAGACTCGTAACACTGCTAGGAGTCTGTCTGTACTAATTTTATTATTAGTTTCTTTATATTATTGTTATTTTTCAATATATAAAAATTTAAATGTTAATTACTTATGTGACCGGAACCCCTAAAGAATCGTTTATGTGACCGAAACATCTATAGAATAATATTACCTCGTAAACGTACAAATTCAAATCTGTCCACACGAGACACTTTGCTTAAAGTCGGATTCGGATCGTTTGTTATCAAACCCTGTAATCAAAACCCTTTTCTTTTGAATATACCAAAATCTTCATTTGTCCACCTTATATCCATACATTTGTGTATGAGATCAAAATCGTCCCTCCTCCTTATATATAGTGTTATGAATTATTATTTTTTTTTTTCCAAAAGCCACATGTTTATGTATTAGTCTTTCTTTTGACACGTTTCTTTTACTCTTTGTATTGTTAGGACACCTACTCTTTTATTCCATGCATAATTTAATTGAATTTAATGCTTTTTCTTTAACCATTTTTTTATAATAAATTAAACTATTCATATAAAAACATATATTTAAGAATTTGTAATGCAATAAATTAGACAATATATATATTTATATATAATAATAATAATAATAATAATAATAATAATAATAATAATAATAATAATAATAAAATTGTCAAATCTTATATTTGGATGTATATGTTTTACGTAATTGGAAAAATATTGATTTTGCTCCTTCTAATTTATAACATCTTTTAAAGTATACCCAAAAATTTTAATTTATATTAAATTAGACCCAAAATATACCTAAATTAATCAAGACTATCTATTTCGAAAAATCAAAATTAGAAATTTTAGACACGGACGTGACATTTTTGTTATTTCCTTTTCTTTTCTTTTTTATAATCATATTTTGATATTATTTTCTATTTTTTATTACATTTTTATTTTGTTGCGAAATGAATTTAATTAAATAAAAAAACTATAGAGTAAAATTATAACCTATGCTAAAAATATAAAAATTAAATTAGTCCCCAACAAGGTCATACATATATTTGAACTTGAAACGTTGCAGTTCCAATTTGTTTATTGCATCCTTTTTTGTAATCCTTATAAATGTTGCTTTTTGAAAATTTCATTATTATTCTCAATGTCTAATCTTTTAAATTTCAAAATTTTCATATATATTTCCTTTTATTTATATCATAGTATGAATCTGACTATTACAAATAATAGAATTAATTAATCGTATAACTTATGTCAATTCAAATTTTTTAATTAAGTAATTACAGTTTTATATGATACCATATTAACATTTTTATATCATTATAATAAAACTTTCAAAGTTTGGAATAACTGTGACTAAAAAAAACTCATGAAAAGTATTTACATATGTGAGCCTAGTAAATCGACTAAACATAATGGAAGAAGTGTGCAATTCTTATTATGGTGATTTAAATAAAAACTAACAAAATTTTAGGTGTACCTAATAGCATAAAATAACTATGAAATTCATACTGAAGTTACACATTAAGCGTTATAATATAGTAAAATTAAAACAAGGAGAGAGTGTGAGAATCGAATTTACATAGAAATAAAAGTAGAGTTTTATTTAATTTTGTGATAATTATTAGATATACAAAAGATGTGATTTAGCAATAACAATGACATCGAGGTTTTTGATTCTTGGGTTTCTTGCAAAAACCTCCACCTCTATTACAACCTTGGCAATGTCAATGCATTTTTGATCTTGTCCTGGTGTGCATCCTACTTCTTCATGATCATTGCAGCATAAAGATTTATCAATAGATATTCCACGTCCCATTATCTTACTACTATTTCCGCACACCACCATCATTGCTATCAATACTACTATGCATAATCCCTTCATCATTTTCATTCTCTACCGGAAACAACAAAAATATGAATATGTGATTTTACTCTAATTCCTCCCTATTATTTATATTCGAATTTAGCTTCATATCGATGCCTTATTTTATTGGTATAAAATTAACATCATACTTTAATTTCCAATTCAACCATATTAATTGCAACAAAATGTGTTCCAGTATTAATTAGAAAATTCATAATGACTTTAATATTGCATTAAATTAGGATTTAATCTCCAACAGACACAATTGAATATCTACATTAAGTGGAATGCGGGATTAACATAACGAAATTAATATCTAGTTTAAACACAACACAATTACTATTTTCTTCATTAAAAACAATATCCAATGTGCAATGAGGGATTAACATAACAAAAAAATGTACAACAAACCATTATTGTAAAATCCATGTCCCCAAATTTCAGGTGATAGGTTTTTGCACTTTAATGAGTATATGGTGGACCAAAGGATAAGTGCAACTAAATGAGAATATAAATCTTTCACTTCAATAAAACCAAAATTTAAATCTATAATTATCTCCCAAATACTGTGAGAAATTAATTCTTTTTCTTACTAAAATAATAATCAGAGAACATTGTCACTAATGTAGAACAAAATTACAAGTCTAGCATTATTGTTAAAATAATGTTGAATTAATATTGACACTAATATTCATTATTTCTCGTATTTCGTATTAATTATCAAGTTCGAAGAAAATTTACAAGTTTATATATGTTTTTTTTTGTATTTTATATAAATATTTGAAATTAAACAATCAATGATATTCCGATATGATTATAACATTATTCTTTTTCTCTAAAAAAAATAACATTATTCTTTTTGTAATTAGTTTGATGTAATAGAAGATGACATAGTTTCATTTCTTAAGAAAATGATCATTTTATATGTTAGTTTTCAAACTTATATTCTTGTTCTCAATGTCCAATGTTCTCAATCTTTTCTTTGAAAGACCAATATTCTAAATTCTAATTTTCTCCTTTTATAGATATTATTTTGTATACGTAGAATAATTTTGAAAATAATAAAACTTCGTAATTAATACGACATTGGCATATGATTTACTAGAAGAACCAAATAAATGTAAAAGACAAAGAATGGTATATCAAGTTTACGTGTGTGATATGTGCATGTGTGTAATAGGTCTAAATTTACAAGTTCAAGTGTGATGTAAGTCAAAATATAAGTGAAAAATGCAAAAAATCAACACACTACAAGCTCAAGTGTGTATTTATATATTAAATCGTCTCTTTTCATGTCCTTATTTTTTCCGAAGTGTTTCTGGCCTTACAAATACAAAAATGACTATATGTTGGTAATAAATTTTAGTGGAACTAAATGATAGCGAACACTGCGTACCTCAACAAAAGAAAATTTTGAATCTACAATTCATTACGAAATACTTCGAGAACGTTATTCTTTTTCTAGCCAAATAAAAAAAGAGAATATTAACCTTGATGTAGAATAAACTTACATGCTTAACACTATTGTTGAAAATAGTATTGAAATTATATTGACATCAATATTAATTATTTCTCTTATGGCATATTAACTATCAAGTATTATCAAAATTTTGAATAGTTTCACCATAATACACCTCTGAGTTTAATGAGGTTTCACTAAAATACTGTGGTTTTCCAAATCTTCTTTGGGCTCTCTTCCTGCAAAAATCGGTTATGCCTCCTTCTCGCTCAATGATTTATTGGCATGTTTTCCTTGCGTATCTCCGCATTACATATATGCTTTGTAAGTGTGGTTAATACTTGGCTTCTCCCTGCATTCTTTGTTTAAAGGAGACTGAAACTCTTAATCATGTTTTAGTTAGCTGTGCTTATGCTGGTGCTCTATGGAAAGTTGTTATGAATATGTTTGGTGCCAGAGTTTTCATCCGTGGCAGCCTTATAGACCTTATTGGTTTATGCTCGTCCTTATAGAGCTCGCTGGGTTATTATTATTTTTTGGCAGCCTCAAACAGTTGGTTGGATGAAAGATAACATCGATGTCTGGACTATTAATTCATCGAGTGTTGCTGGTGTTGTATATTTTCAGAACTTCTCGTGGTTACCCTCGGGGGATTCTCTCTTTTCATATTAACTCCTCTTTCGCTTTATTAGAGTAGCTCAAAACAATAATTCATGTTATTAATTTAGCTTAGGTCAAAGGTTTCCACATTCTCTAGATCGATATGACCCGATGTATGTCATCAACCTTCTCAAGTGTCATGTTAAAATTATTTCTGGTGAGGTTCAACCAAGCTGGATTAGTTGTCTTAATCATTTGGCTTCGATGCACACGGTAATTTCTCATATTTTTATGACGGTAATTGTATGCCTGATAGCCTAACAAAGCACAAGTTAAATCATTCCGCCAGGTTTTAATGGGACTCGACTCCAGACTTCGGTAATAATTACATCTATGATGAGTTTTGTTCTCTTGAGTAATTTAGATTTTCTTAGTTTTTTTTTCTTTTATCATTGTATCACTCTCATCTCTTTTTTCTATTCATATTATTCGGGTTGGTTGTTGGAGTTTGTTGTTCAGGGTGCTAAGTTGGCATGTGATTTACTAGAAGAACAAAATAAATGTAAAAGACAAAGAATGGTATATCAAATTCACGTGTATGATATGTGCATGTGTGTAATAGGTCTAAATTTACAAGTTCAAGTGTGATGTAAGTCAAAATATAAGTGAAAAATGCAAAAAATCAACACACTACAAGCTCAAGTGTGTATTTATATATTAAGTCGTCTCTTTTCATGTCCCTATTTTTTGTGAAGTGTTTCTGGCCTTACAAATACAAAAATGACTAGATGTTGGAACTAAAGTTTAGTTGAACTAATTGATAACAAACACTGTGTACCTCAACAAAAGAAAAATTTGAATCTACAATTCGTTACGAAATACTTCGAGAACGTTATTCTTTTTCTGGCCAAATAAAAATAGAGAACATTAACCTTGATGTAGAATAAACTTACATGCTTAACACTATTGTTGAAAATAGTATTGAAATTATATTGACATCAAGTTTAGACTTGAAACGTTGCAATTCAAATTTGTTTATTGCATCGTTTTTTGTATCCTTATAAATGTTGCTTTTTGAAAATTTTATTATTATTCCCAATGTCTAATCTTTTAAATTTCAAATTTTTCATATATATTACCTGTTACGACCGTGTCTAAAAATTTTCGATATAGATTTTAGAGTATTAATTAATTACGAATTTAAATATATTAGTAGGTTTAATTTAATGTTTTTAGGTGTAAATTAAAACATTTGGGTAAGTTTAATATAAATAATAAATGAAAGTATAATCTAATATTTATAAATAAAATAAAAAAATTGAGAAACAAAAACGTGGCATTCATATCATTTAATAGAAAAAAAAAGAATAATAAAATTAAATACGTGTCCTACAACATGTACAAAAGGATTGATATCTTGCCATATACATGGCATGTGGCTTGAAAATGCATATTATAAAAAAAAAGAAAATCATATTTGTATGTTGAACATATATATATAAGTTATTGATTTGTTTTCTGGGAATGAAATGGGAGTGAAAGTAGAGTAGAGTTTTTACTTGAAGGATCAATAATCGGTGTAATGTGTCAATAGCACTCAACGGATCATCCCGACTTTTCGGTGACCGATGACAATATTTCGGTAACGAAATTTTATACTCAAATTATTTTTAATATGTTATAGGTATAATTTTGAGTAAGTCTAGTTTCAATAGTTTCGTCAAATTTTAATAGATTTATGATTAATAAATTAGCGTCTATCAATTACTAATAAAAATATAAATTTTAGACTAGTTGTCCTTTAGATTTATCGAAGTGAAATTCCGTATGAAGACTTTTAGCCATGTAACGAGTTTAAAAGTATAATCGGTTCAAAATAATTACTTCGGTTAAAATTACTAATAATTACTTCGGTTGAAAATTAATATCCCAGTGATCGAAAATAATCCAATAAGAATATTTCGATCAGTAAAATATTTTAAGAAACTTTAACCGTTAGAGTTAAAATAAGTTGAAATTATAAGGACTAACACTGATATTTTCCAAGTAGAGTCGGTATAGAGTCGAATATAAACTTTGTACAAGAATTTGAATATAAAATTAGTTCAAATAAACGTATGACAATATAACAAGTCTAATGGTAGATTCAATCTAAAATAGATATATCGGTTTAAGGTTATACGTAACTATTTCTAATGACAGATAAAAATAAGTCTCGTAAAGTATTTGGTTTAAAATTTAGTTTTAAATCATTTATTTATAATTTTTGAGTTATTTTGAATATTTTTTTATTAAATTGCGTGAAATATATTGTTTATATATATGTGATTTTGATTGTAGAATAATAATTTACGATTGCTATATTTGAAAATTAGAAAATGAATTTGACAATTTTATACGAAGTATTTTTGGATTGAGAAAGCTGATTCGATTATTGTTATTATTTATGTGATTTGTATTGAAAGTCCAAATATGATTTTTATGTTTTGATATTTGAAAGAAAGACAAAATGGTTTTGTCCATCGAAGTGAAATTCCGTATGAAGACTTTTAGCCATGTAACGAGTTTAAAAGTATAATCGGTTCAAAATAATTACTTCGGTTAAAATTACTAATAATTACTTCGGTTGAAAATTAATATCCCAGTGATCGAAAATAATCCAATAAGAATATTTCGATCAGTAAAATATTTTAAGAAACTTTAACCGTTAGAGTTAAAATAAATTGAAATTATAAGGACTAACACTGATATTTTCCAAGTAGAGTCGGTATAGAGTCGAATATAAACTTTGTACAAGAATTTGAATATAAAATTAGTTCAAATAAACGTATGACAATATAACAAGTCTAATGGTAGATTCAATCTAAAATAGATATACCGGTTTAAGGTTATACGTAACTATTTCTAATGACAGATAAAAATAAGTCTCGTAAAGTATTTGGTTTAAAATTTAGTTTTAAATCATTTATTTATAATTTTTGAGTTATTTTGAATATTTTTTTATTAAATTGCGTGAAATATATTGTTTATATATATGTGATTTTGATTGTAGAATAATAATTTACGATTGCTATATTTGAAAATTAGAAAATGAATTTGACAATTTTATACGAAGTATTTTTGGATTGAGAAAGCTGATTCGATTATTGTTATTATTTATGTGATTTGTATTGAAAGTCTAAATATGATTTTTATGTTTTGATATTTGAAAGAAAGACAAAATGGTTTTGTCCATCTAGGATTGCTCGGGGTAGGAGTTGTAAGTTGTAAGACCATACCTAAGGGCAGTATGGCCAGAGTGCACGGCTGGTAGTCCTAACGTTAGGCAAGGCGAGATATGAATGAGATATCTCGATTATTGATATGGTTGATGTTATGATAAACTACACGGGTGGAATTCGAGGATGGACACACACGCAAATGTTGTATTACATTTTGATAATGCTTGATGATTTGAATTATAATGTTTTACGTTTGTTTGATTACGAGTTGGGTTGTAAGCAATTTATTTGATTACGAGTTGGTTTGTTAAAGCGGTTTATTCGATTTGATTCGTTTTGATAAAACGTTGTTCAATTTGATTCGTTTTGATAAAGTGATTTATGTATATTAAATTATATAATAATAAAGTGAAATATACAATTAAGTTATTAGCGAATCAATCAACGTGTCAATAAGTTAAAATGAGTTCATAAGTTAAGAGAACTACCTAAGTTAAGAGAACTACCTAAAATAGGTAGAACTACGTGGCTTTGATTCCCGGTTTAAAGATTAAAAGATGGTCGGGATACGTAGGAAGCTTGATAGAATTATCAAGTCCAAGCCAAATAATTAATAAAACTTTAGGTAGTCCAAATAAATTTTTATTCGTAGGAAATCGGTTTCGCCTTTTAGACTGGATAACGCTCGTTATCTTGTCTTCCGTTCATATCCGATGTTGTTTCGGGTCGGGTGTGAGATTACCTTTTATTCATATCATAATATGAATCTGACTATTACAAATTATAAAATTAATTAATCGTATAACTTCTGTCACTTCAAATTTTTTAATTAAGTAATTACAGTTTTATAAGATATCATATAAACATTTTTTATATCATCAGAATAAAACTTTTAAAATTTGGAATAACTGTAACTTAAAAACAAATCATGAAAAGTATCTACAAATGTGAGCCTAGTAAATCGATTAAACATAATGGAAGAAGTATGCAATTCTTCTTATGCCGATTTAAATAAACACTAACAAAATTTTAGATGTACCTAATAGCAGAAAATAACTATGAAATTCAGATTGAAGTCACACATTAAGCGTAATAATATAGTAAAAATAAAACAAGGAGAGAGTGTGAGAATCGAATTTACATAGAAATAAAAGTAGAGTTTTATTTAATTTTGTGATAATTATTAGATATACAAAAGATGTGATTTAGCAATAACAATGGCATCGAGGTTTCTGATTCTTGGGTTTTTTTTGCAAAAACCGCCACCTCTATTACAACCTGGGCAATGGTCAATGCATTTTTGATCTTATCCTGATGTGCATCCTACTTCTTCATGATCATTGCAGCATAGAGATTTATCAATTGATATTCCACGTCCCATTATCTTACTATTATTTCCGCACACCACCATCATTGCTATTAATACTACTATGCATAATCCCTTCATCATTTTCATTCTCTATCGTAAACAACAAAAATATGAATATGTGATTTTTCTCTAATTCCTCTGTATTATTTATATTCGAATTTAGGTTCATCGATGCCTTATTTTATTGGTATAAAATTAACATCATACTTTTATTTCCTATTCAACCATATTAATTGCAATAAAATGTATTCCAATATTAATTAGAAAATTCATAATGACTTTAATATTGCATTAAATTAGGATTTAATCCAACAGACACAATTGAATACCTACATTAAGTAGAACACCGTTTGTAAAATAAATTTTCTGTCACGAAATTAATATCTGGTTTAAACACAACATAATTACTATTTTCTTCATTAAAAACAATATCCAATGTGTAATGAGGGATTAACATAACAAAAAAAAATGTACAACAAAGCATTATTGTAAAATCCATGTCCCCAAATTTTAGGTGATAGTTTTTTTCACTTTAATGAGTATATGCTGGAACAAAGGATAGGTGCAACTAAATCACAATATAAACCTTTCACTTCAATAAAACCAAAATTTAAATTTATAATTATCTCCCAAATACTTTGAGAACATTAATTCTTTTTCTCACCAAAATAATAATCAGAGAACATTGAAACTGATGTAGAACAAAATTACAAGTCTAACATTATTGTTAAAATAATGTTGAATTAATATTGACATTAAAATTTATTATTTCTCGTATTTCGTATTAATTATCAAGTTCGAAGAAAATTTAAAGTTTATGTTTTCTTTTTGTATTTTATAGAAATATTTAAAATTAAACAATCAATGACATTTCGATATGATTATAACATTATTCTTTTTCTCTAAAAAAAATAACATTATTCTTTTTGTAATTAGTTTGATGTAATAGAAGATGACGTAGTTTCATTTCTTTCGAAAATTATCATTTTATATGTTAGTTTGCAAACTTATATTCTTGTTCTCAATGTCCAATGTTCTCAATCTTTTCTTTCAAACACCTATATTCTCAATCTTAATTTTCTCCTTTTATAGGTATTATTTTTTATTTTTTATATGTAACATAATTTTGATATTACTATTACAAATAGTATAATGAATTAATCTTATAACTTTTGATCAAATTTAAATTTTAAAATTGTTATCATGTAATTTATTTATATATATATATATAATCTCTTAATTAGAATAAAGGATGAATACAGGGCTTCTGAACATGGCCAGGGAAACAGATTGGCCCCTCTAACTTTAAGAGTGTCTCACCAACCCTCCGAACTTGCTTAAAATAATATATTGACCACCTAAATTTTCTTTAATTGTCATATTGACATCTTGAAGTGGTTGACATGATCAATTACCCCCAGAACTTCTGTAAAATTGATATACATTTTACCTTGTCTAAACCTCTCCTTGTTCTTCCACGTGGACTAGGTGGTTTAATGAGATGTTTTGAGCTAGTTCATGGAGTTAACGAGATACTCATAAAGTTCATTTGACCACTAGATTTTTATGGCTATGTTTAGGGGGCCTCAATCCTAGAATAAAAGTTAAAGTTTTGCATAGTTGTAATTAGAAAGTTTTGTTTATTTATGAAAACAATTTACATAAATGTGATCCTAGCTACTAGATGCATTGAATTAAATGGAACAAGTATGAATTTCTTCCTACGTCGATTTAAAACTAACAAAACCTGTGTAATGTAGGAGAAAAGAATTATAGAACTCTGATTGAGCTCAAACAATAAGAACAATAATATGCCTGAAATTAAACCAAAGAGGGTGTAATAAAAGTGTTTCTGCATTTTTTTGGAAAGAAAGAAAATTTTGCAAGAGTGCTAAAGAATTTTCAAGAGTGCTAAAGAATTTTATATCAAAATCTCAAAACGTTTTTGCTAAATTTACATATTTATGGACAAGTAAATGATTCATGTAAAAAATGAAAGTTTGCTCAAAAATTGTAGTGCGGGGTTGAGTTCCAATAAAATGACTATGAATGTCGAAATGATGAAAAGACAAAACTTCGTAATTAATACGACATTGGCATGTGATTTACTAGAAGATGAAAATAAATGTAAAAGACAAAGAATGGTATATCAAGTTCAAGTGTGCGACATGTGCATATGTGTAATAGGTCTAAATTTATAAGTTCAAGTGTGATGTAAGTCAAAATATAAGTGAAAAATGCAAAAAACAACACACTACAAGCTCAAGTGTGTATTTATATATTAAGTCGTCTCTTTTTATGTCCCTATTTTTTGTGAAGTGTTTCTGGCCTTACAAATATAAAAATGACTAGATGTTGGAACCAAAATTTAGTGGAACTAATTGATAACAAACACTGCGTGCCTTAACAAAAGAAAAATTTGAATCTACAATTCGTTACGAAATACTTCGAGAACATTATTCTTTTTCTTGCCAAATAAAAATAGAGAACCTTAACCTTGATGTAGAATAAACTTACATGCCTAACACTATTGTTGAAAATAGTATTGAAATTATATTGACATCAATATTAATTATTTCTCTTATTACATATTAACTATCAATATTATCAAAATTTTGAATAGTTTCACCATAATACACATCTGAGTTTAATGAGGTTTCACTAAAATACCATGGTTTTCCAAATCTTCCTTGGGCTCTCTTCCTTCGAAAATCGGTTATGCCTCCTTCTTGCTCATTGGCATGTTTTCCTTGAGTATCTCCCCATCACAGACATGCTTTGTAAGTCTGGTTATAACTTGGCTTCTCCCTGCATTCTTTGTTTAAAGGAGACTGAAACTCTTAATCACATTTTAGTTAGTTGTGATTTTGCTGGTGCTCTACGAAAAGTTATTATGAATATGTTTGGTTCTAGAGTTTTCATCCATGGCAGCCTTGTAGACTTTATTGGTTTATGTTCGTCCTTATAGAGCTCACTAGGTTATTATTATTTTTTGGCAGCCTCCCTCGGTTGGTTGGATGAAAGATAACATCGATGGCTGGACTATTAACTCATCGAGTGTTGCTGGTGTAGATGTTGTATATTTTCCGAACTTCTCATGGTTACCCTCGGGGGATTCTCTCTTTTCATACTGACTCCTCCTTCGTTTTATTGGAGTAGCTCAAAACAGCAATTCATGTTATCAATTTAGCTTGGGGTCAAAGGTTTCCGTATTCTCTAGATCGATATGACTCGTTGTATGTCGTCAACCTTCTCAAGTGTCATGTTAAAATTATTTCTGGTGAGGTTCGACCAAGCTGGATTAGCTGTCTTAATCATTTGGCTTCGATGCACATGGTAATTTCTTGTATTTTTTATAACGACAATCGTATGCCTGATAGCCTAACAAAGCACAAGTTAAATCTGTAACATCCGTGTTTAAAATTTTATTTTTCGAAATAGATAGTGTTAATTGTTTATAAATTTAAATATATTATAGGGTTCAATTTAATGTTTTTAGGTGTAAATTAAAAGTTTTGGGTAAGTTTTATAAACAGTTATAACTGTAAGGATCAAAATGAATATTTTTCAATTTACCAAATCCTAGATATACATATACGTATGTAAGAAATTGTTTGATAATTTTCATATTAATTTATAATAATAATAATAATACAATTTATAAGATTTGTGTAGTGGATTAACAAGTGTTGCATCAATAAACAATTAAAGATACATGTGTCATTTATACAAGTTTAAAAATAAATAAATAAATCATATTGTGATAACAAAAAGGACAAATGTCCTATTGCATGCTTTTATTCATTTATAACACATATGTGGCATAAGTTTCGGAGATCCCTATATTTCTCTACATAATTATTTTGTAACCATTAAAAAAGGAGGTTTTATTTTAAAAAGAAATGTTTTTCTTATTAAACAATTTATATATATATATATAATATGATTTTAAGTGTTTTCATGATGATAAATATTAGCTTGTTTTGAGGTTATGGATATTGGGTATTTAGATGTCGATATATCAAATCGTGAAGAAATACGGTACAAAACAACATTATTGCATTTCAGACGACGTGAACTAGTAGCTGTTAACGGATCACACCGATTAATTTTCGGTAACCTACAACGACATTTCGGTAACTTTATTTTAGACTCAAATTACTTTTTAAATGTTTCAGTTATAATTTTGAGTAAGTTTGATTCCGGTAGTTTCGTCAAATTTTAATAGATTTATGAATAATAATTTAACGTCTATGAATTACAAATAAAATACAAATTTTAGACAATTGTCCTTTAGATTTATCGATGTGAAATTCAGTATTAAGACCTTTAGCCGCATAACGAGTTTAAATGTATAATCGGAATATAAAATTAGCATAAGAGTTAGGGATATAAAATTAGTACGAATAGACTCGTAGCAGTGTCACGAGTCTAACTGAACTTTCGGTCGTAGTTAATGATAGCAGTTAAGTTTACACGTTACAATTCCGATAGTCCGATAAAAGTGTACGAAAGTAGTCTGGTAAAAGTGTTTGATTAAGATTTTAGAGACTTTAAATTGTCGAGTTAAAATACGTTATAAATTAAAAGGATTAACACCGATATTTGTTAAAATTTGAATATAAAAATTGGTACAATAATTTGAATATAAAAGTAGTACAATAATTTGAATATAAAATTAGGACGAATATACACTTAGTAGTTAACGAGTCTAATAGTAATTCGGTTTAGAAGTTTCGGTGATCGAAAGTAGTCCGATAAGAATATTTACTTTTAACGATATTAAATTTTATCGATACAATATTTTGAGCTATTTAATTCTTGGAGTTCGATTAAATTATGAATCGATGATTTTATACGAATTTTTAACAATTTTAGTTATATTAAAAGATTATTTGATTTTAATGATTGTGATTATTTTTGCGAAAATAGTCAATTGATGCCAAATGGTTTTACGGTTATGGAATTAATTGGAAGTCTGACTGTGAAAAGAGATTTGAGCATATTGTGATTTATGATTTTATATATATCCATCTAGAGTAATCCGAACGGGTGGTTTTGATATTTGAAGACCATGTTCAGTGAGGGACATGGTCTGTGTACACAGTGTAAAGACCTAGTCAGGTATTGGCAGCGAAGTGTGGGGTAAGACCAATACGGGATTAGGCAAGGTTAAAGAGACGTCTCGACTATGTGGTTATTGAATTGATATGTGTGGCTATGGATTGATATGTGTGGGGAGAAACTCTAGGATGGATATAAGGATATAAGGTTTGATAAAACGTTTGATTGATTACAAATTGGTTTGATAAAACATTTGATTGGTT
Source organism: Euphorbia lathyris (assembly GCF_963576675.1). NCBI lineage: Eukaryota > Viridiplantae > Streptophyta > Magnoliopsida > Malpighiales > Euphorbiaceae > Euphorbia > Euphorbia lathyris. The sequence goes on from NC_088912.1 coordinate 30,317,924, forward strand.
ACGAGTTGTTTTGATAAAATGCCGATATAAGTTTTATATTGTCGAATCGATAAAGTATTCGCGTATATTAAATAAATAATAAATATATTTTAGACGGTCTGAATAAGCGTCTTTGGTCTATTCCGAAATTAAGTTACGTTATTAGGAAATTAATTAAGTTTTTAACATGTTAAAAATTGATGAGTCGAATTCGTAGATCGGGATAGTAAATATATTATGAATAGTAGTAGCGATAAAATGAAGTCTATTAATTTCATCAGAGTGCAAATAAGTTAAAGAGAACTACCTAAGATAGGTAGAACTACGTGGCTTTGATTCCCGGTTTAAATATTAAAAGATGTTCGGGATACGTAGGAAGCTTGATAGAATTATCGAATCCAAGCCAAATAATTAATAAAACTTTAGGTAGTCTAAATAAATTTTTATCTATTAGAAAATAGATTCGTGTTTCAGACCGATAGGCGTTCGTTATCCTATTTTCCATTCATACCCGATGCCGGTTTGGGTCGGGTGTGACAAAATCATTCCGCCAGGTTTTAATGGGACTCGACTCCAGACTTCGGGAATAATTACATTTATGATGAGTTTTGTTCGCTTGAAAAAATTTAGATTTTCTTAGTTTTTTTTCTTTTATCGTTGTATCACCCTCCTCTCTTTTTTCTATTCATATTATTCGGGTTGATTGTTGGATATTGCTGTTCATGGTGCCAAGTTGGTTGGTGTCAGACCTGACCCTAAACGGCATCGGGTATGAACGGAATATAAGATAACGAACTTCAGACAGCCTGAAACCCGAACCTATATTCTAATATATAAAAATTTATTCGGACTCCCTAAAATTTTATTTATTATTTGGCTTGGACTCGATAATTCTATCGAGCTTCCTACGTATTCCGAACATCTTTTAATCTTTGAAATTGGGAATCAAAGCCACATAGTTCTACCTATTTTGGGTAGTTCTCTCAACTTATTGACACATTGATGAATTCAATAGACTTCACTTTATAGCTATATAATTTTGTTTTATCGTTACTACTATTCACCATATATTTAATATCCTAATGTACGATTTATAGCTATATAATTTCGTTTTATCGCTACTACTATTCGCCATATATTTAATATCCTGATCTACAATTTCAACTCGTCGATTAACCCGTTAAAAGCTTAATTTAATTTCCTAATAGCTTAACTTAATTTCGAAATAGACCAAAACGCTTATTCAGACCATAGTAATTTATTTATTATATATACGCGAATACTTTATCGATTCGACAACATAAAACTTAAACTTAAAAACCTTAAAATCACGTTATCCAATCAAATCAAATCACAGATAAATATCGATATCGTTATATCGGCATTTTATCAAAATAACTCGTAACTAATCAAATGTTTTATCAAACCAATTCGTAATCAATCAAACGTTTTATCAAACCAAATCCGTAATCAAATAAACGCTTTATTAAACCAAATTCGTAATCAATCAAATTCGTAGTCAATCAAATTCGTAATTAATCAAACGTAAATCCTTATGTCATAATCAATTCATATCCGAAAACATAAAACCTTATATCCTTATATTAAAATCAACTCATAATCGAAAACGTAGAACCTTATATCAAAATCAACTCATAATCGAAACATAGAACCTTATATCAAAAACCTCATATCCATTCTAGAGTTTCTCCCTTTATGTATCAATCCACAAACCTCATAAACCATATATAGTCGAGACGTCTCTTTAACCTTGCCTAATCCCGTATTGGTCTTACCCCACACTTCGCTGCCAATACCCGACTAGGTCTTTACACTGTGTACACAGACCACGTTTCTCACTGAACATGGTTTTCAAATATCAAAACCAACCGTCCGGATTACTCTAGATGGATATATAAAACTCATAAGATCATGATGTCCTCAAATCTCTTTCCAAAATCAAATTTCCAAATAATTCCATAACTACAAAACCAAATCATTTGCTTTCAAATTAACTATTTCGCAAACAATCACAATTATTCAAAATAGTTTATAAACAAAATACCAAAATCCTTTAAAATTAAATATTCTTTTAATATAAATAAAATTATTAAAAACTCGTATAAAATAACCGATTCATAATTTAATTCAACTTCAAGAGTTAAATAGCTCAAAATATTATATCGTTTAAAAGTAAATATTTTTATCGAACTAATTCCGGTCACTGAAACAAAAATTCTAAACTGAATAATTAATTTGAACTATGAATACTCTTAGACTCGTTAAACCACGTTAAACTACTAAGAATATATTTGCCCTAATTTTATATTCAAATTATATTTGAACTTTTATATTCAAATTGATATAGACTCTATTAAACAAATATTGGTATTAGTCCTTCTAATTTATAACTTATTTAACTCGACAATTTAAAGTCTCTAAAATGTTAATCAAACACTTTTACTAGACTATTTTCATACACTTTTATCGGACTATCGGAATTGTAATGTGTAAACTAAACTAATAGCGTTAACTACGATCGAAGGTTCAATTAGACTCGTGATATCACACCCGACCCTAAACGGCATCGGATATGAAAGGAAAATAGGATAACACGAACGCCTAATAGTCTGAAACACGAACCTGTTTTCTATTACATAAAAATTTATTTGGACTACCTAAAGTTTATTTAATTATTTGGCTTGGACTTGATAATTCTATCAAGCTTCCTACGTATCCCGAACGTCTTTTAATCTTTTAAATCGGGAATCAAAGCCACGTAGTTCTACCTATTTTAGGTAGTTCTCTTAATTAGGTAGTTCTCTTAACTTATGAACTCATTTTAACTTATTTACACGTTGATTGATTCGCTAATAACTTAATTGTATATTTCACTTTATTACTATATAATTTAATATATATAAATCACTTTATCAAAACGAATCAAATCGAACAACGTTTTATCAAAACGAATCAAATCGAACAACGTTTTATCAAAACGAATCAAATCGAATAAACCGCTTTAACAAACCAACTCATAATCAAATAAATCGCTTACAAACCAACTCGTAATCAAACAAACGTAAAACATTATAATTCAAATCATCAAACATTATCAAAACGTAATACTTGTGTGTCCATCCTCGAATTCCACCCGTGTAGCTTATCATGACATCAATCATATCAATAATCGAGATATCTCATTCATATCTCGCCTTGCCTAACGTTAGGACTACCAGCCGTGCACTTTGGCCATACCGCCCTTAGGTATGGTCTTACAACTACTAACCCTACCCCGGGCAATCCTAGATGGACAAAACATTTTATTTATCTTTCAAACTATCACAACTCATGAAAATCATCCAAAATAATAACAACCGCAATAACTTTCTCAATCCAAAAACAATTCGTATAAGATCATCAAATCCATTTTCTCGACCAAAAATCCAAAATACCACGATAATAAATAATTATTCTTCACATAATCAAAATCAAAAGTATAAATATTTTAAACAATATATCTTAAACGATTTAATAAAATATATTCAAAACCACGTAAATCATTTAAAACCGAAACTTATTTTTATCTGTCATTGAAATAGTTACGTATAACATTAATTTAGACCGAAAACACCGTTAGGCTCGTTATATTCTCATAAGTTTATTTGAACTAGTTTTAAATTCAATTTCTTATACTAATTTTATATTCGACTTTATACCGACTCTACTGGATAAATATCAGTATTAGTCCTTCTATTTTCAAGGTATTTTAATTCGATAAATTAATGTCACTTAATCATTATATAAAATTAAATTTTAAATCAAACGTTTCTATTAGACTATTTATGTTCGTATCGAAATTAAACGTACTTAAAATCATACCTATAATATTTTAACAACAATTTAAGTATAAAATTTTGTTACCGAAATGTCGTTTCTCGTCACCAAGATGTTACGAACATCGAAATATCGATGGTATGGTCGCCGAGATACCACAGCCGAGATACCACTGGCATCGAAATGTCGCCAAGATGTCACCACTGTTGAAGTTGCATATATTTTTTATATATGCAAAACTAGTTTCCTTCATTTCTTTATAGAACTCATTTCTCTCCCTCTCTTGTTTTTATAGTGTAAAACGTTTTCTTAATTATAAGTTTGCCCAAATTCCCTTTTTTTTTTTTTTTTTTGTAAGTATCCCTCCCATTTTATTTCCTTTTTTTTATGGTCTTTTTTATTTACTATCTTCTCCACATGTAATAGACAAATAGAACTTTATATAGATTATTATAAGGACACGTAATAGGACAAGTGTCCTAATGCATGTTGCCTTTAAATAAAATTACATGAATGATTTGTTCTCCATTTAGTCCAACACATATATATACATCTATACTTAATTATTTAAATGATACTATCTCCGTTTCATATTACATGACTTTCTAGAGATATTTTTTTTGTTTCATATTACATGACACTTTGTATGATCAGCACACGTTAAGTCATCTTTTTTTCTGCTATAAAGCGCGGTTTTACGAAAATTAATTAGAATAATAGACTTATTATAAAATAAATAAATATTAGAATCAATAAATAAGGGGCAACAATGTCTTTTTTACAATATCCTTAATTTCTATACAATTCTCTAAAAAGTCATGTAATATGAAACGGAGGGAGTATAATTTAATTTGTGTTCCAACAAGTGTCTTACTAATATTTTACTAACATGCCACGAATTTTTCTTATTTCTATATATTTTTTTAAAATAAAATAAAATGATATTTAATTGTAACATACAAGGGAGAGTACTAGTGTATAGGAAATATTGATTTTGGTCTTCTAGTTTATTTTTTCCTTATAAAATTTACCCAAACCGTTTAATTTACACTTAAAAATATTAAACTAAACCTAATAATATATTTATACTACCCAATTAATTAATACTCTATATATTATAATCTATACGGGATATAAAGATTGACACTTTTGGACACGGTTGTGACAATTCCACCTTAAAGAATTTCGTCCCCGAAATTCATATCGATATTTTTACTTAGTACCATTAATCGTTACAATTTGTTTTTAATTACGATTTTTTTTAACTCACTATCAAACTATATAACCCTCAGAATTTCTATCCTCAAATATTCATATTTCTAAATCACAATACATTCTAGGTCCGAAGAATTTAACCTAGAGCTCTGATACCAAAATGTCACACCCGACCCAAAACGGCATCGGGTATGAACGGAAAATAGGGCAATGAACTTCTAACAGTCTCAAACCCAAACGTATTTCCTTCATAAATAAAACTTTAGATAGTTCCAATAAATTTTTAACTATGAAGGAAATACGTTTGGGTTTGAGACTGTTAGAAGTTCATTGCCCTATTTTCCGTTCATATGCGATGTCGTTTTGGGTCAGGTGTGACACGTGACACTACTACGAGTCTATCCGTAGTAATTTTATATTCCAAACTGTTGTGCTAATTTTATATTCTGATTAAACTCGTTATGCAGCTAAAATGTCTTAATACCGAATTTCACATCAATAAATCTAAAGGACAATTGTCTAAATTTCATATTTTTATTAGTAACTTATAGGCTTGATAAATTACTAATTTTAACCTTGTTAAAATTCAAAACTACCGGAACTAAACTTACACAAAACCATACCTAAAACATTTTTGACAATAATTGGAATCTAGAATACAGTTATCGAATGTCGTCATCGATCACCGAAAATACAGTTACCGAATATCGTCATCAATCGCCGAAAATTCGTCACTGAAATGTTGTCGATATATGACATCGAACCGTTGAACCGTACACTTTCAAATATAATAATGGAACAAGTAGCTTTTATTTTCATTTTTTATTTGTTATCACATCCTCCCTCTTCTTTTTATTTATCCCTCACAAACCAACTCTCTTTCAAATTTGATTCATCTCTGTCTTCTCATTTTTCTTTTCTTTTCTCTTCTCTCTCCCCAACAATCTCTTTTAACGTATCCCCTTGTAATCATTCCCCTTTTTTGTTTTTCATCTACACAAGTTTCACAACATATGTTTATATATATATATATGAATGAGATCCAGTGTGACAATAGGTTAGGGTGTGACAAAGAGCTTATTGTATGACATAACAAAACTACGTAGTTTTTATGATAATTAAAAAGGGCAAAGTGTCAAATTTATAAATAAAATGAAAGAGAGGATAGAGAAAATTGTTTTATTTCTTTTTTTTAAAATATATTTTCCCGACATCTCTAACATCATTTTCCGAAATTTTTTATACTATTAGACTCGTCTAAATTAGGCGGTCATTTTAAGATCCCTGAAACTCAAGTAAAAAAAATTTTGGTGAACGGAATCCGGGTGGACGTTTTCCGGCGAGAAACAAAGTGCCCAGAAATTTCTCAAAACAATCCAAAAAATGTAAAACATTATTCTAAGAAACTTTAATTCTTGAGTCGAAGTTTGATTTCTTACGGTTTAGTCTCAATAAAACTTTTTCCTTAATTTTATTAATTTTACATGCTTCAATAATTTGTTGGGTCAAAACTGTAAGGAATCTCGCTTTGAGCCAAGAATTAAAGTTTCTTAAAATGATGTTTTAAATGTTTTGGAATTTTTTGATAATTTTATGGATACGTTTTTTTGTCCTACTTACATTGTTCCAAATCAGTGTACCATTTGTTCCAACATAATACTTATATTGTTCCAACAGAAAATTGTTTTATTTCTTTAAAGTACATTTTTCCGATATTTCTAACCTCGTTTTTCAAAAAATTTTATACTATTAGACTCGTCTAAATTAGACGGTCATTTTAAGATCCCTGAAGTTCAAGTAAAAAAAATTCCGGTGAACGGAATCCGGGTGGGCGTTTTCTAGCGAGAATTAAAGTGCCCATAAAATTCTCAAAAAATTCAAAAAAATGTAAAACATTATTCTAAGAAATTTTAATTCTTGGGTCGAAGCGGGATTTCTTACGGTTTAGTCCCAATAAAACTTTTTCCTTAATTTTATTAATTTTACATGCTTCAATAATTTGTTGGGTCAAAACTGTAAGGAATCTCGCTTTGAGCCAAGAATTAAAGTTTCTTAAAATGATGTTTTAAATGTTTTGGAATTTTTTGATAATTTTTTGGACACATTTTTTGTCCTACTTATATTGTTCCAAATCAGTGTACCATTTGTTCCAACATAATACTTATATTGTTCCAACAGAAAAATGTTTTATTTCTTTTCTTTAAAATATATTTTCCCGACATTTCTAACCTCGTTTTTCGCAAAATTTTATACTATTAAACTCGTCTAAATTAGACGGTCATTTTAAAGATCCCTGAAGCTCAAGTAAAAAAAATTCCGGTGAACAGAATCCGGGAGGGCGTTTTCTGGTGAAAAACAAAGTGCCCAGAAAATTCTCAAAAAATTTCAGAAAATGTAAAACATTATTCTAAGAAACTTTAATTCTTGGGCTGAAGCTAGATTTCTTACGGTTTTGACCCAATAAATTGTTGAAGGATGTAAAATAGATAAAATTAAGGAAAAAGTTTTATTGGGACTAGACCGTAAGAAATCCTACTTCGACTCAAGAATTAAAGTTTCTCCAAATAATGTTTTACATTTTTTGGAATTGTTTGAGAATTTTTTGGGTACTTTCGGATTTTTTATCGGAAAACGTCTATCTAACCGTCAGATTCCGTTGATTTGGGACTAAACTGTAAGGAATCTTATTTTGAGTAAAGAATTAAAGTTTCTCATAATAATGTTTTACATTTTCTGGAATTTTTTGAGAATTTTCTGGATATTTTTTTCTCACAGAAAAACAGATCGCCGGATTCCATTCACCGAAATTTTTTTTACCCGAGCTTCTGGGATCTTAAAATGACCGTCTAATTAAGACGAGTCCAACAGTATAAAATTTTTTGAAAAAGAAGATTGAAAAAGTTGAAAAAATGCATTTTAAAGAAAAGAAATAAAACAATTTTTTATTTTCTTTTATATATAAATTTGTTTAATTATAAAATTGGTCCTTATCACATAATAAAACTTGTCATACCATAAGAGATGTGTCACACCTGATCTCTCCTATATATATATATATATTAGAGAATTATCAAAATATTTTTAATTTTATAATATTATGCCACTTGCCACATTTATATAATTAAGAAATTAACACATGTAATCTAGATTGATGAAAGATTGACATGTAGCACAAATGCGTCCACTACATGTTTGATATAAATTTATTTATTTTTTTATTATATTTTTTTATCATAATATTACATAATAATAAGGTCATGAATTTTATTTGAGTTTTATGTGAGTTGGAATAAATCATAACTCATTCCACTCAATTCTATTATTATAATTTAACCCCTTTATTTATAATTTTTGATTAAATTTACCCAAATTTTTTTAATTTACACTTAAAAATATTAAATTAAACCCAATAATAAAATTAACATCATACTTTTATTTCCTATTCAACCATATTAATTGCAACAAAATGTATTCCAGTATTAATTAGAAAATTCATAATGACTTTAATATTGTATTAAATTAGGATTTAATCTCCAACAGACACAATTGAATACCTACATTAAGTAGAACACCGTTATCAAAATAAATTTTCTGTCACTAAATTAATATATGGTTTAAACACAACACAATTGCTATTTTCTTCATTAAAAACAATATCCAATGTGTAATGAGGGATTAACATAATAAAAAAAATGTACAACAAACCATTATTGTAAAATCCATATCCCCAAATTTCAGGTGATAGTTTTTTGCACTTTAATGAGTATATGTTGGACCAAAGGATAAGTGCAACTAAATGAGAATATAAACCTTTCACTTCAATAAAATTAAAATTTAAATCTATAATTATCTCCCAAATACTTTGAGAAATTAATTCTTTTTCTCACTAAAATAATAATCACAGAACATTGTCACTAATGTAGAACAAAATTACAAGTCTAACATTATCGTTAAAATAATGTTGAATTAATATTGACACTAATATTCATTATTTCTCGTATTTCGTATTAATTATCAAGTTCGAATAAACTTTACAAGTTTATATATGTTATGTTGTCTCTAATTACGACGACATTGCATGGATACATATTGTAGTTACAATTGCATACGACATAAGTCGTTTGTAATTATTGTCCTCGGTAAGTTGTCGGTAAGTCGTCTTTATTTTATGGTTATCTTTATTTATAGGGTTGGTTGAACTATTTTGTAGGTAAGGTGTTTGTATGTTGTTGGTAATAACAACGACAAATGTGTTGTCTGTAAAATGTCGTAGATAAACTGTTATTTTCTTGTAGTGAATATAGAACAAAATTACAAGTCTAACATTATTGTTAAAATAATGTTGAATTAATATTGACACTAATATTCATTATTTCTCGTATTTCGTATTAATTATCAAGTTCGAAGAAAATTTACAAGTTTATATATGTTTTTTTTTTTGTATTTTATAGAAATATTTGAAATTAAACAATCAATGGCATTCTGATATGATTATAACATTATTCTTTTTCTCTAAAACATTATTCTTTTTGTAATTAGTTTGATGTAATAGAAGATGACATAGTTTCATTTCTTACAAAAATGATCATTTTATATGTTAGTTTTCAAACTTATATTCTTGTTCTCAATGTCCAATGTTCTCAATCTTTTCTTTGAAACACCAATATTCTCGATTCTAATTTTCTCCTTTTATAGATATTATTTTTTATACGTAGAATAATTTTGAAAATGACAAAACTTCGTTATTAATACAACATTGGCATGTGATTTACTAGAAGAACAAAATAAATGTAAAAGACAAAGAATGGTATATCAAGTTCACGTGTGTGATATGTGCATGTGTGTGATAGGTCTAAATTTACAAGTTCAAGTGTGATGTAAGTCAAAATATAAGTGAAAAATGCAAAAAATCAACACACTACAAGCTCAAGTGAGTATTTATATATTAAGTCGTCTCTTTTCATGTCCTTATTTTTTTCGAAGTGTTTCTGGCCTTACAAATACAAAAATAACTATATGTTGGAAATAAAGTTTAGTGGAACTAAATGATAGCAAACACTGCGTACCTCAGCAAAATAAAAATTTGAATCTACAATTCGTTACGAAATACTTCGAGAACGTTATTCTTTTTCTTGCCAAATAAAAATAGAGAACATTAACCTTGATGAAGAATAAACTTACATGCTTAACACTATTGTTGAAAATAGTATTGAAATTATATTGACATCAATATTAATTATTTCTCTTATTGCATATTAACTATAAAGTATTACCAAAATTTGGAATAGTTTCACCATATTACACCTCTGAGTTTAATGAGGTTTCACTAAAATACTGTGGTTTTCCAAATCTTCCTTGGGCTCTCTTCCTTCGAAAATCGGTTATGCCTCCTTCTCGCTCAATGATTTATTGGCATGTTTTCCTTGCGTATCTCCGCATTATAGACATGCTTTGTAAGCGTGGTTACAATTTGGCTTTTCCCTGCATTCTTTGTTTAATGGAGACTGAAACTCTTAATCATGTTTTAGTTAGTTGTGATTTTGCTGGTGTTCTACAGAAAGTTGTTATGAATATGTTTGGTTCCAGAGTTTTCATCCGTGGAAGCCTTATAGACCTTATTGGTTTATGCTCGTCCTTATAGAGCTCACTAGGTTATTATTATTTTTTGGCAGCCTCCCTCGGTTGGTTGGATGAAAGATAACATCGATGGCTGGACTATTAACTCATCGAGTGTTGCTGGTGTAGATATTGTATATTTTCCGAACTTCTCGTGGTTACCCTCAGGGGATTCTCTTTTTTCATATTGACTCCTCCTCCGCTTTATTGGAGTAGCTCAAAACAGTAATTCATGTTATTAATTTAGCTTGGGTCAAAGGATTCCACATTCTCTAGATCGATATGACTCGATGTATGTCGTCAACCTTCTCAAGTGTCATGTTAAAATTATTTCTGGTGAGGTTCGACCAAGCTGGATTAGCTGTCTTAATCATTTGGCTTCGATGCACACGGTAATTTCTTGTATTTTTTATGACGGCAATCGCATGCCTGATAGCCTAACAAAGAACAAGTTCAATCATTCCGTCAGGTTTTAATGGGACTCGACTCCAGACTTCGGGAATAATTACATCTATGATGAGTTTTGTTCGCTTGAAAATTTTTAGATTTTCTTAGTTTTTTTTTCTTTTATCGTTGTATCACTCTCCTCTCTTTTTTCTATTCATATTATTCGGGTTGGTTGTTGGAGTTTGATGTTCGGGGTGCTAAGTTGGTTGGGATGTCTGATGCTAACTCTTTCCCACCTTTTAGTAAAAGAAATATACCATATTTATAGATATTGTTTTGTACGTCATACATGCATTTGAACTTGAAACGTTGCAATTCCAATTTGTTTATTGCATCGTTTTTTGTATCCTTATAAATGTTGCTTTTTGAAAATTTCATTATCATTCCCAATGTCTAATCTTTTAAATTTCAAAATTTTCATATATATTACCTTTTATTCATATCATAATATGAATCTGACTATTACAAATAATAGAATTAATTAATTGTATAACTTCTGTCACTTCAAATTTTTTAATTAAGTAATTACAGTTTTATATGATATCATATTAACATTTTTATATCATTATAATAAAACTTTTAAAGTTTGGAATAACTGTAACTAAAAAAAAAAATCATGAAAAGTATCTACACATGTGAGCCTAGTAAATCGTCTAAACATAATGGAAGAAGTGTGCAATACTTCTTATGCCGATTTAAATAAAAACTAACAAAATTTTAGGTGTACCTAATAGCATAAAATAACTATGAAATTCAGATTGAAGTCACACATTAAGCGTAATAATATAGTAAAAATAAAACAAGGAAAGAGTGTGAGAATCGAATTTACATAGAAATAAAAGTAGAGTTTTATTTATTTTTGTGATAATTATTAGATATACAAAAGATGTGTCACGTCCGTGACTAAATTTCTAGAATTTATATTTTGATATTAGTATATATGATCATTATTAGGTGTGTGATTTTTATTTGGTGCTATAGGATAAGTTTGGAGTTAATTCGATGGTTTTAAGTGTAAATTAAACATTTAAGATAATTTTTGAAAGATTATATAAAGATAGAGGATCAAACTGGATATTCACCAGATTTTATATATATAAATGGATATCTGGCGAAGACGCAAGAATTATCCATGTTTTTTGTTTTTTTTTATATTCATTTTCTGATTCATCAATTTTCTCTGAACCGTTTCTTCAGCGTTTCTTTGATTTACGGATATTCGACCGTTCGAATCACTCGAAATTAGAAACATAGCATCCTTATATATAGATCTAAGTCCTAGTCGAAGAGTTTTTGAGTTTCGACAATGTTTGGAGGGAAATGGCTTAGACAGAGTTTAGAGGCGAATTGAACGGGTTTGTGGTTTTCAATTAATAGCCAAGGTAAGTAACTATCAACTATATTTTGAGTTTGATAAATATATAAATATATATATATAATCAAAGGATTTACAGAAATTGATATTTCAGGGTTTATACGGGTATTTTGTAAACTTGGGGTTTTCCACGATTTTGCTTTTTATTGTGATATTACGGTTCAAATGAAGCTAATGATTATGCTTCTATGTGAATTTCGGATTTTACTTGATTATGTTGATTTAAGGCTTGATTTGATTGATTTACAGATATACGTATATGTTTTTGGTTTCAATATGTATCTATATTGAACAAAATGAAGTTGATGATTTCTTACGAATTGTTTTGGATTGAGAAATCTATTACGGTTATTATTTTGGGTTGAAGTCCAAATATGATTTTTATGATACAAAATGGCTAATTGTAGCCAAATGATTTTTGGTTATGAAATAGTTTGGAATTTGATTGTGAAAGGATATTTGGGCACGTTATGATTTTATGATTTTATGATTTTATATCCATCGAGAGCTATCCGGATCGGTGGTTCCATATTTGAAGACCATGTTCAGTGAGGGACATGGCCTGTGTACACAGTTTGAAAGACCTATTGGGTATGGCAAAGAAGTGTCGGGTAAGACCATATGGGATAGGCAATGTTAAGAGACGTCTCGATTATATATGTGGTTATGGATTGATACTTAAGGGGAGAAACTCGAGGATGGATACAATGTTTTAAGTTCATTTGGATTATGTTTTACGTTATGATTGATTTTGATATAAGGATATCACGTTTGATTGATTACGATTTGGTTTGATAAAACGCTTATTTGATTATAATATTTTATAAGGTTTTGAACTCAAGAATCGATACAAGATTATATATTTTTGGTTTTTGGTTTAACACCTTGATCCTATTATGAACTTTAGTTTTTGAGTATATTTTATAACGTTTTGATTAAATCCCTTTCTAAAGGTATATATGTAGTTATGTTAAGAAAAACTGATTTTTATAGCTGATAGTTTCTTACTGAGATTTTTGTCTCACGTTTTTAAATGTTTTAATGTTTTTAGGTGAGAAAGTACAAGATAGAGAGAAGGTTACCGACCAATTAGTCGAGAATCAGAAGTTGTTGCTTATTATTAGAATTATGGTTAGAACTTTGGTATTTCAATTGTAATAAAATATGATATTATGATATTGGGATAAATTGGAGACTCCTAAGTGTTGATTACAATCTTTCGATTTCACGCTCGATGCCGATTGAGGTCGTCTAAGGTCGGGTGTGACAAGATGTTCTTTAGCAATAACAATGACATCGAGGTTTCTGATTCTTGGGTTTCTTGCAAAAACCGCCACCTCTATTACAACCTGGGCAATGGTCAATGCATTTTTGATCTTGTCTTGGTGTGCATCCTACTTCTTCATGATCATTGCAGCATAAAGATTTATCAATTGATATTCCACGTCCCATTATCTTACTACTATTTCCGCACACCACCATCATTGCTATCAATACTACTATGCATAATCCCTTCATCATTTTCATTCTCTATCGTAAACAACAAAAATATGAATATGTGATTTTTCTCTGATTCCTCCGTATTATTTATATTCGAATTTAGCTTCATCGATGCCTTATTTTATTAGTATAAAATTAACATCATACTTTTATTTCCTATTCAACCATATTAATTGCAATAAAATGTATTCTAACATTAATTAGACAATTCATAATGACTTTAATATTGCATTAAATTAGGATTTAATCTCCAACAGACACAATTGAATACCTACATTAAGTAGAACACCGTTTGCAAAATAAATTTTCTGTTACGAAATTAATATCTGGTTTAAACACAACACAATTACTATTTTCTTCATTAAAAAAATATCCAATTTGTGATGAGGGATTAACATAACAAAAAAAATGTACAACAAAGCATTATTGTAAAATCCATGTCCCCAAATTTTAGGTGATAGTTTTTTTCACTTTAATGGGTATATGCTGGAACAAAGGATAGGTGCAACTAAATGACAATATAAACCTTTCACTTCAATAAAACCAAAATTTAAATCTATAATTATCTCTCAAATACTTTGAGAACATTAATTCTTTTTCTCACCAAAATAATAATCAGAGAACATTGAAACTGATGTAGAACAAAATTACAAGTCCTACATTATTGTTAAAATAATGTTGAATTAATATTGACACTAAAATTCATTATTTCTCGTATTTCGTATTAATTATCATGTTCGAAGAAAATTTAAAGTTTATGTTTTCCTTTTGTATTTTATAGAAATATTTGAAATTAAACAATCAATGACATTTCGATATGATTATAACATTATTCTTTTTCTCTAAAAAAAAATAACATTATTCTTTTTGTAATTAGTTTGATGTAATAGAAGATGACGTAGTTTCATTTCTTTCGAAAATTATCATTTTATATGTTAGTTTGCAAACTTATATTCTTGTTCTCAATGTCCAATGTTCACAATCTTTTCTTTCAAAGACCAATATTCTCAATCTTAATTTTCTCTTTTTATAGGTATTATTTTTTATACGTAGCATAATTTTGATATTACTATTACAAATAGTATAATGAATTATTCTTATAACTTTTGATCAAATTTAAATTTTAAAATAAGTAATTAGGGTTTGATATCATGTAATTTATTATATATATAATCTCTTAATTAGAATAAATGATGAATACAGGGCTTCTGAACATGGCCAGAGAAACAGATTGGCCCCTCTAACTTTAAGAGTCTCTCGCCAACCCTCCGAACTTGCTTAAAATGATATATTGACCACCTAAATTTTCTTTAATTGTCATATTGACATTTTGAAGTGGTTGACATGATCAATTGCCCCCAGAACTTCTGTAAAATTGATATACATTTTACCTTGTCTAAACCTCTCCTTGTTCTTCCACGTGGACTAGGTGGTTTGATGAAACGTTTTGAGCTAATTCATGGGGTTAATGAGACACTCATAAAGTTCATTTGACCACTAGATTTTTATGGCTATGTTTAGGGGGCCTAATGTATCAAGCCTAGAATAAAAGTTAAAGTTTTGTATAGTTGTAATTAGAAAGTTTTGTTTATTTATGAAAACAATTTACATAAATGTGATCCTAGCTACTAGATGCATTGAATTGAATGGAACAAGTATGAATTTCTTCCTACGCCGATTTAAAACTAACAAAACATGTGTAATGTAGGAAAAAAGAATTATAGAACTCTGATTGAGCTCACACAATAATAGCAATAATATACCTTAAATTAAACCAAAGAGGGTATAATAAAAGTGTTTCTACATTTTTTTGGAAAGAAAGGAAATTTTGCAAGAGTGCTAAAGAATTTTATATCAAAATCTCAAAACGTTTTTGCTAAATTTACATATTTATTGACAAGTAAATGATTCATGTAAAAATGAAAGTTTGCTCAAAAATTATAGTGCGGGGTTGGGTTCCGATAAATGACTATGAATGTCGAAATGATGAAAAGACAAAACTTCGTAATTAATACAACATTGGCATGTGATTTACTAGAAGAAGAAAATAAATGTAAAATACAGAGAATGGTATATCAAGTTCAAGTGTACGACATGTGCATGTGTGTAATAGGTCTAAATTTACAAGTTCAAGTGTGATGTAAGTCAAAATATAAGTGAAAAATGCAAAAAATCAACACATTACAAGCTCAAGTGTGTATTTATATACTAAGTCGTCTCTTTTCATGTCCCTATTTTTTGTGAAGTGTTTCTGGCCTTATAAATACAAAAATGACTAGATGTTGGAACTAAAGTTTAGTGGAACTAATTGATAACAAACACTGCGTACCTCAACAAAAGAAAAATTTGAATCTACAATTCGTTACGAAATACTTCGAGAACATTATTCTTTTTTTGGCCAAATAAAAATAGAGAACCTTAACCTTGATGTAGAATAAACTTACATGCCTAATACTATTGTTGAAAATAGTATTGAAATTATATTGACATCAATATTAATTATTTCTCTTATTGCATATTAACTATCAAGTATTATCAAAATTTTGAATAGTTTCACCATAATACACCTCTGAGTTTAATGAGATTTCACTAAAATACAGTGGTTTTCCAAATCTTCCTTGGGCTCCCTTCCTTCGAAAATCAGTTATGCCTCCTTCTCGCTCAATGATTTATTGGCATGTTTTCCTTGCGTATCTCCGCATTACAGACATGCTTTGTAAGCATGGTTACAACTTGGCTTCTCCCTGTATTCTTTGTTTAAAGGAGACTGAAACTCTTAATCACGTTTTAGTTAGTTGTGATTTTGCTGGTGCTCTACGGAAAGTTGTTATGAATATGTTTGGTTCCAGAGTTTTCATCCATGGCAGCCTTATAGACCTTATTGGTTTATGCTCGTCCTTATAGAGCTCACTAGGTTATTATTATTTTTTGGCAGACTCCCTCGGTTGGTTGGATGAAAGATAACATCGACTGCTGGACTATTAACTCGTCGAGTGTTGTTGGTGTAGATGTTGTATATTTTCCAAACTTCTCGTGGTTACCCTCGGGGGATTCTCTCTTTTCATATTGACTCCTCCTTCGCTTTATTGGAGTAGCTCAAAACAGTAATTCATGTTATTAATTTAGCTTGGGTCAAAGGTTTCCACATTGTCTAGATCGATATGACTCGATGTATGTCGTCAACCTTCTCATGTGTCATGTTAAAATTATTTCTGGTCAGGCTCGACCAAGCTGGATTAGCTGTATTAATCATTTGGCTTCGATGCACACGGTAATTTCTTGTATTTTTTATGACGGCAATCGTATGCCTGATAGCCTAACAAAGCATAAGTTAAATCATTTCGCCAGGTTTTAATGGGACTCGACTCCAGACTTCGGGAATAATTACATCTATGATGAGTTTTATTCGCTTGAAAAAATTTAGATTTTTGTAGTTTTTTTTTCTTTTATCGTTGTATCACTCTCCTCTCATTTTTCTATTCATATTATTCGGGTTGATTGTTGGATATTGTTGTTCATGGTGCCAAGTTGGTTGGGATGTCCGATGCTACCTCTTGTACCTCTTTTCCACCTTTTAAGAAAAGAAATATATCATATTTATAAATATTCTTTTGTAGGTCATACATATATCTGAACTTGAAACGTTGCAATTCCAATTTGTTTATTGCATCCTTTTTTGTAATCCTTATAAATGTTGCTTTTTGAAAATTTCATTATTATTCTCGATGTCTAATCTTTTAAATTTCAAATTTTTCATATATATTACCTTTTATTCATATCATAATATGAATCTGACTATTACAAATAATAGAATTAATTAATCGTATAACTTATGTCAATTCAAATTTTTTAATTAAGTAGTTACAGTTTTATGTGATATCATATTAACATTTTTATATCATTATAATAAAACTTTTAAAGTTTGGAATAACGATAACTAAAAAAAAATCATGAAAAGTATCTACACACGTGAGCCTAGTAAATCGACTAAACATAATGGTAGAAGTGTGCAATTCTTCTTATGCCGATTTAAATAAAAACTAACAAAATTTTAGGTGTCCCTAATAGCATAAAATAACTATGAAATTCATATTGAAGTCACACATTAAGCGTAATAATATAGTAAAAATAAAACAAGGAGAGAGTGTGAGAATCGAATTTACATAGAAATAAAAGTAGAGTTTTATTTAATTTTGTGATAATTATTAGATATACAAAAGATGTGTTTTAGCAATAACAATGGCATCGAGGTTTCTGATTCTTGGGTTTCTTGCAAAAACCGCCACCTCTATTACAACCAGGGCAATGGTCAATGCATTTTTGATCTTGTCCTGGTGTGCATCCTACTTCTTCATGATCATTGCAGCATAACGATTTATCAATTGATATTCCACGTCCCATTATCTTACTACTATTTCCGCACACCACCATCATTGCTATCAATACTACTATGCATAATCCCTTCATCATTTTCATTCTCTATCGTAAACAATAAAAATATGAATATGTGATTTTTCTCTAATTCCTCCGTAGTATTTATATTCGAATTTAGCTTCATCGATGCCTTATTTTATTGGTATAAAATTAACATCATACTTTTATTTCCTATTCAACCATATTAATTGCAACAAAATGAATTCCAGTATTAATTAGAAAATTCATAATGACTTTAATATTGCATTAAATTAGGATTTAATCTCCAACAGACACAATTGAATACCTACTGTCACGTCCGTATCTAAAATTTCTAATTTTTATTTTCGGAATAGATAGTGTTCACTAATTATAAAATTTAAGTATATTATTAAGTTCAATTTAATGTTTTTATGTGTAAATTAGTAGTTATGGGTAAATTTTATAAAATAAATAAACTAAAAGGACCAAAATCATTATTCTTCCAATTAGAAATCATACATATAATTTATTATATAGGTATAGTTTGTATTTTAACATTAAATTTCATGTGAAAAAAAAATAAACAAAACGTGGCATTAAATTTAGGTATATTAAAACCACATGTCAATAATTTAGTTAATATATGTACATATGTCAACATTATATTCATTTAAGTTTTTTTTCAAAAATTTATATAAAAAAAAACATCCTATATATATTAGATAAGAAGATGGTTTTAATTGTTTTTTTATATATCAAATTGGGTTTAAGGAGTTATGGAGGAAAAAGTTTTTTTGGCTCACAACGGAGTACATCGATTAATTTTCGGTGACGTTTAGGATCAACTTTAAATGGATTACACTGATTAATTTTTGGTGACCGACAAACGACATTTCGGTAACTGTATTTTAGATTTAAATTATTATTTTTAAATGTTATAAGTATGATTTTGAGTAAGTTAGGTTCCGTTTCATTAAATTTTAACATCTTTACGAGTAGTGATTTATCAAGTCTATATTTTTCTAATAAAAATATAAAATTTAGAGAGTTGTCCTTTAGATTTATCGAAGTAAAAATTCAATTCGGTATTATGACTTTTAGCAGCGCCACGAGTTTAGAGATATATCGGTCCAAATTAACAACATTGGTTTAAATTAGTTTAGTTTACATGTTATAATTTCGGTGATAAACGAGAATAGTCCGATAAAAGTATTTGGTGGTATAAAATTTAGTTTTAAGTTATTTGATTAATATTTAAGTGACTCTAAATTATCGAGTTAAAATAAATTATAAACTAGAAGGACTAATACCGATATTTGTTAATCGATATAAATTTGAATATATAAATTTGAACCTAAAATTAGGACGAGTATACTCTTAGTAGTTTAATGTAGTTTAATGAGTCCAATAGTAATTCGGTTTAGAATTTTTGTTTCGGTGACCGAAAATAGTCCGATAAGGATATTTACTTTTAACGATATTAAATTTTATCGATGTAATATTTTGAACTATTAAATTCTTGGAATTCGATTAGATTATGAATCGATGAGTTTATATGATATTTTAACTATTTTAGTTATATTATTAAATGATTATTTGATTTTAAATATTGTGATTATTTTTGAGAAAATAGTTAATTGATGTCAGATGATTTTGTGGTTATTGAATGAATTGGAAGTTTGATTGTGAAAGGAAATTTGAGCACGTTATGATTTTCTGAATTTTTATATCCATCTAGAGTAATCCGGACCGGTGGTTTTGATAGTTGAAGACCATGTTCAGTGAGGGACATGGCCTGTGTACACAGTGTAAAGACCTAGTCGGGTATTGGCACCGAAGTGTGGGGTAAGACCAATACGGGATTAGGCAAGGTTAAAAAGACGTCTCGATTATGTGATATATGTGGTTATGGATTGATACATAAGGGGAGAAACTCTAGAATGTGTAAGACTAAATCAACGATCCAAAATAAAAGTCAACAAAAGACAAATACGGTTGAGATTAAAGATCTAGAAGAGGAAGAGAAGAATACCCAATGCTCTCCTATAAATAGCACCTGATAGTTGTAGTCTAATTTAATTTTTCTATTATTCTTACTTTCACCTTCTTCTTCTGTAACTATACCTTTGATTTAGTTAAGATGGTATCAGAGCATTCTTGAGTCGTTATCGATTCCTTTCTCGTTTGCGATCATTCTTGATCTCCTCTTTCTTTCTTTCTCTTCTCGATCGATTTCGATCGATTGACTAGCTTCCGCATATCTTTTCTTTCTGAATCAAATCAATTTCATCATTTGATTTCCATGGCTCGCAGGGTTGATGAAACGAGTCCGTTTTATGTTCACCCCAGTGAGAATCCGGCATTAGCTCTCGTTTCTCCGGTGTTAACTGCAAAGAATTACCATTCTTGGTCCAGGAGTATGAGAATGGCATTAATGTCTAAAAATAAGGTAGATTTCATTGACGGAACTATTACCAGGCCTGAATCTACCGAATCGAATTTTCCGGCGTGGAGAAGATGCAATCATCTCATTCTTTCCTGGTTTGTTCACTCTGTCTCACCTGCGATTGCCCAGGGGATTTTAGGTTAAGAATCGGCCAAGGTCGTTTGGGACTCCCTCAAAGAGAAATTTTCTCAACGTGATGTTTTTAGAATTGATGATTTGCAGGGTGAGATTTATAATGTTGAGCAGGGGGATAAAAGTATCACTGATTATTACACTTTCTTGTGTAATCTCTGGGAAGAATACAAGGATTTAAGGGCCTATCCCTCGTGCGTATGTGACGGGTGTGCTTGCAACGCTCTTAATATAATTAAAGAGAAGCAGGAATCAGATCTTGTCATTTGTTTTCTCAAATGTCTCAATGAATCTTTTTCCACTATTAAAACTCCTATCATGGTTATGGATCCTCTCCCTGCTGCCAACAAGGTCTTCTCAATGGTGTTACAACATGAAAGGCAAATTGCCTTACCTGTAATGACATCTCAGCAAGAACTGGTTGCTTTTGCACAGAAGGGAACTTTTCAATCCAAGAAACAGCCAAGAAGATCTTTTAACAATCAATCAAAGAGCAACACTGTATGTACTCATTGCGGGTATGTTGGAGGCCACACTGTAGATACTTGCTACAAGAAGCATGGCTATCCCCCAGGATTCAAAAAGAAAGACAGGAATGTCAATGTTAATTTTGCTGACATTGACAATCTTGACCAATGTGAAGAGGATGTCGTCGTTCATGATTCAACAGATCACAGGGGCAATTCTCTTGCATCTACTACAAATACTGATGAAGGGTTTACCCCAGCATAGATGCAGCAACTGATGCAGCTGATACAGATGAATAAGTCTGGTGGGTAGGCCAACGTTCACTTCGCCAATGCCTGTGGAACAGCTAACTATACCACAAGTAAGCCTAAACCCATTACGTTGAATGTGAATTCCTGGATTTTAGATACTGGGGCTAGCAGTCACATTGTTAATTCATTAGCATATTTTAGGAGTTATAAGCCTGTGCACAATTGTTATATTAATTTGCCTAATAATCAGAAGTTGAGAGTTGAATATATTGGAGATATTCATTTTTCAAATGAGTTTGTGTTGTGTGATGTCCTATATGTGTCAAATTTTGCCTTAAATCTAATTTCGGTCACACAACTTACTGCCTCTATGCAGTATAACTTAGTTTTTTCTGCTCATCATTGTCTTATCCATGACTTGAAGAGCAGGAGGCAGATTGGTTCAGCTAGTGTGGTAGCTGGTCTCTATCACCTAACTGACCCTGAGCCTGTTTTCAATCATGTGTTACATACTACTACTCATTGTAATACAGACGAATTATGGCATTTTAGGCTAGGACATCTACCTAAAGATCAAATTCTGTGTTTGAATAAATCGTTTCCCGATATCTCAGTGCCTTCTGATTTCATTTGTGATATATGTCATTTTGCTAGGCATAAGCGGTTACCATTTCATGTCTCTACTAGTTCTAGTTCTGCTTCGTTTGAGCTTGTTCACGTTGATATTTGGGGTCCTACCCATGTTTCTATTGCAGGTTATAGATATTTTGTCACTATTGTTGATGATTTTACACGTTTCACTTGGGCTGTTATGGTTAAACTCAAGTCTGAGGTGTCTGATGTGATTAAGCATTTCGTTGCTATGGTTCAGACTCAATTTGTTAAAACGATTAAGGTCATTAGGTCTGATAATGGTCCTGAATTTTATATGGTTGAGTTTTACAATAAATTAGGAATAATTCATCAAACGAGTTGTGTTGAAACACCTCAACAAAACGGGCTTGTCGAAAGGAAACACCAGCATATTCTCAACACCGCTAGAGCTTTAAAGTTTCAGAGTCATTTACCCAATGGCTATTGGAATTTTTTTGTTGGTCATGCTGTGTTCTTAATAAACAGGACACCCACTCCTTTGTTAAGTAACAAATCTCCGTTTGAACTGTTATATGGTCATGTTCCTAATTATTCTGATTTAAGAGTGTTCGGATGCTTGTGCTTTACTGGTACTTTGCTCCAAAATCGGAGTAAATTTGATTCTAGAGCAAATAAGTGCATATTTCTTGGTTATGTGCAGGGACAAAAAGGGTATAGGGTGTTGGATGTTCACACTAATAAGATTAGCGTCTCTAGGAATGTCAGGTTTTATGAAACTGTATTTCCTTATGGAAATCCTGACGTTCTTGATAGTTTTAATTTAGAAATTAGTAGTGATAATTTGAGTAATGATGGGTCTGTGGTTGTAGAGTCGTCACCTTGTATCAGGAAGTCGTCTAGAATGCGTAATCAGCCCCAATATTTGAAAGATTATCATTGCGCCTTAGCTAACTCGGAAACTATTATTGGGATGGAGCAAGATATATGTCACCCTATATCTTCTGTTATGACTTATGATAAGCTTTCCCAAAACCAGAAAAAAATTTCTTGCTCTATCATAACCGAAACTGAGCCCAAGTCATATCAGGAGGCTTGCACTAATCCTAAATGGAGAGAGGCGATGCAGGCTGAAATTGATGCTCTTGATAGAAATGGGACTTGGGAAATTTGTTCTTTGCCTAACGACAAAGAGGAGGTAGGAGCCAGGTGGACTTTTAAGATTAAGCGTAATAGCGATGGTAGTGTCGAGCGTTATAAGGCAAAATTAGTTGCAAAAGGTTACACTCAGCAAAACAGAGTCGATTTTTTAGAAACCTTTTCCCATGTAACCAAGATGACTACTATTAGGATGCTTCTTGCATTAGCAGCCATAAATGGTTGGTTTTTAAAACAGCTCGACATCAACAATGCTTTTTTACATGGTGACTTACAAGAAGAAATTTACATGAAACTTCCACCTGGAATTGAAACTGACATAATTAATCCTGTTTGTAAATTAAAAAAGTCCCTTTACGGCTTAAAGCAGGCTAGTCGGCAGTGGAATAGCAAGCTAACTGCCTCGCTAAAACAATTTGGTTTTCAACAAGCTGATTCTGATCCTTCTTTATTTACTAAGTTTAATGTTGATAAATTCATTGCTTTAGCCGTTTACGTGGATGATATTATACTGGTTAGCGATAATATGTCATCAATCGTTCAGGTCAAATCCTACCTTCATGCTTGTTTTAGCATTAAGGATTTGGGAACTTTAAAATTCATGTTAGGTCTGGAGATTTCCAGGTCATCTGCAGGTATTTTATTATATCAGAGGAAGTACACTCTTGATCTGCTTAGTGAGTATGGCTTCCTTGAAGCTAAGCCATGTAATACCCCTATTTCTATGTGTGATGTTGATATAACCGAATCCGAGTGTTTAGTTGATATTACAGGATACAGACGCCTAGTTGGAAAGTTACTTTACTTGACGAATTCCAGGCCGGACATCGCATTTGCAGTACAAAGATTATCTCAGTTTTTGCACAAGCCACATGAACATCATTTAAGAGCAGCCCACCGGATACTTCGCTACCTTAAGCTTCATCCTGCTCAAGGTGTTTTTTATCCGTCCAACTCTCAACTTCAGCTCAAAGGGTTCACTGACAGTGATTGGGGAAATTGCAAAATCACTCGGAAATCAGTCACGGGTTTGCTGTTTTTCTGGGAAACTCTTTAATTTCATGGAAATCGAAGAAGCAAAACACCATCAGTCGATCTTCATCAGAATCTGAGTACCGGACAATGGCTTCCACTGCGTGTGAACTGCAATGGCTTCTATTTCTTCTAAAGGATCTGCATATATATCACCCTAAACCTGCTCTACTGTATTACGATAATCTATCTGCCATCCATATAGCCAAAAACCCAGTCTTTCACGAAAGAACCAAACATATTGAAATCGACTGCCATTTTGTTCGCCACAAGGTTCAAGCTGGAATTATTCACCTACTGCCTGTACCGTCTGCTGATCAATTGGCGGATTGTTTTACCAAACCTCTCCATTGCCCTGCTTTTCATTCATTTCTTCATCGACTTAGGATTTTAGACGTGCATAATTCTCAGCTTGCGGGGGGATGTAAGACTAAATCAACGATCCAAGATAAAAGTCAACAAAAGACAAATACGGTTGAGATTAAAGATCTAGAAGAGGAAGAGAAGAATACCCATTGCTCTCCTATAAATAGCACCTGATAGTTGTAGTCTAATTTAATTTTTCTATTATTCTTACTTTCACCTTCTTCTTCTATAACTATACCTTTGATTTAGTTAAGAGAATGGATATAAGGTTTCATGTTTTCGGTTCTAAGCTGATTTTGATATAAGGTTTTATGTCTTCAGTTATGAGTTGATTTTGATATAAAGTTTTACGTTTGATTAATTACGAATTTCATGGATTACAAATTTGGTTTGATAAATCGTTCCATTGATTACGGATTTGGTTTGATAAAGCGTTTCATTGTTTACGGATTTGATTTGATAAAACATTTGATTGGTTACGAGTTATTTGGATTAAATGCCGATATAACGATATCGATAATTATCTGTGATTTGAGTTGATTTGATAACGTGATTTTAAGGTTTTTAAGTTTAAGTTTTATATTATCGAATCGATAAAGTATTCACGTATATTAAATAAATAATAAATAAATTCTAGATGGTCTGAATAAGCGTTTTTGGTCTATTTTTAAATTAAGTTAAGTTAGGAAATTAAATTAAGTTTTTAACATGTTAAAAAAATGACGATTCGAAATCGTAGATCGAGATACTAAATATATTGCGAATAGTAGTAGCGATAAAATGAAATTATATAGCTATAAAGTGAAGTCTATTTAATTCATCAATGTGTCAATAAATTGAGAGAACTACCTAAAATAGGTAGAACTATGTGGCTTTGATTCCCGATTTAAAGATTAAAGTACGTTCGGGATACGTAGGAAATTTGATAGAATTATCAAGTCCAAGCCAAATAAATAATAAAACTTTAGGTAGTCTAAATAACATTTTTATCTATTAGAAAATGCGTTCGGGTTTTAGACTGTAGAAGTTCGTTATCATGTTTTCTGTTCATACCTGATGCCGTTTTGGGTCGGGTGTGACATTTTGGTATCAGAGCTCTAGGTTAAATTCTTCGGACCTAACGTGGTTTTGGTCGTTGAACGTTTGGTAATTATAAAAAACTGATTGAGAAAATAATTAAGACAGATTATATGATATGTATAAATTTTGAGGACGAAATTTATTTGGGAATTGAAATTTTGAAGGTTATATAGTTTGATGCGAGTTAAAACAAAATATGAGAAAACAAGTCGATATGAATTTCGAGGACGAAATTCTTTAAGGTGGGGAGAATTGTCACGTCCGTGTCT
Source organism: Euphorbia lathyris (assembly GCF_963576675.1). Classification (NCBI taxonomy): domain Eukaryota; kingdom Viridiplantae; phylum Streptophyta; class Magnoliopsida; order Malpighiales; family Euphorbiaceae; genus Euphorbia; species Euphorbia lathyris. Next base: position 30,344,081 of record NC_088912.1, read on the forward strand.
AAAATTTCTAATTTTTATTTTCGGAATAGATAGTGTTCACTAATTATAAAATTTAAGTATATTATTAAGTTCAATTTAATGTTTTTATGTGTAAATTAATAGTTATGGGTAAATTTTATAAAATAAATAAACTAAAAGGAACAAAATCATTATTCTTCCAATTAGAAATCATACATATAATTTATTATATAGGTATAGTTTGTATTTTAACATTGAATTTCATGTGAAAAAAAAAATAAACAAAACGTGACATTAAATTTAGGTATATTAAAACCACATGTCAATAATTTAGTTAATCCATGTACATATGTCAACATTATATTCATTTAAGTTTTTTTTCAAAAATTTATATAAAAAAAAAACATCCTATATATATTAGATAAGAAGATGGTTTTAATTGTTTTTTTATATATCAAATTGGGTTTAAGGAGTTATGGAGGAAAAAGTTTTTTTTTTTTGGCTCACAACGGAGTACATCGATTAATTTTCGGTGACGTTTAGGATCAGCTGTAAATGGATTACACTGATTAATTTTTGGTGACCGACAAACGACATTTCGGTAACTGTATTTTAGATTTAAATTATTATTTTTAAATGTTATAAGTATGATTTTGAGTAAGTTAGGTTTCGTTTCACTAAATTTTAACATCTTTACGAGTAGTGATTTATCAAGTCTATATTTTTCTAATAAAAATATAAAATTTAGAGAGTTGTCCTTTAGATTTATCGAAGTGAAAATTCAATTCGGTATTAAGGCTTTTAGCAGCGCCACGAGTTTAGAGATATATCGGTCCAAATTAACAACATTGGTTTAAATTACTATCTTAGATATCAAAATAGACCAATAGAAATAGTTGATTATTTTATATTGTATTAATATAAAATTTGTACAATCGTTTGGAATATAAAATCGGTACGGATAGACTCGTACAAGTGTCAAGAGTCTAACTGAACCTGCGGTCGGAACTGACGATATCAGTTTAGTTTACATGTTACAATTTCGGTGATAAACGAGAATAGTCCGATAAAAGTATTTGGTGGTGTAAAATTTAGTTTTAAGTTATTTGATTAATATTTAAGTGACTCTAAATTATCGAGTTAAAATAAATTATAAACTAGAAGGACTAATACCGATATTTGTTAATCAATATAAATTTGAATATATAAATTTGAACCTAAAATTAGGACGAGTATACTCTTAGTAGTTTAACGTAGTTTAACGAGTCCAATAGTAATTCGGTTTAGAATTTTTGTTTCGGTGACCGAAAATAGTCCGATAAGGATATTTACTTTTAACGATATTAAATTTTATCGATGTAATATTTTGAGCTATTAAATTCTTGGAATTCGATTAGATTATGAATCGATGAGTTTATATGATATTTTAACTATTTTAGTTATATTATTAAATGATTATTTGATTTTAAATATTGTGATTATTTTTGAGAAAATAGTTAATTGATGTCAGATGATTTTGTGGTTATTGAATGAATTGGAAGTTTGATTGTGAAAGGAAATTTGAGCATGTTATGATTTTCTGAATTTTTATATCCATCTAGAGTAATCCGGACCGGTGGTTTTGATAGTTGAAGACCATGTTCAGTGACGGACATGGCCTGTGTACACAGTGTAAAGACCTAGTCGGGTATTGGCACCGAAGTGTGGGGTAAGACCAATACGGGATTAGGCAAGGTTAAAGAGACGTCTCGATTATGTGATATATGTGGTTATGGATTGATACATAAGGGGAGAAACTCTAGAATGGATATAAGGTTTCATGTTTTCGGTTCTGAGCTGATTTTGATATAAGGTTTTATGTCTTCGGTTATGAGTTGATTTTGATAGTTTGATTAATTACGAATTTCATGGATTACGAATTTGGTTTGATAAATCGTTCCATTGATTACGGATTTGGTTTGATAAAGCGTTTCATTGTTTACGGATTTGGTTTGATAAAACATTTGATTGGTTACGAGTTATTTGGATTAAATGCCGATATAACGATATCGATAATTATCTGTGATTTGAGTTGATTTGATAACGTGATTTTAAGGTTTTTAAGTTTAAGTTTTATATTATCGAATCGATAAAGTATTCGCGTATATTAAATAAATAATAAATAAATTCTAGACGGTCTGAATAAGCGTTTTTGGTCTATTTTTAAATTAAGTTAAGTTAGGAAATTAAATTAAGTTTTTAACATGTTAAAAAAATGACGATTCGAAATCGTAGATCGAGATACTAAATATATTGCGAATAGTAGTAGCGATAAAATGAAATTATATAGCTATAAGGTGAAGTCTATTTAATTCATCAATGTGTCAATAAATTGAGAGAACTACCTAAAATAGGTAGAACTACGTGGCTTTGATTCCCGATTTAAAGATTAAAGTACGTTCGGGATACGTAGGAAGCTTGATAGAATTATCAAGTCCAAGCCAAATAAATAATAAAACTTTAGGTAGTCTAAATAACATTTTTATCTATTAGAAAATGCGTTCGGGTTTTAGACTGTAGAAGTTCGTTATCATGTTTTCTGTTCATACCTGATGCCGTTTTGGGTCGGGTGTGACACCTACATTAAGTAGAACACCGTTAGCAAAATAAATTTTCTATCACGAAATTAATATCTGGTTTAAACACAACACAATTGCTATTTTCTTCATTAAAAACAATATCCAATGTGTAATGAGGGATTAACATAACAAAAAAAATGTACAACAAACCATTATTGTAAAATCCATATCCCCAAATTTCAGGTGATAGTTTTTTGCACTTTAATGAGTATATGTTGGACCAAAGGATAAGTGCAACTAAATGAGAATATAAACCTTTCACTTCAATAAAACCAAAATTTAAATCTATAATTATCTCCCAAATACTTTGAGAAAATAATTCTTTTTCTCACTAAAATAATAATCACAGAACATTATCACTAATGTAAAACAAAATTACAAATCTAACATTATTGTTAAAATAATGTTGAATTAATATTGACACTAATATTCATTATTTCTCGTATTTCGTATTAATTATCAAGTTCGAATAAACTTTACAAGTTTATATATGTTTTTTTGTATTTTACAGAAATATTTGAAATTAAACAATCAATGACATTCCAATATGATTATAACATTATTCTTTTTCTCTAAAACATTATTCTTTTTGTAATTAGTTTGATGTAATAGAAGATGATATAGTTTCATTTCTTACGAAAATGATCATTTTATATGTTAGTTTTCAAACTTATATTCATGTTCTCAATATCCAATGTTCTCAATCTTTTCTTTGAAAGACCAATATTCTCAATATTATTTTTTATACGTAGAATAATTTTGAAAATGACAAAACTTCGTTATTAATACGATATTGGCATGTGATTTACTAGAAGAACAAAATAAATATAAAGGACAAAGAATGGTATATCAAGTTCACGTGTGTGATATGTGCATGTGTGTAATAGGTCTAAATTTACAAGTTCAAGTGTGATGTAAGTCAAAATATAAGTGAAAAATGCAAAAAATCAACACACTACAAGCTAAAGTGTGTATTTATATATTAAGTCGTCTCTTTTCATGTCCTTATTTTTTTCCGAAGTGTTTCTGGCCTTACAAATACAAAAATGACTATATGTTGGAAATAAAGTTTAGTGGAACTAAATGATAGCAAACACTGCGTACCTCAGCAAAAGAAAAATTTTAATCTACAATTCGTTACGAAATACTTCGATAACGTTATTCTTTTTCTGGCCAAATAAAAATAGAGAACATTAATCTTGATGTAGAATAAACTTACATGCTTAACACTATTGTTGAAAATAGTATTGAAATTATATTGACATCAATATTAATTATTTCTCTTATTGCATATTAACTATCAAGTATTATCAAAATTTTGAATAGTTTCACCATAATACACCTCTGAGTTTAATGAGATTTCACTAAAATACAGTGGTTTTCTAAATCTTCCTTGGGCTCCCTTCCTTCGAAAATCAGTTATGCCTCCTTCTCGCTCAATGATTTATTGGCATGTTTTCCTTGCGTATCTCCGCATTACAGACATGCTTTGTAAGCGTGGTTACAACTTGTGTCACGTCCGTGTCTAAAAATTTTCGATATAGATTTTAGAGTATTAATTAATTACGATTTTAAATGTACTGTTGGGTTTAATTTAAGATGTTTAGGTGTAAATTAAAAGTTTTGAATGTGTTTTATAAAAAGCTATAAATGTGAGGGCTAAAATCAATATTTATTACAAAACTATATATACATAGTACGAATTTGCAATAAAAAAAATAATAGTAATAATAATAATAATAAAATTATTACATGGAATCAAAATGGTGGGAAGACACTTGTGATTTATGTGTCAACTTTATGGTTTAAGATAAAGTTAAAAAAATCCATGTGTCAAGTTTATGATTTACAGAAAAATCATGTGTCATATAAATAAATATCATCATTTTTATATATAAATATATAGCTTACCTAAAGGGTGTGGAAATAAAATATATATATATATAGATATAGGTATAGATATAGGCGGATAAAAAGAGGGCTTAGAGAGAGTTTTGAATAGAGAGAAGAAAAGGAAACGAAATGAAGGATCAAGATGGTGAGCAATTACAAATGTATTTTATTTGATAAAAGGGTAAGTTTCAACTCTTTCTTATTTCTTATTTGATTATAAACCAAAAATTGTTATTTTGCTAGTTGAATTGTATAAAGATTTGTAGAGGATAGTTAATGTTAAATACTTAATATAAACACAATTTTATTTAATTGTTTAAAATAGCATCTTTTATGATAATATTATTTTCTTTTTCTTAAGGTCTAGTTAAACAATTATACATTAAAATAGACGGTCAATTGGAGGTTTCGTGTCACGTCCATGTCTAAAATTTCAATCTTCGATATAGATTATACTATAATTTTATAGTCTTAATTAATTAAGATTTTAAGTATACTATTGGCAATAATTTAATGTGTTTAATGATAAATTAAAAGTTTTGGTGTAAGTTTAAAAGAAATTATATTAAAAGGACTTTAACTGAATTTTTTCTCAATTAATAGTTTTGATTTACGGGGTAAAAGAATTACAAAGAATAAATTATGATTAAATTCTTAATATTTAAATTGTATACTTTTAATAAATAAAAAAAATGGATGATGGTTATAAAAAAAATAAATAATAATAAAATGGAAAAAAAAACGTGGCATGTATTGCAGATATCATAAAACACTTGTAAAAAGTGTAAATACATGTTCAAACACATGTCTTTAAATTGTATAAATAAATGAGATTTGGTATTTTATAAATAAATATATATATATGTTTTTACTTTTAATTAGTATATAAAGGAGAGATTTTCATCTAAATGGGGACATCTAATGGAAATTAAGGGGGGTTTCTTTTCAATGAAAAAAAAGGGTTAAAAAAGGGATATATATATGTCTTTTGAAAGAATATATCTAAGTGTTTCCCTTTATTTTAAGGTTATGGATATTGGAAATTTTGATATTCGGTTCGATCAAATCACAAAGAAATAGGATACGAAATTATCATTATTGATTTTTTGACAACAACGTGTGATCGACGACGATATTTCGGTAACTCTATTTTAGATCTAATATCTTTAAAATGTTTTATGAGTAAGGTCGGTTCTATGAGTAAGGTCGGGTCTGATATTTATAATAATTTATTAGTTTGCAGGTTACTAATAAAAATATAAAATTTAGACAGTCTTCCTTAGATTTACTGAGCTGAAATTTAATTCGGTATTAATAGGTTTTTAGCAGTACCACGGGTTTAGAGATATATCGGTACAAATTAACGTCGGTTTAAATTACTATCTTAGATATCAAAATAGACCAATAAATATAGTTGATTATTTTATATTGTGTTAATATAAAATTTGTATAAGCGTTTGGAATATAAAAATTGTACGGAAAGATTCGTAGCAGTGCCCTTCCGTCGTCGGAGTTAACGGTATTAGTTTAGTTCACACGATACAATTTTGCTGGCAAACGAGAATAGTCCGATAAACGTTTTTGGTTTAAAATTTAGTTTTAAGTTATTCGATTAATATTTAAGTGACTTTAAATTATCGAGTTAAAACTAATACATTATAAATTAGAAGGATTAATACCGATATTTGTTAAATAGAGTTTATATAAATTTGAATATAAAAGTTGGTAGAATAATTTGGATATAAAATTATGACGAATATACACTTAGTAGTTAACGAGTCTAATAGTAATTCGGTTTAGAAGTTTCAGTGATAGAAAGTATGATAAGAATATTTATTTTTAACGATATTAAATTTTATCGATACAATATTTTGAGCTATTTAATTCTTGGAGTTCGATTAAATTATAAATCGGTGATTTTATACGAGTTTTAAGAATTTTACTTATATTAAAAGAATATTTAATTTTTAAAGGATTTTGGGTATTTTGTTTGCAAGCTATTTTGAATAATTATGATTATTTGTAAAATAGTTAATTGAAGGCAAATGGTTTATGATTATGGAGTAACTTGGAAATTTGACTGTGAAAAGAGATTTGAGTATATTGTGATTTATGATTTTATATATATCCATCTAGAGTAATCCGGATTGGTGGTTTTGATATTTGAAGACCATGTTCAGTGAGGAACATGGCATGTGTACACAGTGTAAAGACCTAGTCGGGTATTGGCAGCGAAGTGTGAGATAAGATCAATACGGGATTAGGCAAGGTTAAAGAGACGTCTCGACTATGTGATTCTCCATATGTGGTTATGGATTGATTGTCAAACCCGATCCTAAACAACATCGGGCAGAACAAAAAGACGAGATAACGAACACATAATCCTTTACAGTACGGTCCCAATTCTAAGTCAAATGACATGTAACTTAATATATAAACCTTTATAAACCTTTATCCAGTTTATCACCAGTAATTTAACAAAAATTATCTCATAACTTAATACTATAAAACCGCATCTGGGCATCACAATCAACAGTAAATTTTATTTCCTATTATCTAATCATCAAACTATTCTTCAAAACCAGTTTCATTCAGCGGTAACATTAAATCTATATTTCTGTCACTTAATTCCTACACTACACGAACAAATGATATTGAAATTATATATATTAGCTAATCTCATAGTCTAATAAACTCTTGACAAGTCGAATTATAACTAATTTCCTTTACTTTTGCTCTCTAGTCGTTATTTTATTCTCAAACTCTGATTCTCTCTACAATATTACAAAATCTATAGTTCTATCACAAAATCACACCACACGAATACCACAATCTTAACACTTATATCTTTACTCTTCTAATCCAATAATCAAATAAATCGAAATAAACATTTTCCTTAAACTCTCAAAGTTAAGGTATCTACTTGGCTTGGACTCGATAATACATTATTATCAAGCTTCCTACGTATCCCGATATTTTGAAATAGGGAATCAAAGCCACGTAGTTCTCTTAATCTTAGCATGTCTATCTTTTTACATCTAATACGATACCTACTCTTTTATAATATCAATTTTGACTCTAGTCAAATGTTTATATCCTAAATAATTTACACTCTTAATATCTTCCAACCACTTACGAACTTAAACACTGTAATATTTTTATCATAACAATGATATATAAAATAAATTTATATCATCTGATTATCTTATTTCATTTATTTAATTTTTATTATAGTAATTGTTAATTTCACATATTGAACCGAATTCGTTTTCCTCCATAAACAACTCTTTTTTTTTCAAGACAATTCAACTCAGGGTCTAAGCAATTCTTTTTTTTTTACCATATGGATTTAATTAAAGTACAAACGTATCTTTAACCTAAACAAATCCAAATCAAGTCTTAATTCTAAAACTACTCATTCTACCGGACAAACCCGGTTCAAAAACATCTCAAAGTCCTAAAACGACTTTTTTTACCAAAAACGACTATCATATTTCTAGCATTCACGAATTTCTAATTTTAGCGACTCCAACAATCTAGATGTTCATACGTTCATCTTCTTATAAACTTAAGAAGTTCATAGCACAACTTCCTTATTAATCTATTATTTACCAAGGAAAACAATAGATGAATAAAACATGTAACAGCAACATGTATTGAAAAATATATCAGGAAGTTCATATATGAACTATAGTAATCCTCAATGCAAATCATATAGAAATTCCTATAAGGAAATAAAATATTGATTTCAATTTATAATAAAGAAGGTAGTAGAAACCCTTGAACTAAATATCCCCACAAATCAGACCCTTAAAGCTCTTAATCCACAAAAATCATAAAAAGAAGTCATAAATTACCAAAAGAAAAACAGATAGAATCCGAACAACTAGAATGACTTACCTCCTTACCTGCATGCCCAGATCCGACCAGAGGAGATCTAGAAAAATTCACCGATCTATAACCAATCTCTCCTGAAAAGGGTCATAGAACCAAGAAAAACAAGGAATCTAAGCTAGAAGCTTAATTTTCCACCGGTGAAAGCAAGTGAAACTCACTGAAACCATTCGAAACTAAAAGGAACTGTTCAAATTAGCCGGAACCAAACAGAGATCGACACAGACCGAAATAAAAATCCCTCTATGAATGAATAATAAGGTCTATTTCATAGGCAACCATGATCTGAGGAAAAAGAATCGGACCTTCTAGAATCCCTTCGTGTACTCGAGATAGGGAGAGAGAGACAAAGAAAAGAGAGGATACCGGATAAGAGAAACTCCCCTTTTTAATTCCAATTCCCTAAAATCCAAAATAATCCTTAACAAAATAATCAGTCATTTTCCTACCACATTTTTCCTATATATTTTCCTTTTGTACCCCAAACTTATCTAATTATGATGTTATACATATTAACTTAATATTATAACCCTTAATTAATTAATTTTTTTTTAAATCTAATTCCATTATATTAAGTTATCTTAATTATAAGAATTTTTCCAACATTAAACAATTGATATAACTCCTTAACATAAAAATAACTCTTATTCTACCTTTTTAACACAAATTAGTTAATTATTAAACTAAAAATATTATATAAACCTAATATCAAATTATAATTAATATTTTTGGACACGGACGTGACATTGATATAAGGGGAGAAACTCTAGAATGGATATAAAGTTTTATGTTATCGGTTATGAGTTGATTTTGATATAAGGTTTTACGAGTTTGATTGATTACGAATTTGGTTTGATAAAGCGTTTATTTGATTACGAATTTGGTTTGATAATGCGTCGGTTTGATGGAACGTTGTTCGTTTTGATTCGTTTTGATAAAACGTTGTTCGTTTTGATTCGTTTTGATAAAACGTTGTTCGATTTGATTCGTTTTAATAAAATGTTGTTCGATTTGATTCGTTTTGATAAAATGATTTATATAGAGAGAGATTATAACAAAGTGAAATGTACAATTAAAGTATTAGCGTGTCATTCAACGTGTCAATAAGTTAAAACGAGTTAATAAGTTAATAGAACTACCAATTAAGAGAACTACCTAAAATAGGTAGAATTTTGCTGGCAAACGAGAATAGTCCGATAAACGTTTTTGGTTTAAAATTTAGTTTTAAGTTATTCGATTAATATTTAAGTGACTTTAAATTATCGAGTTAAAACTAATATATTATAATTAGAAGGATTAATACTGATATTTGTTAAATAGAGTTTATATAAATTTGAATATAAAAGTTGGTAGAATAATTTGAATATAAAAGTTGGTAGAATAATTTGGATATAAAATTATGACGAATATACACTTAGTAGTTAACGAGTCTAATAGTAATTCGGTTTAGAAGTTTCAGTGATAGAAAGTAGTCTGATAAGAATATTTATTTTTAACGATATTAAATTTTATCGATACAATATTTTGAACTATTTAATTCTTGGAGTTCGATTGAATTATAAATCGGTGATTTTATACGAGTTTTAAGAATTTTACTTATATTAAAAGAATATTTAATTTTTAAAGGATTTTGGGTATTTTGTTTGCAAGCTATTTTGAATAATTATGATTATTTGTAAAATAGTTAATTGAAGGCAAATGGTTTATGATTATGGAGTAACTTGGAAATTTGACTGTGAAAAGAGATTTGAGTATATTGTGATTTATGATTTTATATATATCCATCTAGAGTAATCCGGATTGGTGGTTTTGATATTTGAAGACCATGTTCAGTGAGGAACATGGCATGTGTACACAGTGTAAAGACCTAGTCGGGTATTGGGAGCGAAGTGTGGGGTAAGACCAATACGGGATTAGACAAGGTTAAAGAGACGTCTCGACTATGTGATTCTTGATATGTGATTATGGATTGATATAAGGGGAGAAACTCTAGAATGGATATAAAGTTTTATGTTATTGGTTATGAGTTGATTTTGATATAAGGTTTTACGAGTTTGATTGATTACGAATTTGGTTTGATAAAGCGTTTATTTGATTACGAATTTGGTTTGATAATGCGTCGGTTTGATGGAACGTTGTTCGTTTTGATTCGTTTTGATAAAACGTTGTTCGTTTTGATTCGTTTTGATAAAACGTTGTTCGATTTGATTCGTTTTAATAAAATGTTGTTCGATTTGATTCGTTTTGATAAAATGATTTATATAGAGAGAGATTATAACAAAGTGAAATGTACAATTAAAGTATTAGCGTGTCATTCAATGTGTCAATAAGTTAAAACGAGTTAATAAGTTAATAGAACTACCAATTAAGAGAACTACCTAAAATAGGTAGAACTACGTGGCTTTGATTCCCGATTTAAAGATTAAAATATGTTCGGGATACGTAGGAAGCTTGATAGAATTATCAAGTCCAAGCCAAATAATTAAATAATACTTTAGGTAGTCCGAATAAAGTTTTATCTATTGGAAAATCGGTTCGCCTTTTAGACTTGATAACACTCATTATCTTGTCTTCCGTTCATACCCGATGCCATTTGGGTCGGGTGTGACATTTCGGTTATTGTTTTTATGAGATTTGGATTGAAATCCAATATGATTTTTATGTTAGTGATATTTTGAACGAAAGATTAAAATGGTTTTGTCCATCTAGGATTGCCCGGGGTAGGAGTTGTAAGTTGTTAGGCCATACCTAAGGGCGGTATGGCCAGAGTGCACGGCTGGTAGTCCTAACGTTAGGCAAGGCGAGATATGAATGAGATATCTCGATTATTGATATGATTGATGTTATGATAAGCTACACGGGTGGAATTCGAGGATGGACACACACTCAAATTTTATATTACGTTTTTAAAATGCTAGATGATTTGATATTTTACGTTTGTTTGATTAAAAGTTAGTTTGTTAAAGCGATTTATTTGATTACGAGTTGGTTTGTTAAAGCGGTTTATTTGTTTTGATTCGGTTTGATAAAAACGTTGTTCGATTTGATTGTGTTTTGATAAAACGTTGTTCGATTTGATTCGTTTTGATAAAACATTATTTAATTCGATTCGTTTTGATAAACTGATTTATATATATAAAAACTATAACAAAGTGAAATATACAATTAAAGTATTAGCGTGTTATTCAAAGTGTCAATAAGTTAAAACGAGATAATAAGTTAAGTGAACTACCTATTAGAACTACCTAAAATAGGTAGAACTACGTGGCTTTGATTCCCGATTTAAAGATTAAAAGACGTTCGGGATACGTAGAAAACTTGATAGAATTATCGAGTCCAAGCCCAATAAATAAATAAAACTTTAGGTAGTCCAAATAAATTTTTATCTATTAAAAATAGATTCGTGTTTCAGACCGACATGTATTCGCTATCCTATCTTCCTTTCATACCCGATGTCGTTTTGGGTCGGATGTGACAACTTGGCTTTTCCCTGCATTCTTTGTTTAAAGGAGACTGAAACTCTTAATCATGTTTTAGTTAGCTGTGATTTTGCTGGTGCTCTATGGAAAGTTGTTATGAATATGTTTGGTTCCAGAGTTTTCATCCATGGCAGCCTTATAGACCTTATTGATTTATGCTCATCCTTATAGAGCTCACTGGGTTATTATTATTTTTTGGCAGCCTCCCTCGGTTGGTTGGATGAAAGATAACATCGATGGCTGAACTATTAACTCATTCAGTGTTGCTGGTGTAGATGGTGTATATTTTCCGAACTTCTCGTGGTTACCCTCGGGGGATTCTCCCTTTTCATATTAACTCCTCATGCGCTTTATGATAGGGGCATTTTGTCCCTATCTTTTAGCGTGAATTACGGTTTAATTATGGGCTAAATAAGTGAGTTTAATTACAAAATTAATGTGTTTTTAATAAAATAACAAAATAAAAATAAATTCTATGCTTTTGATTAATTTCCTTTGTTTTCAGTTAATTTCGGAAAAATAAACGTCAAGCTAACTCGGCTGTCGAGAATTGTATTTCGCAGGTACAAGCAAAGGAGTAAAATCCACCGACACACGCGGGGCGTTCAGGAGCAATTCTTCAATCTAAGTTTCAGAAGCTCAAGTACGCGAGGCGTGTTCCAAGCCACGCGGGGCGCCAAAGACATGATTCAAGCGATTAAACTCCAGAGGCTCAACCACGTGGGGCGTACTCCAACCTACGCGGGGCGTGGCTATGACAAACAGTCTGAATCTGATCCACACACAGTCAATTATCAACGGAATGGGCAAACACGCGGGGCGTCTGCCTGTCCACGCGGGGCGTGTTCATGACATCAGGCCTGAATCTGATCCTCATGCAGAAAATTGTCAGCGGAATGGGCAAACACGCGGGGCGCCTGCCTGACCACGTGGGGCGTGTCCTGGGAAAACTGCAGAAATAATTCAACTTGTGTATTTACGATTCTACCCCCGAGCTTGATGTATAAGTAAGAGTGATTAGCACTCATTTCAGTATTCAATTTTCCATGTATTAGAGTTCCTCACACCTTGAGAGCTTGTGTAATCCTCCCGTTACTCCACCGAAGTTCCGCTCCATCCACATTCACCAAGCTCGAGAGTTCCACCTCCAAGTCCTAAGAGACGACCTTGAGTCCGGTTATCTAGTCTTAAGGGCCGATTATTCTTCCCTTTCTACTTGTTAATTAGCTTGTACTCTTTCTATGTACTAGGCTTGGTTGTATCCTGTATTTTCGTATTCCATATTTATAATAATGATTTACGATTCCATTTTCACTATACATGTTAATGTTTATTGCTTGTTTTGATACTTATAATTGATTATGGTGTAGGTCATTTACGAGCTCCGAAATCTATTAGGAATCACATAGGTGTTGCCTCACCGGAGTTGACAAACCGAAAACCGTAGGAATTGACGAGCCACGGAACTTACGGGCCCTAGTTTCTGATCCTAAGAATTAGAGTCGCCTTAAGGGGAAATCACGACTCTAGAACCTCACGGAGTTGTTCGGTCTATAAATAGTCGTCTTTGCAAGAGTAAATCATTAATCGTATATATTTCGTGTTGTTTGTCATAGGTTATAACTTATCATCACCCGTATCACTCTAAGAGGACTCGAAATACATGAGAATTGTCTCACCTGTAGTTTAGGAGTAGCTTATAGTTGTCACCCAACCAACTAAAGTATTCACCGCTTAGATAACGTGTAAAGTTTAATACTTGTAGTTATAAATCACGTGGATTCGATACCCAGTCTTAACCGGATTATTACTTGATACGACGGGGTACACTTGCCCCTACGTAGTAGCGTCTAGTAGACTTAGAGCACTTAGAAAGATTATATCCATAACCCCAGCACTCACTTATCATTATATTTTACCGCTCTACCGAACACCCATCACTTTATTGGAGTAGCTCAAAACAGTAATTCATGTTATTAATTTAGCTTGGGTCAAAGGTTTCCACATTCTCTAGATCGATATGACTCGATGTATGTCGTCAACCTTCTCAAGTGTCATGTTAAAATTATTTCTGGTGAGGTTCGACCAAGCTGGATTAGCTGTCTTAATCATTTGGCTTCGATGCACACGGTAATTTCTCGTATTTTTATGATGGCAATCGTATGCCTGATAGCCTAACAAAGCACAAGTTAAATCATTCCGCCAGGTTTTAATGGGACTCGACTCTAGACTTCGACAATAATTACATCTATGATGAGTTTTGTTCTCTTGAGTAATTTAGATTTTCTTAGTTTTTTTTCTTTTATCGTTGTATCACTCTCCTCTCTTTTTTTCTATTCATATTATTCGGGTTGGTTGTTGGAGTTTGCTGTTCGGGGTGCTAAGTTGGTTGGGATGTCTGATGCTAACTCTTTCCCACCTTTTAGTAAAAGAAATATACCATATTTATAAATATTGTTTTGTACGTCATACATGCATTTGAACTTGAAACGTTGCAATTCCAATTTGTTTATTGCATCGTTTTTTGTATCCTTATAAATGTTGCTTTTTGAAAATTTCATTATCATTCCCAATGTCTAATTTTTTAAATTTCAATTTTTTCATATATATTGCCTTTAATTCATATCATAATATGAATCTGACTATTACAAATAATAAAATTAATTAATCGTATAACTTCTGTCACTTCAAATTTTTTAATTAAGTAATTACAGTTTTATATGATATCATATTAATATTTTTATATCATTATAATAAAACTTTTAAAGTTTGGAATAACTGTAACTAAAAAAAAATTCATGAAAAGTATCTACACATGTGAGCCTAGTAAATCGTCTAAACATAATGGAAGAAGTGTGCAATACTTCTTATGCCGATTTAAATAAAAACTAACAAAATTTTAGGTGTACCTAATAGCATAAAATAACTATGAAATTCAGATTGAAGTCACACATTAAGCGTAATAATATAGTAAAAATAAAACAAGGAGAGAGTGTGAGAATCGAATTTACATAGAAATAAAAGTAGGGTTTTATTTAATTTTGTGATAATTATTAGATATACAAAAGATGTGCTTTAGCAATAACAATGGCATCGAGGTTTCTGATTCTTGGGTTTCTTGCAAAAACCGCCACCTCTATTACAACCTGGGCAATGGTCAATGCATTTTTGATCTTGTCCTGGTGTGCATCCTACTTCTTCATGATCATTACAGCATAAAGATTTATCAATTGATATTCCACGCCTCATTATCTTACTACTATTTCCGCACACCACCGTCATTGCTATCAATACTACTATGCATAATCCCTTCATCATTTTCATTCTCTATCGTAAACAACAAAAATATGAATATGTGATTTTTCTCTAATTCCTCCGTATTATTTATATTCGAATTTAGCTTCATCGATGCCTTATTTTATTGGTATAAAATTAACATCATACTTTTATTTCCTATTCAACCATATTAATTGCAATAAAATGTATTCCAATATTAATTAGAAAATTCATAATGACTTTAATATTGCATTAAATTAGGATTTAATCTCCAACAGACACAATTGAATACCTACATTAAGTAGAACACCGTTTGCAAAATAAATTTTGTCACGAAATTAATATCTGGTTTAAACACAACACAATTACTATTTTCTTCATTAAAAACAATATCCAATTTGTGATGATGTAGTTGCATTTCTTTCGAAAATGATTATTTTATATGTTAGTTTTCAAACTTATATTCGTGTTCTCAATGTCCAATGTTCTCAATCTTTTCTTTGAAAGACCAATATTCTCAATCTTAATTTTCTCCTTTTATAGATATTATTTTTTATACGTAGCACAATTTTGATATTACTATTACAAATAGTATAATGAATTAATCTTATAACTTTTGATCAAATTTAAATTTTAAAATAAGTAATACGGGTTTGATATCATGTAATTTATTATAGGGTAAAATACATGAATATCATAATTAAGTAAAAAATTACAACTAAATCATATCAATAAACTTAATTCTTAATATGTCATTATTCTCTATATATTATGAATTTATACTATAATTTAAAAAAATTAGACTTCAATTCATAAATCATAAGCCCTAGAAAATATATTCTAGACTTCTAATTTATAAATTCTAATTCTTAAAATATATTAAAAGTACTGATTTTACTAGTGTGACATAATCAAAAATTATGACTTGACATAGTTGTAAATAGTTTTTAAAAGATGAATTTCTATGTAATTTTCCCTTTATTATATATATATTCTCTTAATTAGAATAAAGGATGAATACATGGCTTCTGAATATGGCCAGAGAAATGGATCGGCCCCTCTAACTTTAAGAGTGTCTCATTAACCCTCTGAACTTGCTTAAAATGACCTATTGACCTCCTAAACTTTCTTTAATTGTCATATTGACATCTTGAAGTGGTTAACATGATCGATTACCCCCAGAACTTCTGTAAAACTGATATATGTTTTGCCTTATCTAAACCTTTCCTTGTTCTTCCACGTGGACTAGAGGGTTTAATGAGACATTTTGAGCTAGTTCATGGGGTTAACGAGACACTCATAAAGTTCATTTGGCCACTAGGTTCTTATTATTTCAACTTGAAACATTGCAATTCCAATTTGTTTATTGCATCGTTTTTGTAATCCTTATAAATGTTGCCTTATGAAAATCTCATTATTATTCTCAATGTCTAATATTTTAAATTTCAATTTTTTCATATATATTGCCTTTAATTCATATCATAATATGAATCTGACTATTAAAAATAATAAAATTAATTAATCGTATAACTTCTGTCACTTCAAATTTTTTAATTAAGTAATTACAGTTTTTATAAGATATCATATAAACATTTTTTATATCATTAGAATAAAACTTTTAAAGTTTGGAATAACTGTAACTTAAAAAAATATTCATGATAGGTATCTACACATGTGAGCCTAGTAAATCGATTAAACATAATGGAAGAAGTATGCAATTCTTCTTATGTCAATTTAAATAAAAACTAACAAAAACTCTTTGAGCAAGAAACTGCGGCTCGGGAAAACCTCGATATTCAGCTGCAACGTCAGGAATGTTGGTTCCGTGAGAACTGTCGAGCTAAGTGGTTAGCCGAGGGGGATCGCAACACTGCTTTCTTTCATAGGGCAGCCAAGGTAAGGAAAATACAATCGCATTACAATTCCCTTATTATTTCTGGTGATCAGCCTTCCTTCAATCAGGATGAAATTGCTACACACGCGGTGGACTTTTTCTCCTCTCTGTTCCGCAGTACTAGGGGGGCTAGCAATCTTTCCCAGGTGCCTGAGGTTGTTCTGGTGCTTGTCACTAATGATGACAATGTATTTCTCACTGCTAAGCCCAGCGCGCAGGATATCAGAAACACGGTTTTCAGTATGAGCGCGGACAGCGCCCCGGGTCCAGATGGATTTGGTGGGGCATTCTATCAGCAATTTTGGGACGTAATTAGCGAAGATGTCTGTAACATGGTCTATGCTTTTTTCTCTAGTGGCTGCATCTTCCCTGGGCTCAACTCCAACCTAATGGCTCTGCTTCCAAAAACTCAGGGGGCGAACAGAATTGAGAACTTCTGGCCTATTGTAATGAGCAATTTCTCATTGAAGATTATCTCAAAAATCCTAGCGGATCGGCTAGTTGTGATTGCAGCTCGTATTGTTTCCCCAAATCAATTCGGTTTCATTAAAGATCGCAGTATCCACCATTGCATTGCGGCTGCCTCGGAAGGTATAAACCTGCTGGATAGGAGGGGTTATGGGGGTAATATGGCTCTGAAAATTGACATTCGAAAGGCTTTTGACACTGTAGATTAGAATTTTTTACTAGTCGTGCTTGAAGCTTTTGGATTCTCCTTACAGTTTAGAGATTGGATTCTGAATATTCTTTCCTCCTCGCGCATATCTGTTTTAATTGGTGGTCAGGCTAAGGGTTACTTTGGATGCTCAAGGGGGGTCAGGCAGGGGGATCCGCTGTCGCCTATCCTATTCGGGTTGGCTGAAGATTTTTTCTCCCGTTGGATTGCAAAAATGGAAGTAAGTGGTCGGTTTATCCCAATGAATTACACTTCTAATTCGCTTTTTCCTTCGCACCTGTTATACGCGGATGATATGTTGGTTTTTTTCAAGGCTACTATGAATAATGCTAGAGTCCTAAAAGAAATTTTTCGGTTCTATGGAGACATTGCTGGTCAGGAGGTCAATTGGGTAAAATCAAATGTTTATTTTGGGAAGCATGTGTCTCGTATCAGGGGGAATAGGCTGGCTGCTTTCCTCGGGGTTCGCAGGGATTGTCTTCCCTTTCTCTATCTTGGCGTCCCGCTGTCAAGGGGGCCCCGAAAGCACGGTATTTTTGTAGCTTGGCCGATAAGTTCATTTCTAAGTTCAGCAATTGGAAGGGAATCGCTCTCTCGTTGGCGGGTAGGCTCTCTTTGATTAACTCGGCTGTTACGGGTTCAATCGTTCACTCTTTTTTTGTCTACAAATGGTCGGCTAATGTCATTCGTAGGATTAATAAGGTAGTGAGAAATTTCTTATGGAGTGGTAGTGTTGATAAAAGGAAATTGATCTGTGTTAATTGGAAGGTTTGTTGTCTCCGTATCAAGGAGGGCGGCCTTGGCATGAAGAATTTTGGGATTTTTAACTCCGCGCTCTTGGGAAATATGTGTTGGAGTTTGATTCAGGGGAGTGGCTTGGTGATCGAGCTGCTAAAACAAAGAATGCTCACAGTCTCCGGCAATCCAAAAGGTTGCATTTCCCCCTCTTCAGTTTGGTCTTCTTGCAAGTACATGTTTTCAGTCATTAACAACAGTACTCGTTGGTGGATTGGGAGAAATTCGGTTCTGAAGTTCTGGACGGGCCGTTGGATAACCCCGACAGTCGCTGACCGGCTTTCAATCCCGGCCACGGATCAGCGGCTTCTATCGAAGACAGTAGAGGATTACCTATCCGGGAATGCTTGGGAGAGACTTGATCAGTTGCCTGCGGACCTTCAGTTTCAGATCGAGCAAATTAAGCGGGGCCGTGACACGAACGACGTCTGCGTTTGGGAGCCAAGCGAGAAAGGGCTGTTCACTGTCAAGAATCTTTATGCTTCTCTCAGTGGTTCGGTCCCGGGGAACAACTGGTTACGGTTTATTTGGGGGAAGATCATACCGCCTTCTCGATCTGTTACTTATTGGAGAGTTTTGCATGGTAGAATTCCTACTCTTGACATCTTGCAGAGCCGCGGGTTACAGCTTGCCCCCCGTTGCGTGTTGTGCTGTTCGAGTTCGGAGACAATTAACCACCTATTTGTGAACTGCACGTTCTCGACTGAGCTCTGGCGAAGGCTCTGTTGTCTGTTCCAGATAAACGTGCCTAATTGCACGGATATAAACGTCTTTTTCTCTAACATTTGTAACACGAATTTTAGATCGCAGGTGAGAAGCATTTGGCAGGCCACGGTGGTTGGTTGCATTTGGCTAATCTGGCGTACGAGGAATAGCGCCATTTTTTACTCCGAGCCCCCTTCAATCCAAAGTTCTGTCATCAGGCTCCAGTTAGTTATTCGTGAGGCGAACAGCAGGTGTTCTGGATTCTGCAGAACCAGTTCTGACCGTCGGGTGCTGGAGGATCTTCATCTCAACCCGCGTCCTCCGCCAGCTCCAAACATAGTAGCTGTTCATTGGAAATTCCCCCCATGCGGCTGGCTTAAGGTGAATACAGACGGCTCTGCCCTTGGAAACCCGGGTTTTGCAAGTGCAGGCGGGATATTTCGCACTCACAGAGGCTTCGCTAGAGGTTGTTTCGCCTTCTCCATTCCAGATTCCTTTGCGTATATGGCTGAACTAGGGCAATCATTTTTGCCGTGGACGTGGCGTGGGAAAAGGGGTGGCACCGCCTCTGGATAGAGTCAGATTCATCATATGCTGTCAGCTTGCTGCGTTCTCGTTCAACTTCGGTTCCCTGGACCATCCGACATGAATGGCTGCAGTGCCTGTTGCAGTGTTCAAGGATGATGATAGCCGTTTCACACATATACCGTGAAGGAAATAGGGCTGCCGATGCCTTAGCTAAGCACGGACTTACTGTCCCCGCCTCGGTGGTCTGCTAGTGGCCCGCGGCACCGGTTTTCTATAATTCTTTTATTTCTGACGACATGAACAATGTCTGTCAATTTCGTGGTCCCTAGATCAGTTTTTTCTTCTTCCCTTTGAATCTCTTCTTGTAAACTCTCTCCATTTTTTAATTTATTTATTCTTTCGGGTTTGCCTCGCTAGCGGCTGGGGTGCCAACCTAGTTGGGATGTCAGTCATAGCCAGGTATCGTCCCCGCCTTCATTCAAAAAAAAAACAAAACTTCAGGTGTACCTAATAGCATAAAATAACTATGAAATTCATATTGAAGTCACACATTAAGCGTAATAATATAGTAAAAATAAAACAAGGAGAGAGTGTGAGAATCGAATTTACATAGAAATAAAAGTAGAGTTTTATTTAATTTTGTGATAATTATTAGATATACAACAGATGTGATTTAGCAATAACACTGGCATCGAGGTTTCTGATTCTTGGGTTTCTTGCAAAAACCGCCACCTCTATTACAACCTGGGCAATGGTCAATGCATTTTTGATCTTGTCCTGGTGTGCATCCTACTTCTTCATGATCATTGCAGCATAAAGATTTATCAATTGATATTCCACGTCCCATTATCTTACTACTATTTCCGCACACCACCAAGATGTCAATATGACAATTAAAGAAAGTTTAGGAGGTCAATAGGTCATTTTAAGCAAGTTCAGAGGGTTAATGAGACACTCTTAAAGTTAGAGGGACCAACCCGTTTCTCTGGCCATGTTCAGAAGCCCTGTATTCATCCTTTATTCTAATTAAGAGATTATATATATAAATAAATGACACCATATCAAACCCTAACATGATCGATTACCCCCAGAACTTCTGTAAAACTGATATATGTTTTGCCTTATCTAAACCTTTCCTTGTTCTTCCACGTGGACTAGTGGTTTAATGAAACATTTTGAGCTAGTTCATGGGGTTAACAAGACACTCATAAAGTTCATTTGGCCACTATATTTTTATGGCTATGTTTAAGAGGGCTTAATGTATCAAGCCTAGAATAAAAGTTAAAGTTTTGCATAGTTGTAATTAGAAAGTATTGTTTATTTATGAAAACAATATACAGATATGTGATCCTAGCTACCAGATGGATTGAATTGAATGGAATGAGTATGAATTTCTACCTACGGCGATTTAAAACTAACACTAAAATACAATGGTTATCCTTATGCTTCCTTCTCGTTCAATGATTTATTGGCGTGCTTTCCTTGGGTATCTCCCCATCACATACATTCTTTGTAAAAACGGTTACAACTTGGCTTAATAATTGAGTGTAGAGATTTATTGATCATTATTCATCAGTTATATCAATTTTAATGGGAACCATCAGATAAAGTACAAAGGTTATATACTTATCAAATACTTGTGTTTCATCTGTTAGGAATAATTGAAATTACGATAAACGAAAAATAAGCAAACACACAAGAATTGTTTATCCAGTTCGCCACTCGATTAGAATGACTACGTCTGGGGGCACTACCAAGCCAGGATATTTCACTATAATGAATGAGATACGGATTACAGAGAAATAGGTTACATTTATACTCCTCAAGAAACCCTAACCGTCTAAAACCCTACCCAGTTGGATCGCTGCAGTTGGGCCCATCGCTTCAGTTGGGCCTATATATATTAGTCTCCAAAAAGCCCAACATCATCAAAATTCAATACCTGCGTTAAACTAAAATACAAAGTACAAGAAGATTAAATGCATAAAGAGGTGTATCTGTGTAAAGAATCCTAATCTTGTCCTTTAAAAACCCTAGACGAAGAAGGACCAGCGTAAAAGCACTTGCCTTGACTACATTTATTTGAAGTTGTCTTCCGATGTGCTCTAGACCTTTTTCTCCTAATAAGGTAAGTCTGCACCTGACCGAGGGAAGTAAGAACACTCGTGGGGCGTAAGGGAACTATTTTCTGAGTAGAAGGAAAATGCCAGAAGAAGACAACAAACGTAAAAGACAAAGAATGGTACATCAAGTTAAAGTGTGTGATATGTGCAGGTGTCTAATGGATCTAAATTTACAAGTTTAAGTGTGTGATAAGTCAAAATATAAGTGAAAAGTGCCAAATATCAAAACATTACAAGCTCAATTGTGTAATTATATATTAAGTCGTCATTTTCATGTCCTTATTTTTTGCGAAGAGTTTCTGGCTTTACAAATACAATAATGACAATACATCGGAACTAAAGTGAAATGGAACTAAATGACAATATACATTGCATAATCAAACAAAAGAAAAATTTGAATCTACAATTCGTTACTAAATACTTTGAGAATATTAATTCTTTTTCTCGCCAAATAATAATAAGAGAACATTATCTTTGATGTAGAATAAATTTTGCAATCCTAACACTTTTTAAAAATAGTACTAAATTGATGTACTTGGTGTATTCTAGGTTATATACAAAGATAAAATAAACTTTACAATGAGCAAAAAAATTATAAAAAAAAAAGTAAAAATAAAAAAGGTTTTTCCAAAAATTAGAATTTTTTTTTTTTTTTTTGAAAAAGGAATTGTTGTTTTTAATCATTCAATAAAAAATTAATTATAATAATACAATTTAATTATTTTATTTATTGATTATTTTGAGTTTTAACCAAAATCATTTTGGGTTAATAAGAAATTAGATTTGTCATAATAATTGATTATTTATTAAATGTTATTAA
This sequence comes from Euphorbia lathyris, assembly GCF_963576675.1. Classification (NCBI taxonomy): domain Eukaryota; kingdom Viridiplantae; phylum Streptophyta; class Magnoliopsida; order Malpighiales; family Euphorbiaceae; genus Euphorbia; species Euphorbia lathyris. Next base: position 30,366,740 of record NC_088912.1, read on the forward strand.
TGAGTGATTAATTATTACATTAATGATTAATTTACCATTAAAGGTATAACTAACTATTTTGAATATGCATCTGGAAAGCTGGAACCAGTTTAAAGTTGTCACAAAATCAACAATAACCAAATCCAACAAAATATATTGTTCATTACTCCCTCCGTTTTTTATTATATGACGTTTTGGACTTTTGAATTTGTTCATTTTTATATGTCGTTTTGTATTACCAATGCACTTTTTACAATACTTTCTCTAATTTGCCCCTATTTATTGTAGGAGAGAGATATAGTTATTAATGCAAATTATCTTAATTAAGTCATAAAAATTAATAAGAGAGAGAAATTTTGCATAGAAAGTAGAGATCCAGGAGAAAAGTATTAAGGGTACATTAGTCATTTTAATAGTCTCATTAATATTGCATTGGTCTTGATGAAAAACCTTAAACGACATATAAAAAAGAATGGAGGGAGTATCATCTATGAAACAGAAGAAAAAAAAAAAGGTCTGATGCTGATTTTCTGAGCTTTCTTCGTATGCTGATTTTCAGAGTTTTCTTCCTTAAGATTGGTTATCTCCATGTTCAATTAAGTTACCTCAAAAGAGGGATTAACAACACTAGATTCTGTTTTTCTGTTAATAGGAAGCAGTCTTAACCTTCTCTCGCAGGAACTGCAATACATGTTCGCGTTTCCAGTTGTCAATCCTGCACAAAGTAAAATCACAGCCTCAGAAAAGAGAATCATACATCATTTCACAAGTAAAAGAATATCCAACTTTGAAAGACCAAGAAACATGGAAGCGCTGATTCTAGTACGAGTGCTACCATTCGGAGAAAACGCCGATTAAAGTTGGATTGAGTGCAAGGATCTCAGGACACTTGAACTATCGATCTGGAGTTTGAATCATTGAGGACGAAGCAGACTTTAATTGGAAGAGGCTTGAGATGGACACCTAAAGGGTGTTTGATCCATAGTTGTTAAAGGCAAACCTCTAGGCGCACAAGACACTAGACCGAGAGCACCTTAGCAGAGCCCCAAATGTGGGAGCTTCACCAAGGCAACAGCAAGGGGCGTCTAGCCGTGGTTATAAGAGGCGCGCCTATATGTCACAAGGGTCTTTTTAGGATTTTAATCTCCAATGTTGGATTAGACACGTCTAGTGTCCAAAATAAACGACAAAAAAAGAAAGAAACTTTGAAGAGACCCAGATACCCAAAGGAAAAAAAATAAGAAAAATAAAAAGAGAGAGAGAAAGAAAGAAAGAAGCAAATAACAAAGAGGAAAAAGAGAGAGAGAAAAGACGTAGACGAGACAAAGAAAAAAGAAAGAGAGAGAAAGCGAAAGCGAAAGAAGAAACAGAAGAACTTGAAGTTGTTGAAGAACAGAAGGTTTCAACTTAGGATTTAGTTGAACTTTAGAATAACTGAACACTTGAACTTTATGAATATGGAGTTTATGCATGTTAGACTTTATGCTTAAAAATATTGTCGTGATTTCGTATTTATTGCATTTTGATTTTATAATCTATCATTTCTAATATTTTAAATATTATCATTTATGGTTTTATATATCTCTATTATTTTAGTGCACTAGCTCAAGCACACGCCTGCGCCTTGCACTAAGGCTCTAGGAACCTTTGCGACTTAGTGCATCATAAGCCTTTAATAACTATGGTCTGATCAGCAGCCTCGAACCGATTAACAACACTCACATACCAAATAAAGAAATGGCCAACAAATTTGCATAATGAAAAAGCAGGTCACCTGATAGTTTCTTTGCGTTGGCCTTCATCATCCAGCAAGATTATCTTTGGAGGAGAATTGAAAACATATTGAATTTTAACACTAGGAAACTTTTCCTTCTCCTCTTCTATAAACCCAACAATTTCAGGATAAAATACTAATTTCCGCATGCAAACCTCCAGAGTAGCACCAGAATAAGTAATCTGCACTTGCACAAATTTAGGTTCCTCTTTACACAACCAAGAAGAATAAACCCATATTTTACAGATTCATACGAAATCTCATACTGTAATTAGCATTAGCACTAGTAAAGGTTGATAGATACCTTGCTCATGGAGTCATCGGAGTCCTCCGTGCAGCACTTCAAACAGTCAGACAGCAAATCTGCAACCACAATTTTAACCTTTAGAGTACTTGTATCCCCAAAGCAAAAGTTACGTTTAGTGAATACGCTAAATAATCCGACAACTATTTCTATTAAAGAGATGAATTCGGGATATAATCAATCTCTCAAGAACTTGGTTGCAGCCTCCAACGTGTGATATCTTCAACAGATGCACATTTCTCGCAAAAACTAGATCAGGTATTCTAGATAAAACTCTCTTGTTTGCATCATGTAATTTGCCAGCTCAATTTTATGCCATTATAATAATATATAACTCAACAAATACAGACAATTTCAAATGCATGGAATTCTCGACAATAGATATGAATAACAATGGCCACAGCAAGGCAAAAAACAATCAATTTTCAAAAAAATAAAAAAGAAGGAAAGCCTTCTTGCTCTGGACATAGCCATTTTCATGTCAACATAGCTAGAAATCTACCGATTCAAGCAACTTCGAAGTTAGTATGGTTTATTTTATTTTCGAAAGTAGAAAAAGACATTGACAACAATCATGGCCGAAAAATAAATAGGAAAAATAAGGCCATTTTCTGGGGATTTGTGCTTCATACAATGAATTTTATAGAAGAGTATAATGTACTTTTCAATGAGATATACTGTTAAAAAGACACGATCAAGTACAGGTCACTGAATGCTTGTTACCGTGTTTTATTTGCTTAATATCTTCGAAAATATGTGTAAAGCATGGAATGTTGCAAGAAAATTGGCATTCATAAAGAATTCATGAAGGTTATAGAAAGTTATTAAAAAGAGACAATGGTAACTAACATCCTTAACCTTAAGTTGACAGGATACAAATACATATAATGGATATAGGAATATACATGTGTATGCATTTACACACAAATCAAGGAGTTATGATGCCTATTGTTACTGAGCATTTACAAGCTTCAATGTTTATCAAACCTAAGAGAAATCATTTTAGCAGCTCTGGGTTAAGATGGTATCTGTCTGCAACTGCAAACACATTCCTATCAAATTTGTGTACTATTGAAGGAGTTTACGGTGAAGAACAGAAAAAACTTTTCTTGAGAAACTCGTTGTAGCCATCAACTCACTTCAACATCGAGGATGAGAAGAATTAAACACATGCTACAGTTACAATTGTTTGCATGTTCTAATATTTAAGATGTCTTTCTATCAAAGGTTAGCGAGCGGAACACTATATATATTATATCTATCTATTTAAGATGAAATCATGTCACAAAATGCAATTGTTGACAGCCCTGCCGCTGGTAGTGGTGAAGCTCAATAGCTTTTCATACCTTTCATTGCAATCTCTTTTCGTTGTATACACCCTATTAACTCTTTCCCTCGTAATAACTCTTTCCCTCGTAACCTCTCCCAAGCTAAAACCTTTTCTTTCTTCTTTTTACGAGCGTGCTTGGAACTTCATCTCGCCCTACCCCTTCACTTTCTCCCTCTCTTTCTCTTCCTAAGGTGTCTAATGAAGTCCTATTTCTGGTCTTTCCTGGGCCACAGGAGCTGTATTTACTCTACCTATGGTTAAACTCTTCACAACTTATCAATGGATATAACCCTTTTGGTATGAATAGCTTATCTGTCTGGGCATGGATGTTCTTATTTGGACATCTTGTTTGGGCTACTGGATTTATGTTTTTAATTTCTTGGTGTGGATATTGGCAGGAATTGATTGAAACTTTAGCAAGGCATTCATTATAAAACACTTCACCAAAAATATAAAGAGGGCAGTTCTGGAAAATGTATTAGTTAAAAAGGAAAACTTTGGGGTGGACAAACCGTTGTGCTTGATTTCATTGCATTTGTTAACACAAATCAAACACGGGCATTCATCCACAAGTAAAGGGTAAGAATTTTCAACTTCTTTTGCATTCGATTGCTGATTATTGTTTCATCATTCAAACTCACAACAATGAGAGAGAGAAAAAAATTCTTGGTACACAAGGGTAAGAATAGAACAAGAATCCTTCATTGTGACTTAGAGGTCAGAAATATTACTCATCACCATCACCGTCACCATCAAAAAATAAGAAAACATGCCAATTCATTAATCAGCTGTGTTGCACACATACCCGGAAATATTATTTCTAAAAACCTAGCCTTCCAACTGAAACGGATACAACACAGACATGAAGGCATCAGATAATAAGATTACATTGAAACGGCTACGACATGAACATGTTATACTTTTTAGCTCGGATAATAAGGCATCAGATAAGATTACATTGTATAGCTATAGCAAAGAAACCACTATATATAGAGAATTCCATTAAGAACTTCTAAAGAAGATAATTTACATGCATTGCTAACATAAAACAAGTCATCTAAAGAAACAAAATTCCAGCTGCTATACAGCAAACACACAAGGAACTAGAAACTGCTAGTGTGATAGCTCTCTAAGTGGATAATAATAATAATAATAATAATAACATAGTAGTTCGAAGTATTTCAGGGAAAGCAATTGCATCACACTGCTCTGCCAGTTAGAACACCACTTAATCTATTAGGGGATAGAAAAATGAGCTTCATCTGCCTGGCTTGGTATGATAAAATCATGGGCATCATTGTGTTTTTGCAAAAAACATACAAATCTATTAAACTTCACAGTAGTTGAAATGAGAAACTCAAAAGAATATTTGGGAGTAAATAAGCATGATTCTTAATCAAAAGTCCTTCACAGTATCGACCTAAATCAACAAATTCCCCAAAGAATTGAACATTATCTCACTAATAAAATCATTATATCGACATGAAACCTTTATGCATTCAACCTAAATAGATACCCAGAGTATTGCATCGGGGAGATGGAGAGATAAGGGCAAAAGCCATAAAATTAAGCTAATTGGGGGAAAAGGAAAAGAGGGTTTAAAATTACCTTGATTCTTGACATACTCAACGAAAGTATTACAATCAGAGCAAAGTGCAAGACCAGTAAAACCCAGATCCTCGCATTCTCTTGAGCTAAGTTGCTCTTTCGCTGATACAATCGGTAAAATAACACTGACCCCTAAAAACACCAACAAATATCTATACAAAATCATCTCTTTGTTTCCCCCTTCTCAAAATTCAGTATGATTAGAAATGGTGCCGGATCTCTGTCACTGATTCACCAAGACTTTGTTTGTGGAGGGGTTGACGATCGTTATCAAGGATATGTATGTACTGGCCTTTTGTATTTTGATCCTTAATCTTTTCAATTTTTATACAATGAGTCCGTAATTTCTTTAATTTGACATATTAAACCCAGGTTATATTAGAATCGTCCACATTGATCCCTAGGTAACAAAACATTTTTAAAACATAAATTCCAATAAATAGCACGTGAATAAATTTAAATGAGTTTAGATTACATTTTTATTTTTATTATAAAACGAGGCTCTTATACGTTGGATATGCGTTAAGTCAGAACTATGTTTCATCTGTTTTAGTGTATTTTAACCGGTTTTTCATGAGTAATTTAGTTAGACTGTGTAATTCGAGATGCTCTAATATTATGTCATATGGATTTAAAAGCATCTCTACTGGTTACGTTTAGGGGCAATTAGCATTTCTTTCCAAAGCCTATAACACTAAACAACCACTAGAGATGCTAAAAAGCAATCCTTCATTTTCGGATACCATCCATATCGAAAGTGTTCTTTGAATTTGTATATGCATTGATTCTGTTGAGTTAGAAGAAAGGGGAAGAAAAATGCATCACATATGGCGTCGCCTGGTTCGCGTGTGAAAATCATTATTGGCTTGAGGCACGAAGATGCGAGAAAGAGGTGGTATTGTGTAATTATTTTCTAAACAATGACTGTAAAATAGTTGAGCAATTTCGATTCTGCTAAGCGTTTTTCATGTAAGGCTACTAACATTATTCATTTTATTAGTGTTAACCTAGTCGGAATACCTGGGATTTCCACTGTCCTACCTTTTAATCTTTATTAGTGTTAACCTAGTCGGAATACCTAGTCAGAACATTCGAGAAAGATGAAAAATTAAGTAGTTGTTGTAGAAGCCTGTGTAATTAGAGAATTCTCTTTATTGTTGGCCTATAAAATTTGAGTTCTTGAGAGAATTTGGTTTCTTGATAAAAATCAGAATGGGGCATGTATTAGTTGTGATTTTTTATATATAAATTTTCTGATTATTCGGTTTGAGGTTCGTCAGATACTCGGATGGATTTTCTTTCAAATTAAAATTTTCTACATAAACTAGAATTTTAATCCAAGAATACTAATTTAAGCATCTCGGAGCTCTTAATTACTCAAGTTTAGGACTGTCAATTAGTTGGGGATTCTCCATCCCCGTTGGAGACCTGGCTCATTAGGGACGGGGAATCCCCGTTTGAGATCCCGGTGGGGCGGGGATGGTTTTTATTTTGTCCCCGACAGTCGGGGACGGGTGGGTATGGTTATAAGTATCTCATCCTCGTTTCCGTCTCCGAATGTCCCCAACGGATCCCCGACTAAATACCCGAATATAAAAAACTATATATATGATTTAGATAAACTAAAAAGATTGAGCTTAACTTGATTGGTTTAAAACGGATTATATTCTAAAAATAATTTAAGATAGATTATAACTAAGGGGGTGTTTGGTAGCTGCTTTTCGACCTCCTGTTTGCCTTTTCACTTTGAAAAGGAGAGTTTAAGATGTTTGGTTAGACACCTCTTATTTGCCTTTTGTAGCCGAAAAGTAGCTTTTTATAAAAGCAGGGAATCCCTGCTTTTTGGAACAGCAGTCTTTTCAAACAGCAAACAGCAAACCGTAACAGGAAACAGCAAACAGCAGATAAAACAAACGGACCCTAAGTAACCATGCAATTAAAACGGAACACATGCAATTAGAATTAGAAATTATAAAAAAAAAAATGAAAGCTAATAAGTAACCATGCATCGGGGTTGGGGATTCCCCGTGGGGACTGAGATCTTGGATAATCAAAACCTTGAAAACCTTGAAAAAATGAAAGAAATTAAAAACTTAAAAGAGTATGGGTTTTCCTCGCGAGACGCGAATGGTAGCCAAATTTCATCCATATGTTATTCAGGGATGGGGAATGGAAATCTCCGATAGACCAATAATCGAGAATGGTTAATGTAATCTCCGTCCTGTCTCACCCTGTTTACAGTCCTACTCAAATCAATCTTATTTTTTAGTTTGTGATGATTGGTGTAATTTCCTCTTTTAATTATGTAAATGGTTTTTTCTCATTAGTTTATGTAAGAGTAATTAATTTATAAATTATCCAATTTCTGCTGCTCTTTTTTTTTTTTTTTTTTTTTGGTGAGATTTGGTTGGTGCAAAAAATGGCGATAACTTGGGTGTGGCAGATGGCATAACCTATATCTTGGACCTAAAGGATGGTACGTCTTGGACCAATAAAAGTTGCTTAACTTGTACACTACTTTAATTTTGGACAATCACTTTCACTACCACTTATCAAACCGCCTTTTTTTTTCTTTTCTTTTTCTATACACTTGTATATCTATTTATTCGTATTTGTTTCAGCTTTTCGGACGAGTGGTTGGCGTTTCACTCCAAAATATAGAAATATAATATTTAGTTAGGTATATATGACCACAGCGTTTAGCATTTTCTGTGAAAACGGTAGTATTTTAGAGATTTTCATGAACATGTGTTTGTAATTATTCATTATTGACAAAAGTATTTTTTTAAACACAAAAGTATCCTTCTTATTTCCATAAAATATATTTCTTTTCTAATATTATTTTTATTTCTATAATATAATTATCGGAATGACAATGTTTTGTTATGTTCAATAAATTTTTATTTTTATTTTTTTTATTTAGATATTTTTATTAATTTGTGTAATACATTTTTTATTTTATAATTTATTTATTTATTAATTTAAAACATGTTGATATTCGACATTTTAAATACTAACAACAACAGTTCAATATAATTCTACTAAACACTAATAATTAAACAACTAATAACAAACAGCTAATAGCAAAAGGAAACAGCTTACTACAACCACAAACAGCTAACAGAATTCTCAATCTTTTTACATAAATTTGCTTTTACACTTGCATCATCCTTCAGTTTTGAACACTATTTTGGTGAAAAATATTTTTCAAACAAATTCGTCTAGATTTACTTGAAATAATCATTTTACATTGACTGTGCGATAAATTGTCATCAAAATGCTTTTATGCTCTTATCTCTTGAAATTTCTTATCAATTTGTTTTATGCAATTAGAATTGCATTCAACGTTTTAGATTATCAAAAAAAAAAAAAAAACAAGTATAAAAAAAAATTAAGGGAAAAGTACGAAAAAAATACTCGTGGTTTGCCCACTTTGCAAACTGAAGTATGTGGTTTATTAGTTTACAAATAAAAGTCTGTGTGGTATGTTTTATTTACAAAACAAAGTATTACAATTATACAGTTAAGTTCTGACTACAACTAAAGACATTTTTATCTTTAAAAAAATTATTCTTACATATCAGCAAAACATAACCCCCGAAAAAAAACTTCCTGAATCAAAACAATAAATAATACGGTGAAAGTTTATGTTTTTTACTAATATAATAGTTTATGAACTAAATTGATATTTAAATTCATTTTATACCGTTTCAATTTGATTTTGGGATCTGTGTTTTGTCAATATATAAATATAATTGAAAAAAAATTAAAAAAAATGCTCTATTGTCATCAATTACTTAAAAGTTTAATTTTAAATACTTTGTTTTGTAAAAAAAGCATACTACGTGTCTCTATTTGTAAACTTTTAAACCACGGACCTCTATTTGCAAATAAGGCAAACCACAAGCATTTTTTTCGTACTTTACCCAAAAATTAATGTCTTTATTTATCATTTCATACAAATAACTATTAACAATTAACTAAATTCTATCAAATAGATTTACATATACAACTAATCAAATGAGTTTACCCAATGAGTTTTTTTGTCTTTGTTTCGAGAAGTTTCTATCAAAACCAATTGTTCGTGATCCATACTTCTATTTCGATGGATTTTTAGAGATTTTCTTTGTTATTACGGTTTTGGCCTCTATTTAATCTAAACATGTTCATGGGTCGGGGTCGCTCCGTCCCTAGTGGGCTTTTGTCTAGAAGTGTTCAACCCAAGTCTAGCCCAGCCCAGTCCGCTGTTAATTTAAGCGGACTAGGACCGGACTGGGCTCGGTTCAAAAATCAAATGCCAAGCTCAGTCCATATAAGTCCACCTAAATATATATGTATAATTTTTAAGGGAAAATTACAAAATTTGGTCAAATAGGAGACCAGTTTGCATATTTAGACCAATTACCCAACTCATTACCTATCTATTTGTGACTTTCCCAAAATACCATTCATATATATATATATATATAACCACTTAGAAATTTCTTACTCTTTCTCTCTTTCGTTTCTTTCTTTGATTCTTTTTTTGTTTGCGAATTTGGCACTCCGTTTTTAATTATCGACTCATATATACGTAAAATATTTCTTCTTGTGAACTTGACACTCCGTTTTTTATTATTTTGTACGTTTTTGCCAGAATAATACTTTTAATATATGATTTTACTTCGCAATTTCGTAAACTGTGAATCCTGTGAAGATAATACTGTTGAAACACCATTTCAACCTTAATTTTGATTTGAAAAATATATATATATAAATTGGAATTAATATCCCTAAGTAAAATTGTTAACACATTAAATTTAAAGCTTTGATTTATGTTATATTAATGTGTTTGTTGAGTGTTTTTTTATGAATTAAAATTATAAGTGTAAAAAAAGTTACATTGAAGCCAAAGCCCAAGAGTTAAAGTCAAGAGCCCAAGGATATGAAGAAGAAGAAGAAGAAGAAGGTCAAATGGATCCAAGGCTTGTGAATTGACTTAGCCGAGCAAGAAGAAGGATCCAGAAGAGAGTCTTACCTTCACTATGAAGCTGCTAACTTCTAAAGGCCAAATGGATAAGCAGACAAGCAAAAGTTGACTTAGTTGTTGAAACATATTTCCACAATAATTTTGCTTTCATAAAATTATTCAAATTAGAATTAAATCTCTATGATAAAATATTCTAATATATTAAATTTAAATGTTTTGATTTAAGTGTTACTAATGTGTTTGTTCAAATGTTGAGTATTTATTTCATAAGTATTGAAAGACATTAAGACAAAGGCCCAAAGCCCATAAAGCTAAGACAAAGCCCAAGCAAACAGATTCAAGCTTATGGAACAACTCAACCCAGCAAGAAGAAGGATCCAGAAGGCTTGCTAATTGCTTCACAATGAAGCTGCTGAGTTGAACGAACAAAAGACAAAGGCCGAAGTTGACTCAAACAACTTGGAGACAAAGCTAATCCAATTAAGGAAAAGTTCAGACGCAACAGAAAGCTGTCGATGAGACTTTGCCATAAATGGAGAGACAACCAGATGCTAAAAGCATCTGAGCACTGATCAACGCAGAAAAGGCAACGTTCTTATTGGCCAAAGACATTGAGCACTAAGGAGTGAAAGGGACAGCAGAGCCGTTTCCCTCTAACGGTTATTTCGAAATTCGAAATCACTGATGACTTAAGTGTCACTATAAATAGGCCCTTCATTTGCTTCATTCGATGCAGATCTTCACCAAGTCGAAACGCTGACCAAATTCCTACTTGAAGTTTCTGTGCAAAAGCAAAGCAAATCTTACACCAATTCCAATTTTTATGTAAACGTTTAAACCAGATCTTACTAGTGTTCTTTGTTAATAGAACAAAATTATGAATTCTTAAATTGTGAGGAGACTCTGAGTTGCTAGGTAGTTAGTACTCAGAGTTAGCTAGTGTTGAGCATAGGTAGATATAGAGGAAGGTATTCTGTAACTACTCTTGGTACTGAGTATAGGTTTGTAGAGGAAGGTACTCTACAAATCTATTGTAAAGGGGTTTGTGCTCTACCCAAAAGAGCTCAGTAGTGGATTAAAGCTCGGAAGGATTCTGGGGACTGGATGTAGGCAGGAAGGCGAACCAGGATAAATCTGCTGAGTAACATTCTCTAACCCTCAACTCCTTATATGCTTGCTTTACATTGTGCCTAGTAAAACGCTTAACTAAATTAACGTTGAGTTGTGTTTATTGGTGCTGAGCTTGGGAATAGACTCCTTAGTGCTATCTCCTGACTCAACGATAGAAGCAGCCTTAGTCTTTGATTAAGTAAAGCTGCCTCTGACCTCACTCAATATCAAAGTGCTAAGTATTAAAAGGAAAATCTTAAGTGATATAAGAACTGAGTCAGCCTTTAAAGGATAAATTTTTTAAATAGTTCTGTATCCCCCCCCCCTATAAACTAATCCTATATCACAAGGGACCAACATTAGTAACTTGCAGACAAAGGCCATTTCAGAGGCAATAGACAAGCTGTTGCTGTGTTGACCTGAAGACTTTGCCAAAAATGGAGAGAAAATCTGAAGCTTCTACATAAAGCACTGAAGCGTTGCTTGTTGAAACACCTTTCCACATGATTTTGATTTGACAAAATTATTTAAGTTAATCCATGATTAAGACAATTAAATTTATGTGCTTTGATTTAATTGTACTAATGCGTTTGTTCGATGTTGAGAATAAAAATATATATATAAGAACAGGAACCAAAGTAAGACAGAACGTAGTCAGCATGATAACATAGCACGAGCTGAGTAAAGCATAACTCAGTATGAAAGAAGGAAAGTCTTCTTCAAAACTGAAACTTGCAGATAAAGCTAACCACAGAAGCTGAGGAGAACTTAACTCAGAAAAGTCTCCTTTGGAACAATATCTTGCACAACGAAGCTGACCATGGAAGCTGAGTAAAAAGCAACTCAGTATCATAAATAGCAACGATCAAAGACAACGTCTATTAAAGTAAAGCTGAGTACTCTTCAGAACAGCACCAATGATCCGTTTGCTAAAAGACAAGAGCCGACAGTGATCTGCGCTAATTCAGAAGCTTTGGAATCATACAAGGATATAGTTTCGAGACGCATGGGTCAACTGTCCTCTAGCTAAAAGACGAAACTAGCACTAGAAGACGAATCTGCGGGAAGAAGACAAGCCTGACATTTGCCAAATTCAGACGACAGGATTGGCCTGCAAATCTGAAGCTGACCAGAACATTGTCGCATGAAGAGCCGTTTGAATCCAACAGATAGATCCTGATTCAAATGATTTAGTCTTCAGATTTCAACTATAAAAGGACAAGTTCATTCTTGGATCCTTAGCCGAATTACAAAGAGAAAAACAATATACATACAAAGCACATCAAAACAAGAAAGAGATCTTACACCAAATTTCCATTTCTGTGTAAAAGGTAGATTGATTTTATAATCATCTAAAGTGTTCTTTGTCTGAGAAAAGAACAAATTTTTATCAATTGTAAAATTGAGAGAGTGGTGCTGAGTACTCGGTTTTAAGTACTCAGTGGTAGAGAAAATCTAAGTGCTGGGTTGTAGCGCTTAGTGGAGTTGAGTAGACGAATAGAGGATGATACTCTTGCATATTCAACTACCTTGTAAACGGTTTGTTCTCTACCTTTAAAGAGCTCAGTAGTGGATTGAAAAAGCCCGGAAGGATTCTGGGGACTGGACGTAGGCGGAGAGGCCGAACCAGGATAAGTCTACTGAGTTATTTCTAACCCTTTCTCTCATTATATATCTGTATGTGTTGCTTGCTATATTTACTCAGTACATAAATTGTTTAAGCTAACACTGAGTAAATAAAAGTGCTGAGTTGGAAGCTGACCACAAAGTGTCAATTCCCAACTCACAAGTAAAACAGTTCTAGTCAGTCTTGACTAAAGCTGTCTTACGTCTCACGTGGCCGTGCTGACCAAAACTGAGTTAAGAAACTCAAAGCATTATTTTAAGTCAGCATAATTAAAACGAAAAAAAGTATATTAGTTCCTATGGACGGGATAAGCTAGAACGTAAGAGTACTTCTGGAGGGTGTCACTTCCTTGGAAGCTGTCTAGTATCTTGGTTCAGCAAGAAGCAGTCATCAGTTGCCCTGTCTACAACTGAAGCTGAGTACATTACTGCTGGAAGCTGTGTGGCCCAGGTCCTATGGATAAAGCAACAGCTTGAGGATTATGGTGTAAAAACAGAAACAATAGAAGTCAAATGTGACAACAAGAGTGCCATTGACTTATCCAAAAATCCAATCCAACACAGCAGGATGAAGCATGTCAGCATAAGGCATCACTTCATAAGAGATCATGTACTCAATGGTGAGATCAAGCTGACATACGTTCCTACAGATGAACAGCTTGCGGATATCTTCACAAAGCCTCTGGCTCGTGAGCAATTCAACATACTAAGGGAAGCTATCAGTATGTCTAATCCTCTTCACTAAAATTATATGTTTAAATTGAATGTTGAGTGATTACAATGCTGAGTGAGTTGTGCTAAATGGGTAACTATTGCATGCTGAGCTAAATATGAACTATATCACCCCATGCTGAGTAGACATACATACTGAGTGATTAACATAAGCTGAGTTACTAAGCACGCGAACATTCCTTCTACGTAAAACTGACTTCCTAGAATCTCAAACGATTAGGCTTCTCGAAACTAAGTAAAACTCTTATGCACAATAAATGCTAGCACGCGCATTAATAGCCACCTAGGATGACGTAAGCGCAATTATTAGAAAACACATGCGCCGATTGTGTCATAAATGCCAGATTATTGTCGTTTGATCATCTCGAGGTAAAATGGCTACTTCAATGTATCGGATCAACTCGACACCCCTATAAATAATGGATGATTTCCCACTAACTGCTCTTTACATTCAAAATCTTTGGCAAATTGATTTCCATCTCTCTCTCTCTCCCTAAATCTCAAAACCTCTCGAAAATCCCTGAGAAAATCATGTCAAACTCTCAGAACATCTCCGGTGCCGGTTACGATGACAACCGCTCTGATGAAAATCCCTCGTCGCATACTGAGCAGGAACGTGAGGAGACCTCAACTGAGTCTCAAGAACATGGGCAGCATGACCAACCTAAAGTCATTACACCGAGTAAGAAACCCCAAGCTGACCAAGCAACACCATCTAAGAAACAAAAAAATGAGAAGGGCAAGATACCATAGGAAAGAAACTATTCTCCGGTCTACAACAGTGTGAGGGGATACAAGATCGACCATTCCCGCTGGTTCTTTAAGGGTTTTGTAGAAGCTAAAAAACCCTTTTGCGAATGGATCTTTAAGAATGGCTGGACCGGGCTATTTTCCCTCCATGAAGCCACTTATCCTGAATTGGTAAGGGAATTCTACACCAACTTACGAGCTGCTGATGATGACACTGACTACATGGTCACAAAGGTCAGGGGCAAAGAAATCTTTGTCAATCCTCCTTATCTTGCCACTTTGCTCAAACTGAAGAATGAAGGAGCTGAACTCAGAACCACAAACGATCACAGTAAAATCAAATACTCTTCGGAGTTCTGTAAACCCGCTGGTCACGTAGGAGAAATCGCTAGCACCTCCATGGGTCAAAATCAGAAGATGGCCCATTACATTCTGACGAACTTCATATTTCCCAAGGTCAATTCCACATCCTCAGCGTCTAATTTTGAGCAGTGCTTCATCTGGCACATGCTGACCTACCAGCCACTCAATATGCCTGTGTTCCTCATCAGTGCTTTCCAACGAAGTACTGGCACACTTAGGTTAGGTTCACTAATCACCAAGATACTTAAAGACTACAGGGTGAACTTAGTTGAAGAAATAAATGTGTGGGGTACAGAAATTACTGCGGCCGTATTGTTCGGTTTGGCCTATGACTAACCCATTAAATCCAAGAAAGGAAAGGGGGCTATAACAGAGGAAGGAGATAATGTGGTTGAAGGGACAAAGGGCATGCTGACCAGAAAGGGAAAGAAAGTAAACCAAGCTCGCACTGACCGCGCTAAGGAAGACAAAAAGAGGAAAGCTGACCAAACCTCTTCCAAAGATATTAATTCAGCTCCAAAGAAAATCCGGTTTGTATCACGCGGGAAGAAAATTGACACTGAGCAAGGTCAGAAGGAACCTAAGTTAGCAGAAAATCTGAAAAGGCCAGCAGAGCATGAGGAAGTAAGTGAGGATACTCCTGAGGAGCCCTTGAGAAAGAAGAAGAAGAAATCCTCTGGTCTTAACACAATTGATGCACTTCCTCTTGACTGTGTTGTCTCTGAAGACTCACACTTTGTAAGAAGTCAAGATATCGATCTTGAGAAACCTCCTGCTGACCAAGAAGAAGAACTGGGTAATGATGAAGGCTAGTTTGATGTTGAAAGGATAGATGATGCTGAGATAAGTAAGGATGTTGCTACTGAGGAAAACCAAACAGTTGATACTGAGCAGATTGAGACTCAAGCTGAGCAGCTTATGCAGGACAAGGTTGTGGAAGGTCTCAATACTGACCTTGGCCTGAACTCCTCTTCTGAGTCACTTGACTCCATTCCTGCTGATCCTTCTCCTCCAAAAGTCAGCACAGGCAAACGCCTCAAACGAAAGGCTCAAAAATCTCCAGTCATTGATCTTCTGGACGATTCTCCACTAAGGGAACTAATTAAAATAGTTTATGCATATGTTCCTAATAATTTTGGTTGATAATAATTATAACAAAATCTATTAGTTTTATAGTTAGATTGATAAAAGTTAGTTTTATTGATTCTAAAGATAAAACGAAAAATCTATAATAGGTTTTCTTACTTTCTGAAAATCGTTTTAAAACCATTTTAAAACTGATATATATATATATATATAATTATAAATAATATAAAAAAATTTGACAGCAGCTCGGGTCGCGCCTCACGGCGCAACCCGGCTGCTGTCGCGCGGTCGCTGCCTCGCGGCAGCAACCGCGCAGCGGCTGGCCAGACGCGTTAGGGCTGCTGCCATGCGGCAGCAGCCGCGTCCTCGGGCCCGGCCCGAGACCCACTTATTTTAAAATCGTTTTAAAATCAGTTTTAAAAATATTTGTATATATATATATATGTTTCAGAAATTAATAGTTTTATGTTTTGATTATCGAATGAAAAGTTTATTTAAAAGTTTGTTTTACCTATTTGTAAATCAAAAATATTAAATGAATTGAAATCAAAATAATTGGGACATGCATAATTAAAGTTTTGTATAGTTGTATTAATCTAAAAGGTTAATATAGAAGATACGAAACTGTTAGAAGTAAAATTGGATGAAAGTTAATTTGATGTGTTAATGTGATTAACCTAAATATTACATAAAGTATTTATGTAATCAACCAATTAAATTTATTTAATTGAGTCTATGCATGTTTGGAGTTATGGACATATTTGGACCCTCTTTAGTCTTTTGGTATTTTTGAAATAGGGCTTGCGAGTCCTGCCTTTCTACTATCTATTGTAATTTCTCCTCTCATCTAATTCCCTTCAAGTTAATTGAAGTTTTCTTTAGTAGAATAGAAATTAATATGTAATTTCAAGGTGCCATGGAGAAGACGGAGGACCTAAAGAGAAATATGTAATAGTTAGTATTTCCTAGGTTTGGCCTTTTATTCCGTCTCTGGCTCGACGAAATAATTTCGATGATATGTCCATAACGCCAATGTATGTGTCTGATGTATGCTAAAGCAAATCAAGACTAAGTTAGATTATGAGACTTAAAATAAAAATCCCTCACTAATTAAAAGTTAAGTAAATAAGCAAGTTATTAAAATCGGTTGCCCCTCCCTAATATTATAATTCAGCCGGCAGTACTGGGGGCCTTTGGGTTGTTGAGCAAACTCAAGCTCGGGGTCTTATGGTAACACCTGAATTATCGAAAATCACTCTTTCATGAATATGGGGTAATACTTAAATTAGATTATGATAATTGGATGAGCAAACTCATGTTGTCATAAACTAATGGGCAATATGGTTGGGATTAATATGAATAGCATATTAGTTACTAATGTGCTTAGTAACCCAATAACCTAGGAATCACATCAAAGATGTGATTGATTACATGAATCTACCTAACAAATGAGACTAGCTTGTTGAGCAAACTCAAGGTGAAATCTCAGGAGTTAGGATCCTAGCTCACTAAAGGATTTGTGAAATTCTTCGAATTAATATGGAGGGCTATTAATTTGGCAAAATAGTGGGAGCAATCTAAAATAAACAAAAGGCCTATAATTTTAGATTGATGTACTTTAAAGCAAATGAATAATGTACGTTTACTCTTTCTCACTCTCATGTTATATTAAAACACTCTTAAAATCATGACTAAAACCAATCTGCAAAACATTCTTACCGATAACAAGTTGAACAGTTCAAACTTCACTGACTGGTTTCGTAACCTCAAAATCGTTTTGAAGTTCGATAAGATAGGGTATGTACTTGATACAACAATACCCGCTATCCCAGCTGATGATGCTCCCATCGAAGAAATTAATGCTTACCAGAAGCACAAAGCTGATGACGATCATGCGGGATGCATCATACTTGCATCGATGACACCGGAATTACAAAGACAACATGAGGAAATGGATGCCTATTCCATCATCATGCACCTAAAGGAACTGTTTGGGAAACAGACTAGGTGCGAACGCTACGAGATATCCAAGTTGCTATATCGTTGCAGGATGCAAGAGGGCACATCTGTGATGACACATTGTGTCAAGATGATTGGCTATATTACCAAGCTTTCTAGTATTAGATTCGCGATGGATAACGAACTAAGCATAGACTTAATTCTTCAATCCCTCCCAGAGAGTTATTCACAGTTCATCATGAACTATCAGATGAATGACTTGCAAACCTCTCTTGAAGAGCTTGCTAATATGCTCAAGTCGGTTGAGCCCAATATGAAGAAAGACAAGGCAATACCGGCTCTTGTCATAGAGGGATCAAAGAAGAGGAAGGGGAATTTTCCCAATCCTAAACATCCCAAGAAAGGCAAGGGAGCCATGCCCACTAGAGCTAAGGGAAAGAAAGTGAAGAAGCCCAAAGGAGAGTGCCACTTCTGTGGTAAAGACGGGCATTGGAGAAGGAACTGCAAGGAGTACCTAGCCTCCCTCAAGAAGGGAAAGGGCGGTGCTTCAACATCTGGTATGTTTTATATTGAAATAAATACAGTTTCACAGTCTGAATCTTGGGTACTTGATACCGGATGTGGATCTCATATTTGTACAAATATGCAGGAACTAAATCGGACTAGGGAATTGAAGAAAGGGAGCATAAACTTGCGAGTAGGAAATGGAGCAAGAGTTGCCGCCCTCGCCATTGGAGATTATGCTTTGAGCTTGCCCTCTGGGCTTGTAATAGAATTAGGGAACTGTTTGTATGTTCCAGAAATGTCTCGTAACATTATTTCTATTAGCCGTCTTGTTGACGACGGTTTTCATATTTCAATAAAAGACAAACATTGCGATTTTTATAGAGATGGGATTTTCTATTTCTCGAGAATATCACAAAATGGGATTTATGTGCTAGATGACAAAATTTCTGTTTTCGCAATTGATACCAAAAGACATAAGCTAGATAATTCAACTTACTTGTGGCATTGTCCTTTAGGCCATATAAACAAAAGACGCATGCTTAAGCTACATCAAGATGGGCTTATAAATTCAATTGATCCTGAATCATTGGAAACATGCGAAGCATGTTTAAAAGGTAAAATGACAAAGACACCCTTTAGCAATAAAGGTGAGCGTGTATCAGACACTCTAGGATTAATACATTCCGATGTATACGGTCCTATGTCAGTCCAAGCAAGAGGAGGATTCAGATACTTCATAAGCTTCATAGACGACCATACCCGATATGGTTATATCTACTTGATGAAGCACAAGTCTGAAGCTTTTGAGAAATTCAAATGCTTCAAAAATGAAGTAGAAAATCAATTAGGAAAGAAAATAAAGATATTTCGATCCGATCGAGGTGGCGAATATCTTTCAGATGATTTTCTGAATTATCTAACTGAATGTGGGATATGCTCACAATGGACACCTCCCTATACACCACAACACAATGGTGTATCCGAGAGGAGGAACCGTACCTTACTAGATATGGTACGATCCATGATGAGCATAGCATTACTTCCAAAGACATTCTGGGGCTATGCCTTAGAAACTGCCCTCTTCACCCTAAATCGAGTACCAACTAAATCCGCTAGTTCCACACCATATGAATTGTTCGTTGGTAGGAAACCCACATTCTCATTCATGAGAGTATGGGGTTGTTCAGCATTTGTCAAACGCATAGCGTCAGACAAACTAGATTCTAAATCTGATAAGTGTTTCTTCATTGGATACCCTAAGGAAAGTATGGGGTATTACTTCTATCACCCAGATGATCAGAAAGTAATAGTATCCAAGCACGCAACCTTCTTGGAGAAAGAGTTTCTCGAAGAAACAGAAAACGGAAGCATGATTGAACTTGATGAAGTTCAAGAATAAGAAACACCGACTGAAACAACAGAGGCGATTGAGGAACCCGAAGCAGTCCCATTAGATGAGACTCAAGTGCCACCCGTTCGTAGATCACAAAGAGTTCGTGAACTCCCAGTTAGATATGGTTTTCTAGTGGGAGATGATGATGAGGTTCCCGTGTTAGACGACGAACCCGAAAACTACGAAGAGGCTCTTAACAGTCCAGATTCTAAAGCATGGCTCGAAGCCATGGATTCTGAGATGGATTCCATGTACACCAACCAAGTGTGGACTTTGGTTGATCCACCCGAAGGGATAAAACCCATTGGGTGCAGGTGGATCTTCAAAAAGAAGACTGACATGGATGGAAAGGTTAGCACCTACAAAGCTAGGTTAGTGGCGAAAGGATATCGTCAGAAACAAGGAATTGATTATGACGAAACTTTCTCTCCTGTGGCTATGTCCAAATCAATCAGAATAATGCTCGCTATTGCCGCTCACTACGATTACGAGATTTGGCAAATGGATGTGAAAACAGCTTTCCTAAACGGAAACCTGCTTGAGGATGTATATAAGATGCAACCTGAAGGTTTCACATCCAAGGATGCAAACAAGGTTTGCAAACTTCACAGATCCATTTATGGACTCAAGCAAGCATCAAGAAGCTGGAACAAGTGTTTTGACGAAACCATAAAACAATTTGGTTTCGAACAGAATTGCGAAGAAGCTTGCATTTACAAGAAAGCAAGTGGGAGCTCAGTTGCATTTCTGATATTATATGTTGACGATATATTATTAATGGGAAATGACATAGCTCTACTACAGTCGGTAAAAGTATGGTTATCTGGTAACTTCTCCATGAAAGACCTTGGTGA
The DNA here is from genome assembly GCF_963576675.1 of Euphorbia lathyris. Classification (NCBI taxonomy): domain Eukaryota; kingdom Viridiplantae; phylum Streptophyta; class Magnoliopsida; order Malpighiales; family Euphorbiaceae; genus Euphorbia; species Euphorbia lathyris. Next base: position 30,387,084 of record NC_088912.1, read on the forward strand.
AGCAGCTTATATACTTGGTATAAAGATCTACAGAGATAGATCAAGAAGACTGCTTGGTCTTTCACATGCTACACACATCGAAAAGGTGCTAAAGCGGTTTAGCATGCTTGAATCGAAACGAGGTAACTTACCCATGATACATGTAGTAAAGTTAAACAATCATCAATGTCCTAAAACCGAAGATGATAAGAAGCGTATGGCTGTAGTCCCGTACGCCAGCGCAATCGGTTCGATTATGTATGCTATGCTTTGCACTAGACTTGACGTAGCGTTCGCGTTAAGTATAACGAGTCGTTACCAAGGTAATCAGGGAGATGAGCACTGGAATGTCGTCAAGAACATTCTTAAGTACTTGAGAAGGACTAAAGACATGTTCCTAGTGTACAGAGAAGGGGATCTGAAAATAGAAGGATTTTCAGATGCCAGTCATCTCACAGATGAGAACGATTTGAAATCCCAATCAGGATACCTGTTTATCTTGAATGGGGGCGCGGTCAGCTTGAAGAGTTCCAAGCAAGGAAGCGTAGCTTTCTCTACGACCGAGTCAGAGTATATCGCTGCTACGGAAGCAACAAAGGAAGCGGTTTGGATTAAGAAGTTCATTACTGAACTTGGTGTGGTGCCTGACATTGTAAATCCCATTACACTGTACTGTGATAACAATGGAGCCATTGCGCAAGCAAAAGAACCACGGTCTCATAATGCATCCAAGCATTACCTGAAGTGATACCACATTGTAAGAGAAATTGTGGCAAAAGGAGATGTGAGAATAGAAAGAGTACCTACTAAGGACAACGTTGCAGATCCGTTGACAAAGCCCTTAACCCATAAAGTACATGATCGCCATCTAACTTCTATGGGATAAGTTGTAGAAACAATTGGCTTTAGTCCAAGTGGGAGTATGTTGGGGTTTAGTGTCCTATAGACAATTGTTCTAGGATACAAACTTAATGTAAATGAAGTGTTCTTTATATCATTTGTTTTAATGAGATATATGGTTTATAACTATATAAAGGCAAACCCTTTTTAAGAACTAAATAAAGTCCAATAAAAGGAAATCCATAAGTTTGTTTAAAGTGATTATAAAGTGTTCATACAGGCATGAAGTGAGACGCAACTTTATAATAAACTAATAAACTTAAAACCACCCCAAGTTAAGTAATATGTTTAGGATTGACATATCACTACTGAGACTTGCATGCAACAATGTCTTCTGTCGAGACAAAAAGCTGGTCTCACAAGCTTCATATATACAAATATCTGGATAGTTACATGGATCCAATGAAAAGAAGTTCATTAGGATTGGGGACCCTGTTGAGCGATTTCCGCAAGTGCACGGTATACGCTTGTAGTAATAAAAGATATCGATCCCACAGGGAACGTTTTTTAACAAAACTTATTTACAATCGGTTAAAATTACTTTAAGGTTTATAATATGGAAAAATCGTTTAATCGGTTTTGGTTTTGAAATTGCTAGAATAAGAATTAGATTAGAATATGAAGATGTTAGAAAATATCTGATTTAAGAATGAATTTGCAAAACAGGAACGTTTTAGTACTTTAGAAAAGTAAACAAGTATATTTGTTTGCATTAAGCAAAGAAAACAACTTTAAACTTTGCACGAATTATAAAGATGAAATAAATGACGGAACCTCTAATTAATTGGCTTTGAACGCAACAAAACCCTTTCGGGATAAATTGCCCTTAATCAAATTAAAACTCTTTCGAGATAATAATTTGCCTAAGTGTTCAATAAAGTTTCCTTGTAAAGATTTTGGATTAAATACGTTTTAATGAAAACACCAGCAGTCACTTTAGTGGATTGGTTACCATAAGTGCTGCATAAAAATCTATCGAATAGAACGGACTTTATTAGATGAAATACAAATTGATACAAGTTTACAGAGAACATGGAACATTGAATTCTTCGACGGCGTGCAAGTGAACGGGTTGTCAATCCTTTCCTTGGGTTTCATTAGAGTTTGTCAGGCTCAGGGGCGAATCCTCTACTCAATCTTCTCGTTGAATCTTCGTAATAGAGACTGGGTCGGTCCACTACCAAAATGTAAACTAAACTGGAACAATGTCTAAACGCTACTGAATTTGTTATTATTTAGTAAACAATGTGTGTACATCATATTGCTTTTGAACAGAATCGAAATCTAACTTCTGAATCACTTGATTCGGAATTTTTGCATAAATTCTACACTAATCGCTTTCTTCTACACATATATCATTATATCTTCAACTCTCCATCAACTCTTTATTTATAGATGTTGAAGAGTCTTGATTGAAGTGTCGTGTCCGTTGTGAAGGATCGTGTCCGCTGCGAAAGGACGTCTTTATCCACCCGAACGATCGCGTTTCGTCGAAAACGAAAGTGTGTAACTAGGCTTCTAAAATCTCCTGCTCGTACCGAGAATATTAAATTCTCTACCGAGAATGGGGGAGCATCAATTGTACTTCGGACGAAGGGAAGGAGAGGCTGAGGGACGCGTGTCGCGACCGTGAATAGCGGGGGCCGCGGTCGCGGCACGGAGCATTTTTCACTTCTTCGCTCTCGTTCGTGTCCTCGACTTGGCGTTATTAATTTTTGTCGTCTTCGACTCCTTTTGTAGGGCTTTTCTTCTATTTTTGAGCTCTTTTTACTCCTATTTGGATTTTACCAAATATTTATGTACCTTGCATGAAAGAAACATATTTGAGAGTAAAAGCTTTCTAAATGGTTATAAATATCATAAATTCGTAGCAATATTGATGTAATTATTGATGATATTTTAGGTATATTTTGGGCTTAACAAATCTCCACACTTAATCTTTTGCTAGTCCCGAGCAAAATTTCACTGAACTTATTCTCTAACTAATCTCTTTATGAAAATAAAACATATATCTTTGTTTTACCTTTTAAATTAGTTAAGCCGAAAAGACTAACTTCGCATGGCAAATTTATACGCAAAATATCAAACTAACTTAGTATAAATATGATATATCATTCTTCTTGTATTTTCAATTTTGAATTGAAGCATTCGGGACGATATAAGCACGCATGTTATTGAGTCTTTCGTCAAGGCATTTCAAAGCACAAAATTTCTTTTCCCAAACCTAAACTAATATATGAAATATATTAAATATTTAAATAAGTACTTAGGTTAATTATTGCTTAGTTACGTCCGAGATAAGGGTGGTCTTGATCGTAACTTTATATATATTTTATTGCTTTGTGTTTGCTTAAGAGGTACCGACCATGCCATGAGTGGACGCAATCGTTACTTTAAACTTATACACACTTATAATTATTATTTTTAAACGTTCCTTCCATACCTCGATTGTGATAAGAGTGGTCGCAACCGTGGCCAAAAGTAAACGGTACTTAATTATTCTTCCCTTTCATACCTCGATTGTGATAAGGTTGGTCTCAATCGTGGCCAAAAGTTAAGAATTCAACTAATTGATTAATTAATAAGAAATTTAAATTTTAAATTTGGAAAAAAAAAGATAGCACATTCATCCTATATTGACTTAAAATTCAACATGTATTATGGCTAAAGTTTCCTTAAAAACTTCAATTGGTGTTAATGTAAGACGAAATCAAACCGAGCTAAAATTGTTAGTTCAATTTAATGCCTATAAACCTAATTGAAAATTTAAAATAAGATTTATTGTATCATGATTTCATGATATAAAATAGAGGTTGAAATAAAGAATTTTTTAATTAAATACATTCACTCGAGACAATTTTTACTTAAAATCGTATCGGAGATTTGTGAAAAATTTGAAAAATATTACCCGTATAGAAATATAATTTCTAATGATAATGATAACCTAAAAATAATCATATTAACTTATGATTAATTACTTTTTTTTTTTAAAATATATGAAAATGTAAAGTTAAAAAAAATAGCGTTTTAAACAAGTTTATGTTGCAAAATACGTTGCATTTGTTATAAATGATTCGTTGCATTTGTTATTTGTGCTAAAAAAATGAAAATGATGTACATCTCCTCCCACACTTAAATTGGACCATGTCCTCATTGGTGCAAAAGCGAGATATCAAGAATAATAAGCACAAAAATTAAGCATACGAAATAAAGATAGGAATGGTGCAAATGAAACATTCAACATAAAATTGAAAATTGAAAATTGTACCAAACATATGAAAATGAAAATTGTACCAAATTATAACAAGATAATAAAATTAAAGAAAACAACCTAAGCTTGAGGTGGGGAATCGGGAGGTGTAGGTGACGTCTCCACATTGTGGCGTCGGAAAAGGGAAAGCATCCGATGCCAAGTCGATCGATGTTCACGCCTCAAAAGGTTGAGGTTGTCATTCATCACCATATTGTTTTCAACCAAATCATCAATTCTTAAATTCATTTGACGATTGTTGGAATTGATTTGGTTCAAAATCCTCCGCAAATCTACCGGATCATCCTCCGCTTGAGGTGCTTGGGGTTGTGCTTGAGCCGGTGGTTCATCCTCCTCGCCTTCCGCCTTTCTGCCGCCTTCGGTACCTACAAATTGAGAACTTGAAGCGCCACCACCCATAGTGCCACGAAGATGGGCAATTCGGGTAGCATAGGAAATAAAGACGGGAGGTCCTTGTGGAAGCAATAAATGAGCTCGCTCAAGGGCCGAGATGTCCAAAAGCGGAACATACCCACGGTAGGTGGTCATGTCATAATCGGCCAATTCCCCCCGTGCTACCAACACAAGAGCGGTGATAAAATTACAAAGAGGGATTTGAATGGTACTAGCCCTCGAAGCACGGAACAAATTATCGAACATGATGTCAATGCTATCAATCCTCAAACCTTTAAGCAAACTATCCAAAACATACAAATCCCGAACCTGAACCTTTGAACTCTCAACACGCCCAAACAAGGAGAAACTCAAAAATTTGTGAAAGAAGAACACACAATTGTCCTTAATCAACTTGCTTGAAGTGTTCTTAGAATTAAAATAGTCTTGGTCCAAAAGAGTTTGCCAAACCGCATCATTATCAAAATCTTTAGGCTTATCATAAAAATCAGAAGTAGGGAAACCAAACATATTTCCCATTGCTTCATAGTCAATGGTGTAAGGGATACCATTATTCCTAAAAGAGAGTGAAGTTTTCTTCTTATTCATGGTCAAAGTGACCAAAAATTCCACTACATATTCATTAATACGCGGAAAACGCATATTAACGAATTCTTGCCAACCCAAAGCTTCAATAAAGGCATCAATTCGAGTAGAGAAATTTAATGCTCTTACCGAATGGAAGTCTAAGAAGTGCATATCAACAAATTGGCGGTCGGCTTGAGAAAAATGTTTGAAACGAGCGGCTTCCTCCTCCGAAAAGATGTCGAAATAAGCTCCACATTGAACCCGAAGGCGATTAGCATCCGTAACGGCGGGCTTGTTACCAACACGCTTAGTCCTAACCATGGTGATGGTGTTTTGTGTGTTTAGGGTTTGAGAAGAAGAAGAAGAAGAAAAAGGAATTGAGAGAAAGAGTAAAGCTTGAAGATGAGTTTGGGGGTTTGAATTGGAAGTGATTGAAATAGAAAAGAGGATAGAAATTGGATTGAATAAATTGGGAAGAAGAAAAGTAGATTTTTGGGGAAGAGTTTGGAGTAAGGGATTGGGTAAAAATAGAGGTGATGTGAGGTTTGTGTAAGAGGTAGGTTTATATAGGGTTGTATAGGTAGGTGAATAGATAGAATAGGAATAGGAATAGACAAAATTTGGTGTCAAAATCGGATTGAAAAGGGCAAATTATACGCGTGTCGCGACCGCGAATGGCAAAGCCGCGGCCGCGACACGCGATTTTCAGGCAATTTTCGCCCTGAAATTTTGCCAAAGTTGCTGCTCATACCGAGAATTAATGAATTCTCGGTAGAGAATTGGTAAAAATGGCCTATGTTGGTGCCTTCTGATATGGTTTGTGCAATTTTGTTGAGGAAATGGTTCCTGAACTTAATATTAAGTGTTCCTGCACTTAAAACTTAAATAAATGTCATTAATTCCAAGGAAAACCAAAGGTTTAAACTTAATAAATTGAATTAAAGTATAATAAATTGGTTTATGAGTAATTAATGAAACTTAAATGTTCATTTATGCATATAAGTTAAGAGAACCATATTAAATGCATAATAAGTGCATGGTAATACATATTTAATACATGAACTGAATTGATTAAATGAAAACCTAATGCATTAAAAAGAAATTGAGTTATAAATAAAATTAAATGTAGATATACGTGTGGAAAAATAGAAAACCATATTAGTTCAAGTGAATCCTTTTTATCTTAATTCGAGTAAGAATAATTAGAAACTACCCATATGAAATATGCTAAGTATAGATAATGGATCAAATGGATAAAAATTAAGAATTGAATGAAATAAGATCTTTATTATTTTAACATATGTACAAGTAATGAAAACAAACTAATAATTAATACAAAACAAAATATACACAAAAATAAAATGAAAAACATAAACTATTCTACATATTCATCCCTATCTAACGGGATATTTCTAGCCTTAATACGATCAATTTGAAACTGCACGAAAGTTTCACGTTCTGGTGCAGACAAAAATTGAGGCCCTGCTCGAAAGACATGTTTCACAAGTCCTTCGTGCTCGAGAAATTCATAGTCAATTGTCGGAAAGAATTCATCATCACTCCAGGGAACATCAATAGTACCCTTTGAACCGAGAATTATTCCACAGATTATGTTGCCGAACCCAATCTTCTTATCTTTGGATCGAGAAGCGGCGACAAGACCCTCCATCAGAATCTTTGAAGAATCTACTGCATTTCCCTGGAATATATCTCCAAGGACATAAAGATCTGTGTCACGGACCACACTACTGAATGTGCGATCGAATAAACTGTGACACAGGAATTTGTGCAGATACAGCATGGAGTTGGAGCGAAAAGAGTGATTATAGGCGAGTTTTGAATTGAATCGCCAGAATCCAGTGAGCATTCTCCAAACATCCGTGGATGTCATGTCTCTTCCAGGATGACGTTTGATTGTATCCCTCGGGGGAAAACCAAACCAAGCATGCAACTCGGGATAGCCGAAAGTAAAGATTTCGCCTTCCCGACGAAAACTGAGACGTACTCGTCGTTTATTAGTAAAACGCACGGTACAGAAGAATTCGAGTATCCAGTCGCCTATTATTGGAAATCGCATTTGGGCGAATTTTGTCCACCCTAGGCGCTCCATATAGCGGCTCATGTCATCAGAAATGCCTAATTGGCTATTAAGAAATTCATCCATATACAACATTCCGGTGAAGAATTTGTAACGGTGATTCCAATAACGCCTACCTTCATCGTGACTGAAGATAGGAAAAGGCGCCCCATATCGCTTGGATAAGTCTGGGCGTTTGTTGATTGAGACAGCATTGTGCCTAGATGGTTTGTTCTTGGTAGGCATGATGCAAAGTTTGTGTTACTTTAGCAAAGAACGGTGTTTGCGAAGAAAATCAGAGTTCTGACAAAGATGAAAAGAATTGTAACAGAACTTGAATCCTCTAGGATTAAATTATAAGAGTTTAAGATGAAAAGAGGTATCGTTTTAATTATGAAAAGGTATAAATTGCACCTTTCGGGAATGAAGAAACTTAATGTTTCGTTTGCCAAGAGGTTTGTCGAAAGGGTTAGGAAGTTTCAGACCTGATAGCGCAGAAATTACGCATGTCGCGACCGAGAATGGCTAAGCCGCGGTCGCGACACGCGATTTCCTTGCGGAAATCAGACAACGATGGCTCTTCCTAATTCACGGTAGAGAATTTAAAATTCTCGGTATGAACAGAGAAATCCTAACCTATTTGGACTGTTCTTAAAAAGAGGATTCTCGGCAGGGAATTCTAAATTCTCGGCAGAGAATTGCCTGAAACTTCAAATTCATCTTAATTTCCTAAAAATTAAATCTAAAATCATGAAATAAAAATATTTTATGTATTTAAATCATAACATAAAGTCATCTAATCATAAAAATGGCATTTTGGAAAAATAAAATAAAATAAAATATAATAAAATAAAATAAAATAAATGAACAAAAATATAAAAAACAGTAAAACAAAATAAACTGTGTAAGATAAACTGAGTAATTTATATGTCAGATAATCTTGTTACGAATGGAATTTCAATTTGTGAAATATTTTCGTAATAGATTTTCCATCGATTACCATTAACTTTGAATCGAACTCCGGTAGGACCTTCAAGTTCTAAAGAACCATAATCGAATGTTTTGACGACTAAATATGGTCCTAACCATCTGGACTTAAGTTTTTCCGGAAATAAACGAAGTCGTGAATTAAATAACAGCACTTTATCCCCAACATTAAAGTGTTTGACTTTAATTTTGGCATCGTGCCATTTTTTCACTTTTTCTTTATAAATCTTTGCATTTTCGTAAGATAGATGACATAATTCATCTAACTCATTCAAATTGAGCAAACGTTTCTTACCTGCTTGTCGTAAATCAAAGTTTAGTTCTCTAATAGCCCAATAGGCTTTATGTTCTAATTCGACAGGCAAATGACATGCCTTCCCATACACTAAACGGTACGGAGTCATTCCTATTGGTGTTTTAAATGCAGTACGGTATGCCCATAATGCATTATTGAGTTTAGAAGACCAATCTTTTCTAGAAGATGAAACTGTTTTCTCGAGAATCCATTTGAGTTCTCTGTTTGATATCTCCGCCTGACCATTTGACTGAGGATGGTACGGCATTGATACGCGGTGGCGTACTCCATATTTTTTCATAAGCGTTTCAAAACTCTTGTTTATAAAATGAGTACCGCCATCACTAACGATAACTCTTGGACAACTAAATCTACAAAATATATCGTCAAGAAAATTAACGACAACTTTAGAATCGTTCGTCGGGGTTGCAATTGCTTCAACCCACTTTGAAACATAATCGACAGCAACTAATATGTAAGTTTTACCATTGGAAGGGGGAAAAGGTCCCATGAAATCTATTCCCCACATATCGAAGACTTCAACTTCTAATATGGTTGTGAGGGGCATCTCATCTTTCCTTCCTAGATTTCCTGTTCTTTGGCACTTATCACAACGAGTAATAAATGAACGGACGTCCTTAAACATCGTAGGCCAAAAGAAACCGCTTTCAAATATTCTAGCGGCTGTCTTGTTAACTCCATTATGTCCTCCATAAGAGTTAGAATGGCATTCCGACATTATGGATTCGTATTCATTTTCACCAACGCATCTCCTAATTATCCCGTCACCACAAGTTTTGAACAAAAAGGGATCTTCCCAAAAATATTGTTTAATATCGAAGAAAAATTTCTTCTTTTGTTGGAAATCTAATCCTTCCGAAACAATATTGGTTGTAAGATAATTAGCAATATCTGCATACCATGGTGACATGGCACTTTTTATTTGATAGAGGTGTTCATCAGGGAAATCATCTCGTATACCGGTAGTTTCACCTATAGGACCGTTTTCATCTTCAAGTCTCGATAGATGATCGGCGACAAGGTTTTCAACTCCCCTTTTGTCTTTTATTTCTATATCAAATTCTTGCAACAATAAAACTCATCTAATTAGACGTGGTTTTGCATCCTTTTTAGCAAATAGATATCTTAATGCAGCATGATCAGTATAAATAATAACTTTTGAACCTAATAAATATGACCTAAACTTGTCACATGCAAAAACTACGGCTAACATTTCTTTTTCTGTTGTGGTGTAGTTTAATTGTGCACCAGACAGTGTGTGACTTGCATAATAAATGACATGAAGTTTCTTATCTTTCCTTTGACCTAAAACACATCCGACAGCTAAATCACTTGCATCACACATAATTTCAAATGGTAGATCCCAATCGGGTTTAGCAATAACAGGTGCACTGACTAAAGCTGTTTTCAATGTTTCGAAAGCTTTAACGCATTCTTCATTAAAATCAAAGGTTGAATCTTTCATGAGTAAATTAGTAAGTGGTTTGGAAATTACAGAAATTTTTTTAATAAATCTTCTGTAAAAACCAGCATGTCCTAAGAATGATCTTACTCCCTTAACAGTAGTTGGAGGGGGTAATTTCTCTATTACTGAGGTTTTTGCTCTATCTACTTCTAATCCTTTTTCAGATATTTTGTGACCTAAAACAATTCATTCGTTAACCATGAAATGACATTTTTCCCAGTTTAATACCAAATTTGTTTCTTCACACCTAGACAAAACTTTATCCAAATTTTCTAGGCACGAATCAAAAGAATCTCCATAAACTGAAAAATCGTCCATAAAAACTTCCATGATATCTTCGATGAAATCATTAAAAATCGCAGTCATACAATGTTGAAATGTTGCAGGTGCGTTACATAGACCAAAGGGCATTCTTCTATATGCAAATGTTCCGTAAGGACATGTGAAGGTTGTTTTATCTTGGTCATCCGGGTAAATGTATATTTGAAAGAATCCGGAGTAACCATCAAGAAAACAGTAGAAAGCATGACCAGCTATCCTTTCGATCATTTGATCAATGAAAGGAAGAGGAAAATGATCTTTCCTAGTTGCTTTGTTTAAATTTCTATAATCTATACAAACCCTCCAACCAGTGGTGGTTCGCGTAGGTATTAATTCACCTTCTTCATTCTTTACAACTGTTATGCCTCCCTTTTTAGGTACACAATGGATTGGACTAACCCATTCACTATCCGAGATAGGGTAGATGATTCCATTGTCCAGAAGTTTAGTAATCTCATTTTTTACTACTTCCTTCATGTTCGGATTTAGGCGTCTTTGCCTATCCGCTTTAGGTGGCTTATCTTCTTCTAAATGAATTCTATGCATCACAATACTTGGATTAATACCTTTTAAGTCTGGAATTTGCCAACCCATACTTCCTATCCTATTTCTAACAACTTCTTTCAATTTCTCTTCTTGAATTTGTGTTAATTTGTTAGAGATAATAATAGGTAGAGAATCGCCTTCGCCTAAGAAAGCGTACCTCAAATGACTTGGTAATTCTTTAAGTTCTAATTTAGGTGGAACTACAATTGAAGGCGGAACTGGTCCATCTTCTCGAATCAAAGGTTCTGGGTCCTTATCTTCTAGTGCCTCACTCATTATAGGTTATATTATTTCTTCTTTTTGAACAATGTCATTTACACATTCTTCAATTAAATCAAGTTTCATACAAGCGAAATCTTCCATAGGATATTTCATCGCTTGGTTCATATCAAACTCAATCTTATCATCTCCTATTCGTAAAACTACTTTCCCTTCCGACACGTCAACTAGAGCACGTCCCGTGTTCATGAACGGTCTACCAAAGATTAGCGGACAATTTACATCATATGCAAAATCTAAAATAACGAAATCGGTAGGAAAAATAAATTTGTCAACTTTAACTAAAACATCCTCAATTATACCGTATGGTCTTTTAGTGGTTTGATCCACTAATTGCAAAACCATATTGGTACGTTTGATGTCTTCTTCTAAGCCTAACTTATTAAAAATAGATAATGGCATCAAGTTAATACTTGCTCCTAAATCACAGAGACAACTGGGAAATTCAATATCTCCCAATTTACATGGAATGGTAAAACATCCGGGATCTTTGAGTTTTGTGGGCAAATTGCCTGACACAATTGAACTGCAATCTTCAGTTAGCGAAATGGATGAAATTCCTTCCCAACTGATTTTCTTTGAAATTAAATCTTTGAGGAATTTACCATAATTGGGAATTTGCGTAATTGCATCCATAAACGTCAAATTAATATGCAAATTTTTAAGTTTGTCTAAAAATGTTAAAAGTTGTTTGTCATAGTCCTTGTTGCGGACTTTGTGTGGAAAAGGTGGTTTGGGTACAAAAGTTTTTGTACTAGAGTCAATCGGTGCATCTTTTTGTTTTAATGTATCTTCTTTGGACTTTGGTAAATCAGTTCCAGGTAAAGTCGAATTTCCGGGCATTTCCGGGCCTAAGTAGTTTTTCCCTGAACGAAGAGTGATAGCCTTAACATGCTCTTTCGGATTTTCTTCCGTATGGCTTGGAAGACTTCCCTCTTTGCGGAATGGAATTGATTTAACGAGTTGTTCAATTTGAATCTCCAAATTATGGATGCTAGATGATTGGTTTTTAATAAGCTGATCGAACTTATTCTCGATCCGTTTAAAACCATCGTCGTGATTACTTATTTTTCCGCTCATAGCATCAATGAATTTGTCGATTTTAGAAGATAAAGTGCTAATCGAATCTCTTGATTGATTTTGATAATTAGTAGTACGATTTTGATTAGCATTGACATTATTATTGTCTCTCCAGTTAAAGTTAGGATGATTTCTCCATCCAGGATTATATGTGTTGGAATAAGGGTTATTATTTTAGTTTTGCCCTTGGACAAAATTTACCTGTTCAATTTCACTCATACCTTCGTAATCCACATCCGTTTGGATTGGTTGACCATTAGGATCACATGGTGCCATAAACCTATCAATTTTGTGCGATAAGGCAGAAAACTGGGCTTGCAACATCGCAATTGGATCAAGATTCACTATACCTTTAACTAATGACGTTGCTGAGGATGGTGGTTTCACTACTGGTATGTGTCCACGTTCCGCGGGCCACATACTGCTGTTAATTGCCATTTCCTCCAAAAGTTCTCTTGCTTGGGCAGATGTTTTCTTCATGAATAACCCTCCAGACATAGCGTCCAATGAACCTCTAGTTGTAGGATTTAGTCCATTATAAAATGTTTGCATTAAAAGTTCAGCAGGCAATTGGTGGTGTGGGCATAAACGTTGAAGTTCTTTAAAACGTTCCCAAGCCTCATAAAGAGTTTCATTATCATTTTGAGAAAAAGATGTTAACTTTTTAATGACTCTTGCGGTTTTTGCTAAATGAAAAAATTTTGATAAAAATGCTTGGGCTAATTGCTCCCAAGTCTCAAATGATGCGGTTGGCATAGAAGTTAACCACTCTTTGGCTCGATCCTTCAAAGTAAAAGGAAAAAGGCGAAGTTTGATTGCTTCTGCAGTTACATCAGTAATTTTAAAAGTGTCACAAATTTCTAAGAAATTTGTCAAATAGGTATTAGGATTTTCGTTAGGTAACCCGTAAAACGTTACATTATTTTGCAACATATTAAGCAACGCAGGCTTAATTTCAAAATGATGTGCATTAATTTGGGGTCTAACTATACTGTTTGTTACACCGGCCACTCCTGGCCTAGCGTAATCCATAAGTGTGGCCATAACTTCTGGCTCGGTAATTTTAGTTTTTATTGGGGTTTGGTTTTTCTTTTTCTTTCTTTCTTGTTCTTTTTAAGAGTTCTTTCAATTTCTGGGTCAATAGGATCTGGTGACGTGCCCGAACTTCGAGAACTGCGCATGAACTTGAAATTTCGCACGAACAGAAACTACCTACAAAACAGAATTTTGAAAAATAAATATGTTAATAATTAAAAATAAATAAAATGTGAAAGTTTGAATAAGTATGAATAAACCTAGATTCGTACTAAAACACGAAAAATCTAAAATTTTGTCAAAAATTTTGGCGTTCCCCGGCAACGGCGCCAAAAACTTGTTGAGCGATTTCCGCAAGTGCACGGTATACGCTTGTAGTAATAAAAGATATCGATCCCACAGGGAACGTTTTTTAACAAAACTTATTTACAATCGGTTAAAATTACTTTAAGATTTATAATATGGAAAAATCGTTTAATCGGTTTTGGTTTTGAAATTGCTAGAATAAGAATTAGATTAGAATATGAAGATGTTAGAAAATATCTGATTTAAGAATGAATTTGCAAAACATGAACGTTTTAGTACTTTAGAAAAGTAAACAAGTATATTTGTTTGCATTAAGCAAAGAAAACAACTTTAAACTTTGTACGAATTATAAAGACGAAATAAATGACGGAACCTCTAATTAATTGGCTTTGAACGCGACAAAACCCTTTCGGGATAAATTGCCCTTAATCAAATTAAAACTCTTTCGAGATAATAATTTGCCTAAGTGTTCAACAAAGTTTCCTTGTAAAGATTTTGGATTAAATACGTTTTAATGAAAACACCAACAGTCACTTTAGTGGATTGGTTACCATAAGTGCTGCATAAAAATCTATCGAATAGAACGGACTTTATTAGATGAAATATAAATTGATACAAGTTTACAGAGAACATGGAGCATTGAATTCTTCGACGGCGTGCAAGTGAACGGGTTGTCAATCCTTTCCTTGGGTTTCGTTAGAGTTTGTCAGGCTCAGGGGCGAATCCTCTACTCAATCTTCTCGCTGAATCTTCGTAATAGAGACTGGGTCGGTCCACTACTAAAATGTAAACTAAACTGGAACAATGTCTAAACGCTACTGAATTTGTTATTATTTAGTAAACAATGTGTGTACATCATATTGCTTTTGAACAGAATCGAAATCTAACTTCTGAATCACTTGATTCGGAATTTCTGCATAAATTCTACACTAATCGCTTTCTTCTACACATATATCATTATATCTTCAACTCTCCATCAACTCTTTATTTATAGATGTTGAAGAGTCTTGATTGAAGTGTTGTGTCCGTTGTGAAGGATCGTGTCCGCTGCGAAAGGACGTCTTTATCCACCTGAACGATCGCGTTTCGTCAAAAATGAAAGTGTGTAACTAGGCTTCTAAAATCTCCTGCTCGTACCGAGAATATTAAATTCTCTACCGAGAATGGGGGAGCATCAATTGTACTTCGGACGAAGGGAAGGAGAGGCTGAGGGACGCGTGTCGCGACCGTGAATAGCGGGGGCCGCGGTCGCGGCACGGAGCATTTTTCACTTCTTCGCTCTCGTTCGTGTCCTCGACTTGGCGTTATTAATTTTCGTCGTCTTCGACTCCTTTTGTAGGGCTTTTCTTCTATTTTTGAGCTCTTTTTACTCCTATTTGGATTTTACCAAATATTTATGTACCTTGCATGAAAGAAACATATTTGAGAGTAAAAGCTCTCTAAATGGTTATAAATATCATAAATTCGTAGCAATATTGATGTAATTATTGATGATATTTTAGGTATATTTTGGGCTTAACAGACACGACTTGAGATAACAGGATGGGTAGATTCATCCTTGTTACCTGTTCATCTCATTGGTATTAATAGGTATAAGTAATCCTCAGACTCAAAGGAATGTTAATTGGTGATTCTGGATTACGGAATGTGATGCTTTGATCTTGTTGTAACACGATCGATAACAGAGATGACTCTGGGGTGTGAACGGCAGACGTTGGGTATCACAGAAAGTAATTGCAGGATAATTATACATTGGATTGAGCATTTATCACTCCCGATAAATGGGAGATACGTCCATGGATCGCTTGTGGAAGACTTGACTCTAAATCCTTGCAAGGTGATAGCTTAAGACTTGAAATACAGATTTCACTTAACCTATCTAATTGGAGTTGACTCGTCCTGTACAAGTAAAACGAACGTCTCGCTATATGTGACTTGACATTATCCATAGTCATAAGATTCAGTTCAAGGATGTAGTTGATAAAGGATCGAATTATACTGTAACTAATACGGAAAGGTCAACGACAGAATCAACTTGTCTTCTTATAGCTCTGGGGGAATGTTTCGGATTTGCTAATCACATTTTGCGTACTCATTCCGTTATGCAAAGATTAAATATAATTCTTTGAAAATTAATTTAATAGTTGCATACGGCTAGAAGCAATAAGAACCTAATGGGTTACACATAAGACTTGGAACCCAAAAGAGAAACGAATGTTAATTAATTGATGGAAGCCCAACTGAGTCCGCTAAGGCCCAGTACATGGGGTGGGGCGATTTTCATGTATGAAAATACATGAATAATTTAATTTGATTTTAACAATCCTAATTAGATTATGATTGTGAATTAAATTAATTAAAAGATAAATAAGTTAGGAATTTTAATTAGATTAAATTGCTCCTATTATTATCCTATAAGGTTACTATTATTATCTTTATATTTAAGATATAATTATAGATAATAAATAAGAATTATATTCCGAATTAAATTCTTATTAAGTAACCTAATTCTATCTAACTAGGGTTTAGATACAAGAGAATATAAATACCCCCCCCCCCCATATGTAAATTTCGAATTACACATACTAAGCCGGGAGAGAGAATTTCGACCCACACCATAAGGACGAGATTATCCACCGTTTCCTTCTGTTCAATTGATTACATCTCTTTTCTCTTTATCCTTGATCTTGTGTTGATTAATTAGAGACAATCTATTTTGGTTGTTATATATGGTTGAATTCTAACTTGATCTTCAATTGTTTGTTTTGTGCTTGGGAACTCGAAGTAAGAGTTGTGGGCACTTCATTTGCAACGGTAGATAGAACTTCTAAAAGGTATTTCTTTCTATCCCTCTTTATATGAAATAACGATTAACGGATCTTGGGTTAATGGAAATAGGTTAAAATTTTTATATTTCCGCTGCCAAACGTTAGCCTATTTTCCTTCACTCTGTAACGGATCATTGACTATTGTAAGGATTTGTGCTCTACCATAAAAAGCTCAGTAGTGAATTAAAGATTGGAAAAGGAATTCCGGTGATTGGATGTAGGCAAGAGACCGAACCAGGATAAATCTGCTGAGTAGTATCCTCTAACCCTTATCTCTTATATTTGCTTGCTTTTATCTTTGTTGTGTGATTATCTAACTTAGTCTGCTGAGTTGCTAGATAAAATGTTGTGTTCAAAAATAGACTTCTAGGTGTTATCTTCTGAACCAATATCAGAAACAACTTTAGTTATTGAGCAACTAAAGTTGCCTCTAACCGCACATAGTATTTTGTGCTATTGAACATTGTGAGAAAAACTTTTTTACCAAGTCAAAATCTTTAAAAAATTTAAATAGTTCTTTTAACCCCTCCCCCCTAAGGAACTTATTCTCACAACACAAGGGACCAACAAATACTAGTTAAGTATATGACTTTTTCTTCATATTTTTCCCAAACTGTGAAGCCTGCGAAGACAATACTACTTCACAGAATGACTTTTTCTGCGCAGTTTTCGCAAACTGCGAAGCAAAAAGTCTTATACTTAAGTAGTATTGTCTTTGCAGGCTTTGCAATTTGCAAAAAATGCGAAGTGGTATATAATTAAAATCATAACAAGATTGCAACAATAATTATAACATTAAACTCATAACATTATCAAAATTTACAATAAGATTGAAACAATAATTCTACCCCTAAACCCTAAATCCTGGGAATGTGCTTCCAGAATAGAATGATTAGCACAATGTTCTAAAGGCACACTCTCTTCGTAGTGTGCTTCCCAGGACATTTGAGTGAGAGTGTGCTTCGAGAACATTTTGCTAAGAAGTCCAGAAGCAGAAGGAACTAGAACATTGGAATACTTCCAAGCTTTACATAAGCATGAAAAATCGACAACATCATACATACTCAACGACCTTTAGGATGATAATGGTGATTTGTCTTTTCTTTTCAAAAGCAAGAAAAATCGACAGGTTCACCATCTTCATCACATCTCAATCACCCCTCACTGTGATTGATGCTTTTGTATTGAAGATAAATGGATCATTGTGATTGATGTTTTTGTATTCAACCTTCACGAAAAAATGAAGTCATTTTAGAAAAATAATGAAAGAAACGCTTCACAGAGAGAATCTGGGAAGAAAACGACACTTGAAAATATGATTTTTACTTTGCAAAATGAGCTTGCATCACATTGTGCGAAGTCTGTGAAGAGAAATTCACCCGGAAAATGATGATTTTTCTTCACAGAAAGCGAATCTGCGAAGCCAGCGAAGAGAAAAAAAACAAGCCGGAAAATGATGATTTTGCTTCGCAGGCTTCGCATATTCGCTTTCTGCGAAGCAAAATCATCATTTTTCAGGTAAATTTCTCTTCGCAGACTTCGTAAAATGTGATGCAAACTCATTTTGCGAATCCATTTTTTGGAAAAGATGAGGATGAAACAATAGATACGTATCTTATTTTCCCCTTTTTCTATTGAAATCGACAATAAACGTATGATAAACGCAGAAGAACATCGAATGACGATGCATTAGATTCGCATAATAAGAAAGAAACCAAGAGACGAACATGAAACAGGAAGATGAAAGACCATGTCTTTACAAAAATAGAGAGACAAAGGAAATGGGAAAATGAAACAATACACATGAAGATGATGAAGAAAATGGAGCTGATTCGCAAAATATAAAGGAAATGGGAAGATGAAACAATATACAGGAAGAGAGAGATGGAACGTTGAAACCGATAGAAAATAATAGGAATGTGAAAGGTTTGAGGTATTTTTAGAAAGTCACAAATAAATAGTTTAGATAGGTAATAAATTGGATAATTGTTCTAAATATGTAAAGGAACCTCCCATTTGGCATAGTTTTGTAATTTTCCCAATTTTTAATAATAAAAAATTAAATTTATACTTAAAAATAAATATTAATATATTAATTAATATTAATAGACGGATCGGATTAAACCGGTCCGTACTATTTTTATAAATTTCAAACCCGTCTAAAAAAGAGAGATGAGCTTTAACAGACGTGGACCGCATCTAAATTAATTTGACTTTTCACACCAATTTCAATGAGCAAAGTTGCTACTCAAAGATTGGGCTAAATTTACTATTTACACTGACTTGAAAGGTAAATTTGACCATTTATTGGAAATTAAATGGACAGAGCACGGATTGAGACGGTAAAGTAGTTAGGCTGCAAGTGAGGAAGTTATAATTAAAATAAAAAGGATAAAGCATGACAGACAAGACAGGACTGGGAAGAAAAGCCCCTTTTTGTCATAAATACTCTCGTTTCGTTTCTCACGCTTCTATTTTTATTTTTATTCATTCAATGCCCTACCTTTTCTTTTTCTTTCTTTTTAACCTACATATGTAGGTAATTTACCTTTTTTTTTTTCTTAAAAAAACTCATAAATTATTTTTACTATTTCAAAAGTAGTAATTAATTGTGTTTGAATTTTCCCCATTTGGATATTACTAATTTACTATAAATGCAACTATAAACTGAAGGCATTAATCACGAATATATCCAAATTTAAATATGGTTATTCTGTTACTTTGTACTACTATATACCATCTCCGTTCATATTAAATGTCTTTCTGAACACTTTTTTTAGTTTCATTATACATGTCATTTTATATGATCAGTACACGTTAAATCATTTTTTTTCATGTTAAAAAACGTGGGTTTATAAAAATTAATTTGAATAATGAACTTATTATAAAATAAATAAATTGTGGAATCAATAAATAAGGAGCAACAATATCTGTTCTCTAATATCCTTAATTTTTATACAATTCTCTAAAACGACATGTAATATGAAACAGATAGAGTAGCATATTACCTTTGAATGGTTGCGGTGTGATTTCGTATTTTCGATCACATAACTTATACACTAATACAGTATTTGCTTGTTCATTTTCATACTTATATATTTACTTTTTCACTTGAAAAGAGAAAGTTTTAGGTATTTGAAAGTGTTTGGTTGCTCTTTTTCATGCTCATTTTTGTCTTTTCACTTCAAAAATGTAGAGTTTTAAGTGTTTAGTCAGTGACATCTTGTTTGCCATTTATACCTGGAAAGTAGTCTTTTACAAAAACAGAAAATCATGTTTTTTGGAAAAACAGCTTTTTCCAACAGCAGACAATAGGTAAAACAAACGACTATTTGGTTACCGGCCTTCTGTTTGCCTTTTATACCTGAAAATTAGCCTTTTATAAAAAGCAGAAAATCTCTGCTTTTTGAAAAAGTAGATTTTTCCAACAGCAAACAACAAACGTAACAGCAAACAGCAGGTAAAACAAACGGACCTAAAACTATTTTAAAAGAGAAGTAATAATTCCACAAATTAAGAATGCATGAGAGAGGGAAAGAGAGAGATTCGAGCTTCTCTCTTATGTTATGTTACGATTAGGCAGAGGCGAAGACAATGGGAGCTAGGCCCCCCGGCCATCAGAACCACCCGTACTATGGATGGTTCTGGCTCCCTCGAATGTTGAAACTATCCCTATTATGGATATTTTCGGTCCCCTATTTCCGACAAATTAAGATTCAACGTGGTTAATTATCTCATTGATTTTGTATTTAATTACAAAGTCTAACTTGATTAATATATGGTAGGCGATAAATTTCAATAGATTTGTTCAAAACGACTCAATCTTATTTTTATAATCCAAATCTAACTTAAATTTGAGAGGTTTTACATTGGTACGTAAAATTGGTTATAGACCACTCAAATGATAACACGTATATATACAAAAAAAAAATTGAGTAAGTTCGATTTAGCAAAAAAAAAAAAAATGCACGCATGTGTAAGATTGCCCCCCCCCCCCCCCCAACTGACCAATCTTATGTTCGCCACTAGGATTAGGGTTAAGTAGGTGTGTAGCTAACGATTTATAACATACAATTACAGAAAACCCCAATTACTCATCTAACCCTAATTCGACGCATTAAAGTTATGGATGGATAATATTTGATCCGAATATTTATTTCCAACATCTCTCACTGGCACTTAACGGAACAAATTCCTTATCTCATCTCACCCACACTTGCATATAGTTCGTGCAACTAACATACTATTTGGAGCTCTTGTGTTATACACTCGTTTGAGATGTATAATGTCTCGATTGATATGTATCGAATCTAGTATCATGCACTCATTGGAGATATATTCTTTTGAATGAACATATCTCATAAGAGATTATATGCATTGTCCTATATTCCATATCGCATCACATCCAATGTAATTCATTTGATCTCCATAATTTTTTATTATTACAATGCACATGTACTTCCTCGGAGGTGAATCATAGAAATTTGGAGATGTGAACACATGTAAATCTTTTCCTCTTACTATATCCCTTCCATCATAATGTAACTCGCTTGTCTGATCTGTCCCTTCCAAGCTAAACCAGCCATGACCCTTACAGAGTATAGTTTTACAAAGCGAGTTTCACACTAGAAAAAAACTGAGATAACATATTTTTCATCTCGAGTCACTAAACACACATAGCATGAAATCATGTGTTATGATGTCATTCCTTTCCTTTTGAAAGAATCACATGCCTCTCATTAACACTATACGCAAGCATCAGAGATGTGCCAAATATCTAACCTTAGTCCACTTCCTTTAAAACTATTCCGTCTTTAAAGACACAAGACTTAAAGACACTCTTAACTTACCTTTTAGATTACATATAATCTCTTATATAGATTTTTTTCATGTATATGTTTATTTTGCACTTTAATGAAGCATGTTACATAGTTTAAACAATACATCTTTTGTTATTGAATAAGCTTTTGATTTGTTAGAAAAACAGTTGTAAACAGCTTGTACATAGAATAAGGTCACATAGACTGCAACACAGAGGATACTCTCCATCAAAGAAACTGTTAGAGTTTGTTACAGATTTAAATGAGCTGTCATCTACATTAGATTCCTTTTATATGTGTATAAATAGATCAACTAGCGATGGTATTCATTAACTCGTTGTAATTCAGTTTTAATCAATAAGATTGTTCTTCATTTTTCTCTTCTCATTACTTCTCTGTGTTCATGGAAGCTTAGTTCATAATAACTAAGCTTATATGGTATCAGAGCTGAGGGTTTAAGATCAACAAGAATGACTGACCGGAGAAGTTATGCTCATGTGGTGGCTGAGGAAGAAGGTCCGAGGAGAAATTGAAGTACAGGAGGCAGTTCGCCTCTTGTTGTTCAAACTGAAAACGTATCCTACGAGCGGAATCGCGAGGAAGATAACAGGCGGAATCGTGAAGAAGATCCGAGAAATAATATCATCTTTTCTGGAGGAATGGAAAATCCAGGTTTGATTCTTGTTAATCAATCTCTTGATGAAACTAATTTCCTTTCTTGGAAACGAGGTATGATGTTAGCTTTAGAGATAAAAGATAAACTTGATTTTATCCTTGAAGATGATTGTATGCCTGATAAGAAGAAATCACCAACAGAATATGCTAAATGGAAGAAAAATGATAGCTTAGTGATAGTATGGCTTTGGAATACTATTTCGAAAGATTTGGTTGAGTCTTTCAGATATGTTAAGACTGCTAGAGAGTTGTGGTTAGAGATCACTGAGCATTTTGAAGAAAATAATGGTCTTATGATGTATCAAATTAAGAGATAAATTCAGGCTTTAGTTCAAGGAAGTTCTTCTGTTATGCTTTATTATAATAAACTGAAAAATTTATGGGAAGAACTGTCATACCTAAGGCCTTTACCAACTTGTCATTGTGGTGCTATGCTAGAATGTGTATGTAATGTAGCTGAGAAGATTGTCAAAATGAATGATGAAGATCAGGTTATGCATTTTCTGTTAGGCCTTAATGAGGAATATGAAGGTGTTAAATCACAGATCTTAGCTATGGATCCTATTCCTAATCTGAAAAAGGTGTATGCAATGATACAAAGAGTAGCCAAACAGAAAGAGATTTCTGTAGATATGGTTACTAATGAGTTTGCATATAATGCAGTATCTTTTCATAAGAATAATGCAGGCAAACATGATAATTACAAAGGCAAGAAGAAGTCTGGAGATGAGAAGACTTGTACACACTGTAAAAAGCCAAGACACACCAAAGAAACTTGTTTCAAGTTGAAGGGTTATCCTGAGTGGTATAAAGGGAATATAGATTCTACAGGAGGTCAGAACAAGAATGCTGGTAATTATGGAACAAACAGAGCAAATTTGGTTCAGGATATGGTTGATACTCCTATGGATGATGATTTCAGTGAAGATGAGGTCATTCCTAAGAGTAAACTCTCAAACATGGTTCATCAGGAATTAAAGAAACTTTTAAAGGGCAAAGGAATAGTAGATAATGTCGGTAGCAGCAAAGATTTTGCTGGTTTTGTTGGCATGAGCGATATGGCAGGTACAATCTTTACTTGTTCCGCTGCTACATATTTTGAGAAAGATGATTGGATTATTGATTCAGGGGCTTCAACTCATATGAGTCATGATGATTCTAAGTTTAGCTTAGTTCAGCAACAACATTTATCTAGAAATGTGTATCTACCTGATGGAACTGCACAGGAAATAAAATCCATTGGCACAATACACTTGATGCCTAAAATTGTGCTGACAAATGTGTTCTATTTACCACATTTTCAGTTCAATTTATTATCAGTAGGTTAATTACTACATGATAATAAGATAAGTGTTGTTTTCTATCCTGAATGCTGCTTCTTACAGGACCTGGCTACTAAGCAAATGCTTGGAGTAGCAGTGCTTAGTCAAGGTTTATACAAGCTGGGAAAAGTAGCCTTTAGGCATAAAGAAATAAAGAAATGGGAAGTTTTTTACAGAAACAGATGTAGCAAAAATAATATAGGGAATAGAGTACCTATTGATGTTGTTTCTTCTGTTCTTTCTACACAGATTAATAAGCCAAGTGTTTGGCATTTGCGTTTTGGACATGCTTCGTATGAAAAATTAAAGCATATTGCAGGAATAACATGTAATACAGAGTTTACTTGTGATGTATGCCATTTGGCAAAGCAAACCAGGTTACCATTTATGTCAAGCAGTATTAAAACGAAAGCATGTTTTGAGTTAGTGCATATGGATTTGTGGGGACCATATAAGCAGCCAGCATTTTCAGGTGCTCATTATGTACTAACTATAGTAGATGATTTTTCCAGATGCACTTGGACAATGTTGCTTAAAAATAAGAGTACTGTTAGTGACATAATTGAAGTTTTTCTCAATCTAGTTTCTACTCAGTTTCAAGCCACAGTTAAAGTCATTAGGAGTGATAATGGGACTGAATTTGTCAACAACAAATGTCAGTCTTTATTCAACAGCAGATGCATTATACATCAGAAAAGTTGCAGTTACACACCACAACAAAATGGTGTGGTGGAAAGAAAACACAGGCATTTATTGAATGTGGCAAGAACTCTTATGTATCAAGCAAACATGCCTAAAATGTTCTGGGGTGAAGCTTTTTTGTATGCAGCTACTGTTATCAACTTGTTGCCAAGCAAAGTGATTTCATGGAAAAGTCCTTTTGAAGTGCTTTATGGAAAATCAGCTAGAGTAGACAACATCAAGATATTTGGCTGTCTTTGTTATTATACACATGTTGGAGTTCATCAAGGGAAATTTGCTCCAAGAGGTCACAAAGGAGTTTTTCTTGGACATGCACCTGGAGTTAAGGGATATAAGATTTATGATCTGGAGAAGAGAAGCATAATTGTTTCCAGAGATGTTATATTCAAAGAAGATGTTTACCCTTTTGCAAAATTAATTGCACGAGAGTGTCAAGATGTTGTGACACCTCTCGGTAAGACTGATTTGAATGACTCTTTTTATTATGTGTCTTCTTCTGCAGGACAAAGAGCACACACTCCAGGAATCAATGAAACTGTCGTGCTTAACAATGAATGTGTATCAGATGATGTCAACAATACAGCCCCAGATGATCACATTACTGAACAAGACACTAGAAGTTCTGTCTCAGTTGCTGAAACAACTATACAAGTTGTTCCTCAATCAGATAGTCTCTAGCAAGAAGTACACACTCAAGTCAGAAGATCCAACAGGGTTCATAGACCACCTGCATGGACAACTGATTTTGTTGTGAATAATGTTGCACACAACACAGATTCTATCAAACTTTTACCAAGTTTTGATAGAACTCATTATGCTTTTATGAGCAATATAAACAAAGTGCCAGAACCTTCAAGTTACAAAGAAGCTTGCAAGGAGGAACATTGGATTGTTGCAATGCAAAAAGAGCTTGCTGCATTAGAGGAGAATGGCACCTGGGAGGTTACAGATTTACCTCAAGGTAAGAAAGCTCTTACTTCTTTATGGGTTTATAAAGTCAAGTATAAAGCTGATGGCACACTTGATAAATACAAAGCCAGGTTAGTGGCTAGGGGTTATAAACAGCAGCTGGGAATTGACTATCATGAAAGTTTTGCACCAGTGGCAAAAGTGGTGACTGTCAGGGTTTTTCTAGCAATATCAGCACATTTTGGTTGGTCAGTACACCAAATTGATATTAACAATGCATATTTGCATGGTTATTTAGAAGAGGAAGTGTATTTGCAACCACCTGAAGGTTATACAAAGGATGGAAAAGGACAAGTATGCAAACTCAAGAAGAGTTTATATGGTTTGAAACAAGCTGGGCGACAATGGAACAAGGAGTTAACTGCTAAACTGGTTTCCATGGGATTTAAAAGATCAATACATGACTACTGCTTGTTCACAAGGGGCTCAGGAGAGAGTTTCATAGCACTAATTGTGTATGTTGATGATATTTTATTGATAGGAGGTTCAGTAAAGTTGATTGAAGAAGTTAAATATCAACTACATTCAGCTTTTACCATCAAAGACATGGGTCAAGCAAAGTATTTCTTAGGCGTGGAGTTGTCCAAAGCTCAAGATGGCATAGCTATTACACAGCACAAATATATACAGGATCTGGTCGATTCTGCAGGATTGCAACAAGCTAAAGCAACAAGCAGTCCATTTCCTGCAGGTGTTGATTTGAGTTTACCAAGTCCTGCTGTAAATGATTGTAGTCAATATAGAAGACTAGTTGGCAAATTGTTGTATCTGGGATTCACAAGACCAGATATTTCTTATGTTACACAACAATTGAGCCAGTTTCTTTCTACTCCTACTCAGTTGCATATGGATGCAGCTTTACATGTTATTAGGTATCTCAAGGGTACATCAACAATGGGCATGTTTTATCCTCATAATCCTCACTCTGAACTCAAACTCACAGCATATTGTGATGCTGATTGGGAAAAATGCAAAGAGACAAGGAGGTCAGTAGGAGGATACTGCATATTTTTGGGAGATACTTTAGTATCATGGAAAGCAAAGAAACAGTCAACAGTGAGTAGAAGTTCTGCAGAAGCAGAGTACAGGTCAATGGCAAACACAACCTGTGAAATGAAGTGGTTGACATACCTTCTAAAGGAATTTCAGATTCAGATTCATTTTCCAATCCCATTAAATTGTGATAACCAGGCTGCTATTCACATAGCAGAGAATCCTGTGTTTCATGAAGCAACAAAACACTTAGATATGGATTGTCATGTGGTTAGGGAACATTTGCAATCTGGTTTTCTTTACACACCTTATGTTGCTTCAGGTGAACAATTGGCAGATATGTTCACCAAACCATTATCATATCAGCATATGGCACCTGCTCTAGCTAAAATGGGAGCAGTTTGTATCAATGTTCATGGACAAAATGTTCAATTTGTTTTACATATTCAAGATGACCAACATGTTCAGCTTGAGGAGGGGGTGTAAACAGCTTGTACATAGAATAAGGTCACATAGACTGCAACACAGAGGATACTCTCCATCAAAGAAACTGTTAGAGTTTGTTACAGATTTAAATGAGCTGTCATCTACATTAGATTCCTTTTATCTGTGTATAAATAGATCAACTAGCGATGGTATTCATTAACTCGTTGTAATTCAGTTTTAATCAATAAGATTGTTCTTCATTTTTCTCTTCTCGTTACTTCTCTGTGTTCATAGAAGCTTAGTTCATAATAACTAAGCTTATAACAGTCTCATCCTCATCTTTGTCATTACAATGATAAAATAAAAGTAAGCACTTGGGTGAATGAATTGCTTGCGTGTTCATCATGTAAAAAAATTATAGGGTATTGTTAAACCCAGCCCCAAATTCCCACCCCTAGCCCCGTGAAAGGACGAAAATACCCTTTCATGGGTTTTGAGGAGGAAAAAGCTATTTTTTTTGCTCTCCCGACACGCGGGCGTGTGACTATCACGCCTCACCGTGTGGTCGGGCGTGATAGCCCCACGCCTCACCGTGTGGTCGGGCGTGATCGCTACACGCCCGACCACACGGTGAGACGTGGGGCTATCACGCCCGACCACACGGTGAGGCGTGATAGTCACACGCCCGTATGTCGGGAGAGCAAAAAAAAATAGCTAGTCCGCTATTGAATTAAATCCGTAAATACCTGTTACGTAAAAAAAATTAGTCCGTTGTTGAATTAAACCCGTAAAAAAATTAGTCCGCTAGTCCATATCTAGACGACGCGCAGGTGACGGGACGGATTTCCCCCCGATAGTAGGCCGCTCCGTCTACAAAATTACATTAAATTAATCTAAAAATTTAACATATAAATTATAATCGAATTAATATCAAAATTTCATATATAAATTAAACCCCAAATTAATGTAAACATTTAACAATTTAATTAAAACGTAAATATAATTTTTTTTAAAAAAAAAACATTTCAAAAACCCCTCGGGCGTATGAACATCACGTCCGAACCATAGGTCGGGCGTATGAACATCACGCCCGACCTATGGTGCGGGCGTATGAATATCGCGCCCGACCTATGGTGCGGGCGTGATAGCCTCACGCCCGAACCACAGGTCGGGCGTGATATTCATACGCCGGAACCGTAGGTCGGGCGCGATGTTCATACGCCCGACTGCGATTCCGACGTTTTTAAAAAATCACCCACAGATTCAATTTTTTACTTAAATCAAAAAAACAAAAACGGTAAATCTTATTATTTTCGCTTTCCCTTTACGGTTGTTGTTACACTCCATGTTTTGGTTCACAAATTAGTCCGGATTTGATCAAAGAGTGTGTAGGGTATTTGAGAGGTTTTGTGTTTTTTCAAATTTTGGGTAAATGGTAGTTTGGTCTTTTTACGGGGCTAGGGGTGGGAATTCATGGCTGGGTTTAGTAATCCACAAATTATAACATCAAATATAAATAAATAACGTTCACACTTGTGTACTACATTAGTTAAAACTTTAAAGAACAAAGTATGTTAGATCTAATATCATCTCTATGATCTATCATGTTTTGCTTAAACAATTTTAGGTATTTTTTTTTTCTCACTCCACGAGTATCCTTAACCCAATGTAGTTCTATATGAGTTCTTAAATATATATATATATATATTTTAATTTGACAGATTGATGTATTATTTATTAATTAATAATTTATGTAAACCAATATTTTATAAATTATATTTGTCTAATTGTATTTTATTAAAAAAATTAAAATCGACTAAATAAAATTTTGTCTTTTTAATTAAATGATTATTATTTAAAATTTAAGAAATAAGAAATAAATATTTATGTAAAACATTTAATTTCTAAAAAGATGAGAATAAACATTATTATAAATGAAAATGAAAATGAAGATTTTCCATCATGTTATTTATGAATTATAATGTTGGTGTCGGTTGATTGTTGAAGTCCAAACAAGACTTTACGTGGTTGTGTTGTTTCATTGACTCTGATGTCCATACCATGTTGCTCATTGTCGTGCACTCCACGTGCATTCTCCCCATCGCTCCTTACCTTTTTATCCGCTGAATTTGTGTAAAAAGATTAATTTGTGTAAAAAGATTAATTCACCTCCTAAACTTTCACAGTGTTTTAATAGCCTTTCAAATTATATAAAATATTCAGTTAGTTTTTCGAACTTGCATAAAATATAATGATTTGATCACTCGGTTGCAAAAAAAATAGGTTAAATGTGGAAGATGTATTGCACGAGTCTTAAAAAAAGTAATACAATCAAAATCAGAGTATGCAGTTCTAATATTAGAGAAGATAAGTTGTATCGTTCAGCAAGTAATAACTTTATTTTTAATTTATTTTTGAATTATGTAATAATATTCTAAGATGCGTGGAATACATATTCGACATTTAACTTACTTTTTTGCGACTGAGTGATCAATTGATTACATTTTACGCAAGTTCAGAAAGCTAACTGAACATTTTACGCAAGTTGAGGGGGTTATCGAAACACTTTAAAAGTCCAGGAGGCCAATCAATCTTTTTGGACAAATTCAGAGGACAAATGATGTATTAAACATTTTTTTTAGAAATAAAATAAAAATAGCTTACGTATTTTGGAAAATTTTAGAGCACTTCTGAAGTAATATTTCCGATCAATGAATTCATGACACATGCATATTTTTTTCCCACAAATCATATCCATATAGTGAGATTCAAAATGATTTTCATTGGTCGGGAATATTATTTTTGGAGTATTATAAGATTTCTCCCGATACTTCATCCAGTGGATTATATCTCATCTCATATATCTCATCATTTATTTATTTTTGAAAAAAATTTGCAATTTGATCAATTTGTACAGAGGAATGTGAGTGTTAGTCAATTTTTTATTTTATTTTTGCTAACTTGGGAAAGCGCATGCCAAAATATACTATGTTTCTCTATTTACACATTGATGAATTATTTTTTTTAGGGTTCCGATATTTACAGCCTGATGACCCGCGAAGCCAAACCGAGCCGAATTCATTACACGGGCCCAGCCCATACTTAGATCCATGGTCTAAGATGGGATGGGACCCGAATAGAGGAAGCGGGTGAAGTGAGTAACCGCCCCGAATTCCTAAATGGAGCACTAAAACTCCCACTCAGGACAAACGATATCACGTTTGTTACCACGAAAGCCACGAGAGGGGGCATGACCTAAAAAGGAGTAACCGCCCTCGGAACATGGCCTGGAAGGGGTAACCGCCCTCGGCGGTTACTTAAGAACACTTATAAAAAGCCCTAAGGCCAAAGGGGGAAAGGTACATTCACATTTTTCCCACAATACTATTGTCAATTTACCAACCCTCCTACAAAAACTGACTTGATCGTCGGAGAGTTTTCCCGGAGATCCTGTCTCCGGTTCTGTTTTGCAGGTAACTACGGCGGAGATCATCAAATCGGATCCAGCAAGTTATCATTGGTGCGGTGAGCGTGGACCTTTTTTACCAACATTTGGTTAAAGGTACACAAAGAACATGTCAGAACCATCACGAACGACCGACGTTACAACCAGATCCACTAGTATGAACTCAAGGGGTCCACGGATTGCGAATTCGCAACCTGCAAGTACGCAGCCTGTGGTGCCTAGCTCGTCAAGCCCTTCGGGACAATTGAGTCCCTTATTGGAGGTTCAAGTGCAAAATGAAATGGAGATGTCCAATAGCGATTTCGTACAAATGGCAGGACAAGTCTTGGCTTCAAATATGAGCCAAGCGGCGGGGGATCGAATGATTAGTTTGTTAACCGCAATGGCCGATCATAATACCGCCGTGGCGGCTGCTCCTCAACAACCTGTTGTTGTCTCCACACAACCATCGACTACTGCTGCCATATCTGCGCTTCCGCAGCCATCTCGAGAGCTAACCCAGATAGGTCAGAGTAGTCGCATGAACCTACGCAGCCATCCAAGCAACTACTCGTACCACGATCCTAGTATGATGATCCATCCGACCTGGCAAACATCCCAACCGACATCGGGAATGCCAGGAATCCTTCCACTACAACACACGGAACCCTTGGTTAACGGGCATTCAGAATTAATGGCGTCTGGGGCGAATACGTTTGGGCAGGAGCACACCTGGAACTTTGATCCTATAACCGGACGACGGCTAGAACCACGGCGAGAACAAATCTCAACATCAATTGGCGGGTGGATGCCACCTAGAGTTCACCAGCAGCGGATGGAAGAGGTTCGGTGAATACCCAATCTTGAGTTGGAAGATCAACTACGGAACATGATGGAGCGAATGGGGTACACGCCTAGGGCGAGAGCAGAGGTGCAGAGTGATTCGCCTTTTGCTCCGTCGTTGCGAGAATTTATACCAGATCACAGGATAAAGGCCCCGTCGATACCTAAATACTATGGGGATCCTAATTCTGATCCTGAGGCTCATGTCAGGAACTACAGAGAATTAATGGATGTTGCGGGAGCGAGTGAAAGTATAATTTGCAGATTATTCTCGACCACTTTGGGTGGAGCGGCATCTGATTGGTTTCGGTCTTTACCTGCTGAATCTATTCACAACTCGAATCAATACAGTCGTGATTTCTGTGCCAAGTTCGTGGGCTGTAAAGCGGCAGATGTGACAGATAGGCAGCTAAAGGAGATCAAACAGAGGAACTATAATTCCCTAAGGGAATTTATTGTCGCATTCAACGATATTCTGGTACGGTTGCAGAACCCGGATATCGTGAGCATCCGCAACATCATGGCGGATGGAACCACGGATTGGAGCATGCGGGAGGAAATCATCCGCAACAAGCCGCGCATAGTGGCCGAACTCATGAAGATAGCAAAGGAATTCATGGAAGTGGACGATGTCAACAGAGAACATAGAGCTCAAACCCGGAGAGAGAGAGATGCTGCTAGATCCACTCCGGACAATCGACGCCAGACCCAGTCCAAGGGTAATTTTGTTCGCAGAGGCGATCGCTCCTTTCAAGGGGGAGGATATCAAACACCATTGAATACGACTCGCCAAGAGGTGTTACTTTGGATCGAAAAGAACCCCCTGAAGAAGGATGTGCGGTTCCCCGAGGCGAAAGGCCGAACTAGTTTGGGGCGATATCCTAACAAATATTGCAGGTTCCACAGATTGAACGGCCATGACACGAACGATTGCTATGAACTGAAGAAGGAAATAGAAAAGCTGATTGAGAGGGGCAAGCTAGGCCAATTCGTAAGAAAAGAAACGATTGATGAGAAAACAACGCTCCCGCATGAGGGAGAAGCAAGGCCCGAAAAGAAACAGAAGAAAGGGGTGATAAACATGATAGCTGGCGGGATCTATGAGCCGCCAACAAAAAGGGCTCGCCGTGAACAGCGAAAAAGCAACACGCATAGGGGGGATGCCCTCAATTACTCATTTGCGCGAATCACGGAGCCGCATGCGGATGCTTTGGTGATTACGATGGCTGTAGAAGGATGGGACGTCAAGCGGGTCCTTATTGATATTGGCAGTACTTGTAATGTTATTACTCGGACTGCATTCAACAAGTTGGGAATTAATGACGAGCGAGTGGAACATACATTCATGGATGTAACTGGTTTTGGAGGTCAATCGTCTCAAACAAGTGGACAAGTGGTGTTGGAAGCGGAAATGGGCGATAAGAATCTAAAATGGTGAGGTGATCTAGAATTCGCAATTGTTGATCTCCCGTTGGCCTACAACATAATTCTGGGGCGTCCGTTCCTATCGGAAACGGAATCGCTCATCTCAATGAAGCACTTGACATTACATTTGCCAACACACCAAGGGCGAGTCATAGTTGAAGGTGATCAACTTGTATCTCAACAAGCCTATACATTGTCACTTGAACCAAAGCCAGGTGAAGAGGATAAAGTTGATGAGAAGTTTCCGGCAGAAGCATTAGGAGAAACAGAACTATTCGCCATCTCAAATGACAAGAATGTACGAATAGCGGCAGGACTCCCCGAGGAAACGAAGAGAGCCATTACCAAGGTGTTGATCCAATGCAAGTCGGCATTCGCCGCTCCGAATGAAGTGCTGAAGGGGATAAGTCCAGATATAGCAACCCATCGTTTGAATGTGGACAAAGGTGCAACCCAGTGCGACAGAAAAAGAGAGGACACGCTCCAGAGCGGCAGAAGGCGATTGAAAAAGCTGTGGCGGATTTGCTAAAATCAGATGCAATTCGAGAAGTCACCTATCCGGAGTGGCTAGCCAATGTGGTGCTAGTCAAAAAGCCAAATGGAACGTACAGAATGTGTGTCGACTTCAAAGATCTGAATAAAGCTTGTCCGAAGGATATGTATCCGCTACCTAACATTGATATATTGGTAGATGGAACTGCAGGATTTGAAGCTTTATCGTTCACCGACGTGAAATCCAGTTACCACCAGATACCCATGGAGAAGGCGGATGAAATCAAAACATCATTCATAACTCATCAGGCGACTTATTGCTTCAAGGTGATGCCCTTCGTATTGAAAAACGCAGGAGCAACATACCAAAGGATGATGAACAAGATATTTTCAGACAAGTCAGGCGAGAACTTCTCAATCTACGTAGATGACATGATCATCAAAAGCAAGAAGATGCGAGACCACCCGCAGGATATCAAAGAAATCCTGGAAGTGCTAATCAAATATGGCCTCAAGTTGAACCTAGAAAAATGCACGTTCGGAGCAAGGGCAGGAAAATTCCTGGGTTTCATTGTTAGTGGCAAGGGAGTTGAGGCGAATCCTGAGAAGGTTAAAGCAGTAATGGAGATGAAAACTCCGAGGAGCGTAAGAGAAGTACAAAGACTAAATGGGCGGTTGGTGGCATTAGGGCGATTCATATCATGCTCGGCTAGAAGATGTCTACCTTTCTACAATGCCATCAAAAAATCTAAGTCCTTTGAATGGACGCCGGATTGTCAAGAGGCATTTGAGGGTATAAAGCGACTGCTATGCTATCCGCCCTTAATGAGCAGGCCGGAGGACGGAGAAGATTTATTTCTTTATGTATCCGTCACCAGTATGGCGATATGCACTGTAATGGTGCGAGAAGAAGAGGGCCAACAATATCCAGTGTACTATGTGAGCAAGGTCTTGAAAGATGCAGAACTTCGGTATTCGAAGTTGGACAAAATGGCTCTCGCGGTGATAACCACGGCGGCTAGGCTAAAACCATACTTTCAGGCGCATACTATCATTGTGAGAACCGGAATTCCAATGCGGAAGGTACTGCAGAAACCTGACGCATCCGGCCGATTAATGGAATGGTCAATTCGCCTGGGGGAATTCGATATTCGCTACGAAGGAAGACCGGTACTAAAGGGTCAAGTACTTGCCGATTTCATGAATGAATTCACGTGGGATGAAGATGAACGTCCAAAGGCACAAAAAGAAGAGTGGAGCATGTTCACAGATGGGGCATTATCCACAGATGGGGCTGGACTGGGAGTCGTCATCAAAGGCCCGGAGGTTATTCGCCTGTACTATGCGGAAAAGTTAACTTTCAAAACTACCAATAATGCCGCAGAGTATGAAGCAATGATATACGGATTGAAGCTGCTTAATGAACTTACGCCAGAAAGAGTGGTGATCTACAGCGATTCTAAACTCATGATAAATCATATCACAAAAAACTATCTGGTGAAACAAGAAGATCTGGTCAAATACCATCAGATAGTCGGCAGATTGACGCAGGAGTTAACACACAAGGGAGTCGTCTGGGAAATGGTGCATGTTCCAAGAGGCCAAAACACAAAGGCTGATGAACTGGCAAAAGCAGCGGCGAGTAGAGAACCATGGAATCAAAAAGCATGCAATTTGGAGATAAGATCCGCACCGGCATTTGAAGTCGATCAGATTATGGTCATTGAAGAGCTGGAAGATGATGAAGATTGGCGGATACCTATCCGGCAATATCTGGAGCAGGGAGATTTGCCACATGACAAAAGCCTAGCCAGAAAGCTAATTGGACAATCAGCGAGATACTCAATTCGAGATGGAACTTTGTATCGAAAATCATATACATGTCCATGGTTGAAATGTGTTAGCCGCAATGAAGGAGACTACGTACTGCGAGAACTCCATGAAGGAATGTGCGGCGCACATGAAGCATCCGCGGCGTTGGCAAGAAAGGTCAAGTTAATGGGATACTATTGGCCAAAGGTGATAGAGGATTCCCAGAAGATGGTAGCGGAATGTCACAGCTGTCAAATCCATGCGAATGAAAAGCACGTTCCCGGAGCGGAACAAATCTCTATAATGACGGCATGGCCATTCGCAACATGGGGAATCGATATAGTGGGTCCATTCCCAGAAACGACAAAGAAAAGGAAGTACTTGGTAGTCGCAGTTGACCACTTCAGCAAATGGGTAGAAGCGGAGGCAGTAACCGCTCAAACACCTGAACGAATGATCGAGTTCTTACGAGAGAACATTATCATGCGATTTGGAATCCCGCAAAAGCTTATAACTGACAGCGGCACCCAGTTCAACTGTGTCAAGTTCAAAGCATACTGCGAAAGCATGGGGATCAAGAATCATTTTTCTTCCGTAAACCATCCCCAATCGAATGGTATGAGAGAGTTTACCAACAGGGCCATGATTCAAGGTATCAAGAAGCGGCTAGGTGATAAAAAAACAGGTTGGGCGGATGAGATACCCCATATGTTATGGGCATACAGAACTTCTGTAAAAGCAGCAACTGGCGAAACACCTTTCTCGCTGGTTTATGGAGCCGAAGCAGTCCTACCTGTTGAAATCAAGTCGCCTACAGATCGAATAATTTATTATTGCGACACACAAAATCCTATCAACATTAGAGATGCATTGGATTCTGTTGAAGAACGAAGAGAAAAAGCTTACATGCGAATGGCAGTGTACCGCAATAGAATCAAGAAATATCATGACAGAAGGGTGCGAAAAGTGATAATCAACGAGAACGACTTGGTCTTGAAAAAAGCGGACAAAATACAATCCAGAGATGGCAAAGGCAAATTAGGCGTCAACTGGATCGGACCATACAGAGTATCCAAGAAGCTGGGATCATCAACTTTTGAAATAGAAGAAATGAGCGGAAAAAAGCTCCCGCGCACCTGGAATCTAGAAAATCTGCGCCTATATAAACGGGCCGGGTAGTTCAGGGAAATGACGAGTACTCTTTTTCCTTTTATGAGTTTTTTCCCACTGGGTTTTCTGATAAAAGGTTTTAATGAGGCTTTGATCCCGCACATTTCATATACCAATGTAACAAAAAGTCTTTTCTTTTATCAATAAATATATTCAATTGCTGCATACGGCGTTTTGAGTGCGGATGCTTTTTAGGACAACCACTTCAGTGTGTTATCTACAAACAAAAGGCGGGTAAATCGCGCAAAAACCTTATGGTTAAACTTAAAAACACATAAATGTGTTGCCTCTTAAAGAAAGGCGGATGCATGATTACGCATCACTCGCAAAAACCTTATGGTTAAACTTAAAAACACATAAATGTGTTGCCTCTTAAAGAAAGGCGGATGCATGATTACGCATCACTCACAAAAACCTTATGGTTAAACTTAAAAACACATAAATGTGTTGCCTCTTAAAGAAAGGCGGATGCATGATTACGCATCACTCGCAAAACCTTATGATTAACCTTATGATTATATTATTTTCGAAAGAAAAATTATAAGATAAGGCATAAAATTAAGCGAATTAACGAGTACTCAAAAAATTGCAAAAAGGGTCTGGCCACCCTAGCGGAAACGAAACTAAACTACGGGGAAATACAGATATGGAGTCGGCAAAAGGGCAAGGGTCACGTATGAAAACAAAGGGCAATAAGGAATAAAGCAACAATCGCACGTATAGGTAAAGCGGCAAGCAAAAGAAAATATATATATACGGGCAGTTTGTTACATACAACAGTCCAGATATAAATCAAACTATGCTACAGCTTCCTCTCCTTCACCCATATGGCCCTCCTCGCCTTCAGCGGCTCCCTCATCTCCTCCAGTGGACGGATCTACTTCAAGCGAATCCTCAACCCTCGAATCAGTAACCGCTTCAGAGGGCGGTACCTCTTGCTCAGGCTGAGAAAGGTCTTGTGGTGCCTCTTTTTCCGCGTTCTGAGTAGGGATCTCGCAGCTAATTGGAGGGTTCTGAAAACTCTGCCAATCTAAGAAGAGTACCTCATCCATATCAGCATCCTCGGCTTCCAGCTTGTCCCACTTCTCAGTTAGATCCTTTTTGGGGATGGGAACCTTGGGGCGGCTAAGTACTCGATCTGGATGCCCATGCTCATAAGCAGCATGAATTCGCTCCCCATACCAATAGATGCGAGCACCATCTTCGGCTAGAATCTCCTCAGCTTTCTTCTTTTGCATCTCCAGAGCCTCCTTGGATGAATTTAGATCATCAAGGACCTTTTGCAGCTCGTCAGACTTAGCCTGGAGGGATCTGAGAGCTTCCTCCTTCTCGCTCATAACCTTCTGACAAGCGCCTTCAAGAGCCTTTACCTTCCCTTGGATATCATCATAAAGCGACTTCTGAGTCGCCAATTCAGTACCAAGGTTCTCCAACTCTTTAGCGCGTTCAGCGTCCCTTAGGAGAGCACCCTCCGCGAAGTTAATAATCTGCATAAAAGATGATTCGCGGATAGAAATGTGCGGTTACTACAAATGCAAGATCCTTGAAAGAGAATATCACAAGTAACAATATACCTCTATGGCCCGCTTCTCAATCCCCTCCATAGCAGTAGGAAGCGGCACTTGCTCTCGCACGCGGGAAGCAGAGGGGAGTCGCCCAAGGACATTGCATATGGAAGAAACAATGTCCCTACACGAGAAGCTCACAGCCATGCCAAAGGTCCTAGTCCACCACCCGCTGATATCGGGAATTGGCTGCGAATGCATAAGGAGAAAGATCAGGAGAACAGCAGATAACTCATAAGGAAAAATTAACAACATAAAAAAGGGGAATAGATCAATATACCTCGTGGATTGGTGTACTGCTTTTTCCTTTGGACGAGGCGGATACAGGTGTACCGCCAACAGTGAGGGACACAGAAGCGTTTTTCTTTCTGGGACGAGAAGACTCTGTGTCCGCAGTATTCTTCCGCTTCCTAGTTAAGGGAAGGTCCTCGGAAGCAGAAGCTGGACCTTGTGAAACGGAGGCCCTTGCGGGAGAAGCCGCCTCGATAGAAGTAATCGCCCCTCCAGGAGAATTCACCCCTGCGACTGAAGTGTTTCCCTCCATTCGCCTCTTCCTTCTCGCTAGGGCTTTAGCCTCCCGATCTGCAGCGAGTTGAGATAAAGGATCACCCCTGCAAAGGGTTAAAAGAAATCATCAACTTGGAAATAAAAAGTACCTTGTACAAAAACGCGATAAGGGATATAGACAACGTGATCCCCCTCGCGATAGGCAATCGCCACTCGGCTCCTTAGCATGTGGAAAGCCTGATCATATGTCCATACAAAGGGAGGAGTACCCTTCAAAAACTTGATCACAGCGGATTCTTCCTCGCTGGGGTAACCGAAGTTCAAACTCTTTACATTTGGTCGGCCCCAACGGCGAAGGAAGTTCGGATTCCCTTCGTGAAACTTGATGAAGAAATAAGATCGGTCCCACTCACGGATTTTGTTCAGCTTCTCGTCAAAACCATAGTAACCGCTCTGACGGATGAAAGTAAAATACCCCGCCGAACTTTTGAAATGATAAAGCTTGGAGAAAATTTTGAGCGAGAAGGGAACCTCCAGACAATCCGCTAGAAATTTGTCCAGAGTTAAATCGGCCCATCCATTGGGATGCAACTGACCGGGTGCGATTCCGTAACCGCTAAGAACGGAGGCAACCTCATCCGCCAGTGGATACGTGAAGCCGCAGATGATCTGGGCGACGAAGATGGTGAAATACCCCTTTGGGTAGTCGCCCGGTCCTTTATCCTCCCCGGGAATAAGGGTTTCGAGGCCTTGGAGCCAAGGATACTGCTCCCGCAAATCGTCAATTGTCTCTTGACAAACTAGACTTCCCGACCTGTCCTTCTTCGGTAATAAACGGGGGGTTGGGACAGGTGGCGGAATCAACTTTTTAGGGTCAAAACCTAGGCCCTCATCGGTTGTATTCGCCAGGTGGAGGAAGTCGGCGGGATGAGAATCAGACCCAGGAGAGCTGGTTGAAGCTTCATCAACCATCTCCTCGACCTCATGGGACACCTCGCGGACGTAATTTTCATCGAATGGTGCGAAGTCGAGGTCAGGGTTCGACATATTGATGAAGGAAAATGAACAGAAGTAAAAAATCGAGCGAGGTACAAATTCTGGAAAGGAACACTTACATATGAAAGACGACACAGAGAAGAACGGACGCAAAAAGGTTGAGGCCGGAAGAGAAACGACGCAAAAGGTGGATGCCGGAAAAGAAACGACGGGAAAGGGAAAGTCACAATTTTTGAATTTTGAAAATCCAGACAAAAACGAAGAGTCTCCTATAAAAAAGACCCTAAAGGGCTCTTGCCAAACTAAGGGGGAGGCATGTGATGATCCGCGAAGCCAAATCGGGCCGAATTCATTACACGGGCCCAGCCCATACTTAGATCCATGGTCTAAGATGGGATGGGACCCGAATAGAGGAAGCGGGTGAAGTGAGTAACCGCCCCGAATTCCTAAATGGAGCACTAAAACTCCCACTCAGGACAAACGATACCACGTTTGTTGCCACGAAAGCCACGAGAGGGGGCATGACCTAAAAAGGAGTAACCGCCATCGGAACATGGCCTGGAAGGGGTAACCGCCCTCGGCGGTTACTTAAGAACACTTATAAAAAGCCCTAAGGCCAAAGGGGGAAAGGTACATTCACATTTTTTCCACAATACTATTGTCAATTTACCAACCCTCCTACAAAAACTGACTTGATCGTCGGAGAGTTTTCCCGGAGATCCTGTCTCCGGTTCTGTTTTGCAGGTAACTACGACGGAGATCATCAAATCGGATCCAGCAAGTTATCGCAGCCCTTAGAGCATTTCCAATAGAAGGTGCCCAAAAGAGTGTCAGCTGATGTGGCATCAGGCTTGGCAACTTTTAAAGGGTGCCCACTATTGGAGTGATTGTGGGTGTCAAGGAAAGTTGCCAATTTTTGACAACCTCTTGGCAACCTTGTTTAATTATTTTTTAATATACTCTCCTAGAAATAATAAATCGGGAACATTTTTTTTATAATAAAATAATAATTTGTAGGATTATAGTGGCAACTTTTCAAGCAACCTCTATTGGAGCATTTTTTAAATTAAAGTTGCAAAAAAATACTATATTTTAGTAAGTTTTGACATTCTTTTAGACACCTCTATTAGAGATGCTCTTAGGGTTGTAAATAAAAACCTTAAAATTCTTGTT
Organism: Euphorbia lathyris; assembly: GCF_963576675.1. Taxonomy (NCBI): domain Eukaryota; kingdom Viridiplantae; phylum Streptophyta; class Magnoliopsida; order Malpighiales; family Euphorbiaceae; genus Euphorbia; species Euphorbia lathyris. The sequence goes on from NC_088912.1 coordinate 30,426,769, forward strand.
ATTAGTGTTAATTTTGTTTTCCAATACATAAAATTTGTTGATACTTTAATGTTTAAATATTTAAATGCATTTGTCATAATATATTGGTATATTTCCAATACAAATAAATGTTTAAAACTCTCTTTTTTTTATGGAAAATATAAAAAAAACATATGAATAATTAATACTTATATACAACCCTTAGGGTTGTATATATCATTTGCCTTTTTTTTTATATTAATTAGCCTCCACTTAATGAATTATTTAGATAAAAGTATTACAAATTAAAATTGACTTGAGTAGTTAACACATCAAATCAGTTAAGTTAGACATCTTGAATTCGAATGTTAACATACGCAAAAAAAAAAAAAAATATCAGAAAAAAATTACCTAAAGAATGTCTAACGAGCCTTAAACCAAGTAATTACATAAATAAATAAAAGTTAAATATAAATATTTAATTCAGTTAAACATATTATTTATTTTTGAAATTATATTTTTTTATAGCTTAAAATAAATTATTATAATTTTTTTTACAACCATATAAAATATAAATATAAAATTTTAACACTATAAAATAAATAATATTTTTAGTTTAGAATTAATTTTGTTTTTTTTTTTCAATTCTTGCCAATTTGTGGCTCTCCTAGCCTCCTTTTTATTACAAAGCTTATCTTCCAAATTCTATTAAAGTAAAAAAAAAAAAAAAAAATTGGAGTGTATGGTTATCTTGCAGATATTAATGGCTTATATTTCGAACTTTCCTTTTCAGGTTGTACCCTCCAAAACCAAACAGACAACTTTCCATATTATTAGCTATTTTCATAACTTCACACCAAAATGCATTAAATACTTTATTTCAAAAATTAAATAAAATGCATGTAAAAATAAATAAATAAAATGAATTTATTAGGATACATGAATTTAATTGATTTGATTCGTATGGTTACTTTAACAAAAGTCTTAGCCTACAATAATTAATTTTCAGTATCTAAATTAATTAAATAAAGAGTGTAATGGTATAAATCATACAAAAAAAAAATTTAACTACTAGGTAGATAATTTGTTTGTTTGATAAATCACTTAATTATTTAAATTAAAATATTCAACACTTATTTTTTTTAAGTGTGTTTGATAACAATTGTTTTTCCACCACTTAAATTAGTTAATTAAGTTAAAAATCACTTACTCAAAATATTTAACTTAACATTTTAAGTTAAACATTATCAATTAATATTTTTTATAAAAGTTATATCATTCCTAAAAATTCAGCACTTATAATATTCAGCACTTAAAATTCAGTACTTATTTTTTCAGCACTTAATTTTCAGTTTTATCAAACAACACAATTCCAGTATAAATCTTTATCAAAATATGTGATATGCTCCGATCTTAGGAAAGTGGGTAGACTTACCTTTACCTAAATATTTATTTTTCAAAAAAAATACAAAAAAATTAGCTCTTTTAATCTAACAATTTTTGGCAACTAAATAAAGTTAATGGAACACTCTTGAATAATATGTGTTTGACTTTGTTAAACTTTTTCGGAAAGTTAATTGTAGCAAATTTGACAATAATTAAAATAGAACGAGCTAGAATTTAATGGATTAGAATTATAATGAAAACATAATAATAATAATTCTCTTAAAAAACATAATAATAATAAGCAATATGACAATGTAAGTCGTTGTTTTCTATCACTTGCTGATGATGCTGAGTCAACAAGTCAGCATTGTAAGTCGTTGTTGTTTTCTATTACAAGAATGATGCTGGGTAATCAAGTCAGCATAATTGTATGTAATCAAGTCAGCATGAAGTAATTCAACAAGTCGGTATAATGCTGAGTTATCAAGTCAGCATGGCTGTGGTCAGCATGGTACTGAGGTGTTAATACAGGTCAACATGGTCTTGCTGTGTTACCACTGGTCAGTAGGTCTTGCTGAGTTAGTACATTTTGAGTAAGGATATTTTGGGTATTTTCACAATCTTGTAAAGGCTATAAAAGGTCTGGGTTGGGAAGTAGTTTCATACGAGAGATTATTCTTAGACTAAGTCATTAGTGTACACTGTGATATACTGAGTTGGGGATTGGGAAAACACGAGAGTTTCTAGAGAGGAAACTGTTTCAATCTTGTTGTAATCTCCATTGATTAGTGAAGTTGCTGGATGTAGGCAGTTAAGCCGAACCAGGGTAAATTCTGTGTGTATTCTTTTGATTGCTGTTTCAAGATCCAATCTGTGATCTTTGTGAACTTTGTTTATCTGTGTGGTTGATTGATCGTTCGAAGTATAGCTCAACAGACAATTTAAATTTAGGACCTATTTGGTTCAGATGTTAGCTAATAGCTGTTGCGGTTGCTGTTAGCTGTTTGCAGTTGCAGTAAGCTGTTAGATGTTACTGTTAGCTGTTTTTTTTATCAGCTGTTTAATTACCAGTGTTCGGTAAAATTATATTGAACTGTTGCTGTTCGGATTTAAAATGTCTAAAATGGACATGTTTTAAATTAATCAACGATGAAATTATAAAAAGGAAAATGTGAAAACATGCTCATAACGTTTACAACTAGGAATAATTTACTCTTGACGCTTAAAATGGTGCAATTTTATCCATAACGCTGACAGTTAAGAGCAATTTTACCCATAATATTGGCAAGTTGGCTCGATTCAGATATTATTAGAAAACATAGATATCTTATTTCTTATTTTACACCAATTGCACATATCAGTAGTTCTAAACTAGAGATTTCATATTTTTTTGTGATTTAATAATAAAATTGAAAATTAATATTTATAAATTCAGCGAAATATTTGAATTTTTTTCCCAACTCATACAAAATAATATTTTTTTTTATTTTCTTAAAAAAATTCACGTCTAATCATATATTTGTTATCTGTTACTAACAATGATAAAATAGTGCACATGTGAAGTGTAGATGACAACATTCATGACCAAGAATACAGTTTGATAAATTATTTCTCAGATTGACCTAACTTGTCAATGTTAGGGGTAAAATTGTCTTTGGCTGCCAACATTAGGGGTATAATTGAATCATTTTAGACATTAAGAGTAAAATTGCTCCTAGCTACAAATGTTAGGGGTATTTTTGCACCTTATCCTATTATAAAATAAAAAATGTGTTATACACATTAATAAAAATAATCTATATAAAAAATAAAAAATTTATTGAACGCAACACAACATTGTTCTTCTGGTAATTATATTGTAGAAATATAAATAATGTTAAGGAATAAACATATTTTGCGGAAATAAGAATGCTAATTTTGTCAATAGCATATAACTACAAACATCTGTTTATGAAAAGCTCCAAATATGAGTTTTTCATGAAACGCTCCAAAACGCTGTAGTTTCCAGAGAAAATGTTAAACACCGCGGTTATATAAACCTAACCAAACGCTATATTTTCTGCGGTTTGGAGTGAAACGCTAAACGCTCATCCGAAAAGTTGAAACAAACACCCTCTTAGTTACAATGAATTAGAAAGCTGACTCTCTCCTCTTTCTCTTTTTGCTGTCACTGACCCCTCTCCCTCTTAGTATTTTCTTCTCGTGGATCATCGTCTCTTCTCCTGATTGTCTCGGTGTAGTTGATTTGTAATCAGTGATACGTAATTAAAGTTCATTCTTCTGATGCAGCCAATATAAATGGATTTCATGTTTCAAGAGGTAACATATAAACCCGTTTATTAATTTATGAATGAGTAAAAAAATTTAGATACATGATATTAACTAATTTTTGTTTTTTATGTGCCTTGAAATAACTTTTCAAGGTTGTTTCGAGTCTGACTTCGGTGTAAAACATGACTAAATTGGGTTTAGAGACTATTAATTATGATTTACAATTTTCTGGTACTATTTAGTATCTGTACCACTTTCACCAAAGCGTATGTGATGTGAAAACCCTCCCCTATGTTTGTCACATGGACAAACATACCACACTAACGGGAGTTGAGACCCCAAAAACCTAGGTCGCTCTAAATTTTGACTCATTCAGAACTAGAAAAGCAGTGCAAGGCCCCAACTTCGACGCGCTAGACTAGTGGTCTGATACGTTGCGTTACCTGTCATGCGTCAATAGGAAGAGCCATGATGACATTATATCTTAAGTGACAATAGTTAAGTAAATCTCAATGTCACTAGAATTCTATAATTTTAATCATTTATCGAAATTCGTCACCTTAACTATGGCCCTGTTTGGTAAAGAGCATTTTGAGATAAAAATAGCGGTTTTGACCAACCTTAGAGGTTTGACCATTGAAACCGCTAATTGAAGTGTTTGGTGGAAAGAGGTTTGGGAGAGAGTTTTGGGATGAAAACGCTAATTTAGAAAAAGCTCTTAAAAAGAGCATTTTCAATTAGCGTTTTGCAATATTAAAATTAATGGACTTCTTTAACCCTAATAGATAGACTCCTTCTTCTCATGCGCCAAAATTAATGCCCTTATTCGTCTTTTTGCACAAACCGCTATTATCAATCAGCTAATTTTTACCAAACAGGTCTACACAAACAGCTAATCAAATCAGCTAGTCAAATAAGCTAATGTAATCAGCTAACAGCTAATGTAATCAGCTCACAGCTGACAGCTAACAGCTAATTCCCAAACAGGGCCTATATATTTAGATGACGAAATATGAAAAATGTCACGAAAATATTCGCTATCATGACAAAAATATGGTTTGAAGTGACAAAATATTTACAATATTAGTGACAAAATAAGTGTCGCTAAAACAAAATCATACAATGACGCACGTTCTTGATCGTCATATAAAAGTAAATCTGTTATGACAAAACGAAAATTTGTGATATATACAAAATACCATACTCCTACCATGACGATCGACGTGACAACAAATATTTGTCACCAATTATCTATTGTGACGAAAAATATGTTTTCATGACAAATATTATGCGTCATAAAATATTATATTTCTTGTAGGGGTTAATACACATATTTGCCCTTTTGTTTTCTCGGAAAAACAGATTTGCCCTTAAATCAAATAAACTCACAAAACTATCCCTGAATTTTTCATAAACCTGCAATTATACCCTAATCTGACGGAGCTGCTAAACGGCGATGACATCAAACCTTCTTATCTCTAGAAAAACTTCAGAAAAGAACAACCAATCACAAACAAAAAAAAATATGCACATTCAATTTCGATTAAAAGCAAGTTAGAAGAACAGATTGGTCAAAATTCATTTTCATAAAAGCTCAATCAACCTAATAAAATGGCGTCTAAACCTCCTAATTAATCCAAAAGCAATAGCAATAGAAAACAATAAGAAACCAAATGAATTTTGATTGTCGTCATCTAATTTTTTTTGGAGACAAGAAGGTTTGATGTCATCGCCGTTTAGCAGCTCCGTCAGATTAGGGTATAATTACAGGTTTATGGAAAATTCAGAGATAATTTTGTGAGTTTATTTGATTTAAGGGTAAATTTGTTTTTCTGCGAAAATACATGGACAAATATGTGTATTAACCCTTTCTTGTAGAGTACACGACGCGTGGGGCATGTGTGATGTCTTCTAGATGGTCCTTTACTGTCGTTTTCTATTAATTTCTAATATGCCATTTTCTGTTTTTCTCTCTCTATATTTTGCTTAAATTTATGTAAGCAGAATATTTAATTTTGGTTTTTGAATATTCCGAAAATCATTGGTAAATTACCAAAGTTTTTTTTAGTTACCTAGAAAATATAAAATTAGAAACTAATTTTGGGATGCTATTTAATTAATCAAACTGCGTTTGATTAATTTTTGTTATTTATATTTATACAATTAACTTTTTTTTTTTTTGTTACTTATGAATTTGCATTGATATGATTAAAACACTCAAAATTATTAGTTTCTCCTATAAGTTGGTTAAGTGCTTGTTTAGTTTACCTGCCGTTTTCTATTACGGTTTGGTGTTGGAAAAAAACTAATTTTCTAAAAAGCAAGGATTCCATACTTTTGTAAAAAACTATTTTCAGCTATAAAATGCAAATAGGGAGGTGTCTAACCAAACACCTAAAACTCTCCATTTTAAAATGAAAAAGACAAACATGAGGAGAAAAGTAGGTAATTAAACACCCCTTAGCCTTAATAAGCCCTTGTTTGGGAGGAGGTTAATGAGAGTAAATGGGAGTAATGGAACGTTAAGTATTAAGTTAACCTTGTTTGGGAGTTATTTTTTGGGAGTAAATGGAGGTTAATGGGGTTAAATCTTTACTTCCTCTAACTGCCAAACTCTAACCTCCAAATTGGGGGTTAATGGGAGTAACGTAAATTTTTTTAAAATTTCTTGTCTCTGAAGAGTAAATTTAACCTTCTTTCCCCTCCACATTTAAACTCCCAAACAAGGTTAAACATTTAACCTCATTTACATCCTATAAACTCCCAAACAAGGTTAATTTTTAACTTTCCATTCCATCACTTCCCTTCCCTTTCCATTACCTCCTTTAACTCTCACCTCCATTAACCTCAAACTCCCAAACAAAGGCTAAGAGAAATTAAAAATTGTAAGTTGGATAAAAGGGCCAGATAGGTAGGATGATGTGGAGGCAATCGTACTTCAACACCGTGAAACTGCAAAAACTGATGCAAGATTGCATAGGTCTAGCTCTAGGGTAGGACTACACTATCCTCTTTAAAAAAAAAACATGGTTGAGTTCATCTCCACATCACTACCTCTTGGAATATTTTCTTAATTTTTACCCAGTTTTGATCACATGCACCTTAATGAACATGTAGAATTTGCTTATTCACCGTTAGATCTAGGCTTATTAGAATCATAAGGTGGAGATTTAAAGCATCCCGAGGCTTAGATTTAATAAACCTATATCTAACAGTGAATGAGCAAATTCACTTGCTCATTAAGATGCACGTGAAAATTTCTGATTTTTACCCACATGTATCTTCAAGCCTTTAGTTCCAAATCCACCTGTCTTTCTGTCCTTATTTGGTATTTAGCCAAAACATTTGACCAATTATAGCCAAGAAATTTATATAAGTACTTTGTTAGTTGAAGTTTGACTAGGGTAATTAATAATTATTACAAATGTTAAAAAGAAGTTGAACATGTTTAGTTGACAAAACTCTCCAATTTTCTTGTTACATTGCAACAATACTATATTGACTATTGAGATTGAGTACATGCATGTGTGATTACTGTCTACACATGCAATAACTTACTTTTTTTCTTGTTAATGAATAATTATTTAATCCTAAATTATCATGAAGTATAATATTATTAATCTTTTATTCCATCATCAAATTTGCCTCAATATTAATACAGGTGGTAAAAACAAAATAAGGCTAACTTTGTCAAAAACAAAGTAAAAATAGGCTAACCCTCAATTATAATTTTGAAACTAAAATTTGATCAAAGTGTTGATAAAAATTTAAATGAAAAATAGCAAATTACTGTTATAGGAACAAATAATACAAACTATTGAGCCTATATATATACTCCAAAGGATAAAAGTTCTGAAATGAAAAAAACATTACAATTAAATTCTTTTTTTTAGAGAATTATTTTTAGAATCATATTAATTGATCAAGGTCTACTAAGTTAAAGGCATTTTTTTAATAGAAGTTAAAGGCATTAAGTGCGTGTTTCACATTATTGCGGAGGATCTGGGAATTAGAAAGCTGCTCGTGGAGTCAGACAATCTCGAAGCGGTTAATATGATTTCGGATAAAAGGTCTCTATGTTTGGGGAGCCTGAATTTAGTTAAAGCAATTAGAAGAACTTGCTCCTCTTTCGATACTGTCAATTTTTGCCATTTTTACAAAGAGCAAAATCGGGTGGCGAATCGGCTTGCTGCGGAGGGCCATGAAAGGGCCTTGGGCGTGTCTACTTTCTCTTCTCCCCCTGAATTGCTGATGTCTTTGCTTTTTGAAGACAATGTGGGAGTTAGCTTTCCTCGGCTAATCCCGGACTAGTGTGTTGTGGTGTTTTGTTTTTTTATTTTTCTTTTCCCTACAAAAAAAATTGAAAACTTGCTTTTAATAGAAGTTACAATATATAGCTTTTGGAAGAATATAATTTTCACGACTTATATTAGGAAAGCTAATATGAACAAAAACAGTCATAACTTTCAACTTAATTTTAAAAATAGCCCTAACCCTGAAGCGTTCCCTCTAGTATTGCATCTGGGAAGCAGATTTCCTCAATATTGATTATGTGTTAAATAATGTTCAGGATAGGCGGGTGCTTCGAGACCTTGGTTTATCAGCTCATTATTCAATAGCACCGCGAATTTTGATTGTCTATTGGCTCCCTCCGAATAGTGGCTAGATAAAGGTAAATATAGATGGTTCGGTCTTGGGCTCTTCAGACCCTGATGGGTCGAGAGATATTTTCAGAAACTCTTGTGGTTTTGTTGAGCGATTTCCGCAAGTGCACGGTATACGCTTATAGTAATAAAAGATATCGAACCCACAGGGAACGTTTTTTTAACAAAAACTTATTTTGAATCGGCTAAATTTACTTATAAGATTTATAGTAAGGAAAATCGTTAAATCGGTTTTGGTTTTGAAATTGCTAGAATGAGAATTAGATTAGAGTATGAATTTGCAAGACATGAACGCTTAGTACTTTTTAGAAAAGTAAACAAATGTATTTGTTTGCATTAAGCAAAGAAAACAACTTTAAACTTTGTATAAATTATAAAGATGAAATAAATGACGGAACCTCTAATTTTTAGGCTTTGAACGCAACAATCCTCCTAACTGGTTTAGATTGCTTCCTTAACCAAATTAAAACTCTACCGAGATAATAATTTGTCTAAGTGTTCAATAAAGTTTCCTTGTAAAGATTTTGAATTAAACTACGTTTTAATGAAAACACCAGCATCAATCCACTTCGGATCCTTTACCAAAGTGCTGCATAAAAATCTATCGAATAGAACGGACTTTATTAGATAAAATATAAATTGATACAAGTTTACAGAGAACAAGGAGCATGAAAACATTCGACGACGTACAAGTGAACGGGTTGTCAATCCTTTCCTTGGGTTTCGTTAGAGTTTGTCAGACTCAGGGGCGGATCCTCTACTCAATCTTCTCGTTGAATCTTCGTAATAGAGACGAGGTCTGTCTACTATCAAAATGTAAACTAAATTTGAACAATGTCCAAACGCTACTGTATTTGTTATTATTGAATAAACAATGTGTATATATCATATTGTTTTGAACAGAAATGAAATCTAAATTCTGAATCACTTGACTCGGAATTTCTGCATAAATTCTATACTAATCTCTTTTTTTCTACTTCTTTTCAACTCTTCATCAACTCTTTATTCATAGATGTTGAAGAGTCTTGATTGAAGTGTCGTGTCCGTTGTGAAGGATCGTATCCGTTGTGAAAGGACGTCTTTATCCACCCGAACGAACGTGTTTCCTCGAAAACGAAAGTGTGCAATTTGGCTTCTACAGATTTTCTGCTCTTACCGAGAATATTTAATTCTCGGTCGAGAATGGGGGAGCATCATTTTGGTCTTCGAACGAAGGGAAGGAGGAGCTGAAGGGAGCGTGTCGCGACCGAGAATTGGGGGAGCTGCGGTCGCGACACGGAACTTTTTCGCTTCTTCGGCTTTCGTTCTCTTCCTCGATTTGGCGTTATTAATTTTCGTCGTCTTCGACTCCTTTTGTAGGGTTTTTCTTCTGTTTTTTGATCCTTTTTCACTCCTATTTGGATGTTACCAAATATTTATGTACCTTGCATGAAAGAAACATATTCGAGAGTAAAAGTATTCTAAACAGATATAAACAGCACAAATTCATAGCAATATTGATGTAATTATTGATGATATTTTAGGTATATTTTGGGCTTAACAAATCTCCACACTTAATCTTTTGCTAGTCCCGAGCAAAATTTCACTGAATTTATTCTTTAATTAATCTCTTTATGAAAATAAAACATATATCTCTGTATTGCCTTTTGAATTAGTTAAGCCGAAAAGACTTACTTCGCATGGCAAATTTATACGCAAAATATCAAATTAACTTAGTATAATATACGATATATCATTCGTCTTGTATTTCCAATTTTGAATTTGAAGTATTCGGGACGATATAAGCACGCATGTTTTTGAGTCTTTCGTCTCAAGGCATTTCAAAGCACAAAATTTCCTTTCCCAAACCTAAACTAATATATGAGATATATTATATATTTAAATAAGTACTTAGGATTAATTTATTTGCTTAGTTACGCCCGAGATAAGGGTGGTCTTGATCGTAACTTATACGTATGTTATTACTTAGTGTTTGCTTAAGAGGTACCGATCATGCCATGGGTGGACGCAATCGTTACTTTAAACTTAAACACGCTTATTTTTTTTGTTGCTTTTAACGTTCCTTCCATACCTCGATTGTGATAAGGGTGGTCGCAACCGTGGCCAAAAGTAAACGGTACTTAATTTTCTTCCCTTTCATACCTCGATTGTGATAAGGTTGGTCTCAATCGTGGCCAAAAGTTAAGAATTCAACTAATTGATTAATTAATATGAAATATAAAATTGAAATTGTAACTTGGGAAAAAGAAAGATAGCACATTCATCCTATATTGACTTTAAAATTCAACATGTATTATGGCTAAAGTTTCCTTAAAAACTTCAATTGGTGTTAATGTAAGACGAAATCAAACCGAGCTAAAAAAAATTGTTAGTTCAATTTAATGTCTATAAACCTAATTGAAAATTAAAAATAAGATTTATTGTATCATGAATTGCATGATAAAAATAGAGATCGAAAATAAAGAATTTATTTAACTAAAATACATTCACTCGAGACAATTTTACTTAAAATCGTATCGGAGATTTGTGAAAAATTTGAAAAATATTACCCGTATAGAAATATTTTTTTCTAACGATAATGATAACCTAAACAAATAATCATATTAACTTATGATTAATTTATAAATATATGAAAAATGTTAAGTAGTGTAAAAAAAATGTGTTATGTGTTGCAATATATTAGTGTTGCATTTGCATAAAAATTATTCGTTGCATTTATTCGTGTATGAGTAAATGATATATGTATATCGCCTCCCACACTTAAATTGGACCATGTCCTCATTGGTGCAAAAATTGATAAAACATGAAAAATAAACACGAAATAAAGCATACGATAATAAAAATAGAATTAAACAAAAGAAAAGCATCCAACATTAAAATTAAAATTGTACCAAACATAAGAAAATATTGTACCAAACTTTAACAAAATAACAAAAATAAAGGAGACAACCTAAGCATTAGGCGGGGAATCCGGAGGTGTAGGTAAAGTCTCCACATTTCGGCGTCGGAAAAATGAAAGCATCCGAGACCGAGTAGACCTATGCTCACGCCTCAAAAGGTTGAGGTTGTCATTCATCACCATGTTATTTTCCACCAAATCATCAATTCTTAAGTTCATTTGGCGATTGTTGGAATTGATTTGGTCCAAAATCCGCCTAAGATCAACCGGATCATCATCTTGAGGTGCTTGGGGTTGTGGTTGAGCTGGTGGTGCATCCTCCTCGCCTTCCGCCTCGCCTCCGCCTTCGGTACCTACAAATTGAGAACTTGAAGCGCCTCCACACATAGTACCACGAAGATGGGCAATACGGGAAGCATACGAAATAAAGACGGGGGGACCTTGTGGAAGCAATAAATGAGCCCGCTCAAGAGCCGAGATGTCCAAAAGTGGAATATACCCATAGTAAGTGGACATGTCAAAATCGGCTAATTCACCCCGTGCTCCCAACACAATAGCGGTGATAAAATTACAAAGAGGGATTTGAATTGTAGTAGCCCTCGAGGCACGGAACAAATTATCAAACAGAATACCAATGCTATCAACCCTCAAGCCTTTAAACAAACTATCCAAAACAAACAAATCCCGAACTTGAATCTTTGAACTCTCAACACGACCAAACAAGGAGAAACTCAAAAATTTATGAAAGAAGAACACACAATTGTCCTTAATCAACTTGCTGGAAGTGTTTTTCGAATTAAAATAGTCTTGGTCCGAAAGAGTTGCCAAATAGCATCATTATCAAAATCCTTAGGCTTATCATAAAAATCAGAAGTAGGGAAACCAAACATGTTTCCCATTGCTTCATAATCAATGGTGTAAGTGGTACCATCATTCCTAAAAGAGATTGAAGTTTTCTTCTTGTTCATGGTCAAAGTGACCAAAAACTCCACCACATATTCATTAATACGGGGAAAACGCATATTAACGAATTCTTGCCAACCCAAAGCCTCAATAAAAGCATCAATTCTAGTGGAGAAATTCAATGCTCTTACCGAATGGAAGTCTAGGAAGTATCGGCTTGTGAAAAATGTTTGAAACGAGCGGCTTCCTCCTCCGAAGCGATATCGAAATAAGCCCCGCATCGAACCCGAAGGCGATTAGCTTCCGTTACAGTGGGCTTGTGACCAACACGCTTAGTTCTAGGCATGTTAATGGTGTTTAGGGTTTAAGAAGAAGAAAAAGGAAAAAATGAATTGAGAGAAAGAGCAAAGCTTGAAGATGAGTTTGGGAGTTGTAATGGTAGGTGTTTGAATTCAAAAGAGTATAGAAATGGTAATGAATAAATTGGGAAGAGTAAAAGTTGTTTTATGGGGAAGAGTTTGGAGTAAGGGATTGGGTAAAAAGAGAGGTGATGTGAGGTTTGTGTAAGAGGTAGGTTTATATAGGGGGTAATAGGTAGATGTAGAGGTAGAATAGGAATAGGAATAGGCTTAAAATAGGTCAAAAATCGGAATCAAAAGGGCCTGCAGATCGCGTGTCGCGACCGAGAATGGCATAGCCGTGGTCGCAGCACCCGAATTTCAGAGAACATTTTGCTCTGAATTCGGTCCGTTTTTGCTGCCCATACCGAGAATTATTAAATCTCGGTAGAGAATTGGTCAAAAATGGCTATTTTGGTGCCTTTTGACTTGGTTTGTGCAATTTTATTGATGAATTGGGTTCTGAACTTAATAAAAACCGTCCCTGTACTTAAAAACTAAAATAAATGACATTAATTGCAAGGAAAACCAAAGGTTTAACGTTAATAAATTTAATTAAAAGGGAAATAAATGGTATATGAAGAATTAATGAAACTTAAATGCTCAATTATGCATACAAGTTAAAAGAATCATATTAAGTGCATATTAAGTTCATAAGAATATATATTAAATACATGAATTTAATCAATTGAATGAATTGGAAAAACCTAATGTATTAAACGCAATGAATTAAGTTTGTGAAATTGGATTATGCGTTTGAATAATAAATCATAATAGATTAATCTAAACATTTAATTATCGTTAATTTACCAATAAGTTCAACTATCAGAAAACAAATGAACTAAGATGAATAGAAAAGTTAATTTATTAACAAAACACATATGTACAAAATAAACAATTCAATTACAACAAAAATTAGAAAATATGTACAAAACAAATTTGAAAAACCTAAACTACTCTATATATTCATCCCTATCAAGCGGGATTCTTCTAGCCCTATATCGATCAATTTGCAACTGCACGAAAGCCCGACGTTCCGGTGCAGAAAGAAAATGAGGGCCTGCTCGAAATACACATTTCACAAGTCCGTCATACTCGAGAAACTCATAATCGAGAGTCGGAAAACTCTCATCCTCGCTCCAAGGAATATCGATAGTACCCTTGGTACCGAGAATTATCCCACAAATAATATTCCCGAATCCAATCTTTTTATCCGTGGATCGAGATGCAGCAACAAGACCTTCCATCATAATTTTGGAAGAATCCACTGTATTGCCTTGGAACACATCCCCAGGGACATACAAATCAGTGTCACAGACCACACAACTGAATGTGCGACCAAACAGGCTGTGACACAAAAATTTGTGCAAATACAACATGGAACTGGAGTGAAAAGACTGATTATAGGCGAGTTTAGAATTAAATCGCTAGAATCCAGTGAGCATTCTCCAAATATCAGTGGATGTCATGACTTTTCCAGGATGACGTTTGATTGTATCCCTCGGGGGAAAACCAAACCAAGCATGCAACTCGGGATAGCCGAAAGTGAAGATTTCGCCATCTCGACGAAAACTGAGACGTACCCGTCGTTTATTGACGAAACGAACGGTACAAAAGAATTCGAGTATCCAGTCGCCTATTATAGGAAATCGCATTTTGGCGAATTTTGTCCACCCTAAGCGTTCCAAATAGCGGCTCATGTCATCGCTAATTCCAAGTTGAGCGTTAAGAAAGTCATCCATATACAACATTCCAGTGAAGAATTTGTAACGGAGCCTCCAGTAACGCCTACCTTCGTCGTGATTGAAGATAGGAAAAGGCGCCCCATATCGTTTGGATAAGTCTGGGCGTTTGTTGCTTGAAGCAGCATTTTGCTTTGAGGTTTTGTTTTTAGTAGGCATTGTGTAAAACTAAAGAAACAAGGTTTCTGTTACTTAGTGAAAAAATGGTGTTTGAAGAAAATCGGAAATTTAATCTGACAAAGATGAAAAGATCTGTAACAGAACCAAGATCCTTATGGACGAATTTATAAGATTTTAGGACAAAATGAGGTGTTGTTTTGATGCGAAAAAGCATAAAATTACACCCTTCGGAATTGAAGAAACTTAAGTTTTCGTCTATGAAAGGGTTTGTCTGCAGGTTGAAGATGAATCAGGCCTGATAGTGCAGGAATAACGCGTGTCGCGATCGAGAATTCCAAATTCTCGGTCGCGACACGCTGATTTCCTTGCGGAAATCAGGCGTCGTAACCTATTCTCTGATTCACGGTAGAGAATTAATTATTCTCGGTAAGTTCAGAAAAAAAAACCTATCCTATTTGGACAACTCTGAAAAAGAGGGATTCTCGGCTGAGAATTCCAAATTCTCGGCAGAGAATTGCCTGAAACTTTAATTTCGGTCTAATTTCCTAAAATCAAATCTAAAATCATGAAGTAAACATATTTTATGCATTTAAATCATAACATTAAGTCATCTAATCATAAAAATGGCATTTGAAAAAAATAAAATAAAATAAAATAAAATAAAATAAAATTTAATAAAAATGAACAAAAATATAAAAAGAAATAAACCAAAATAAACTGTGTAATAAAATAAAAAAAAACTAAAAAAAACTAAATGATTTATACGTCAGATAATCTTGTTACGAACTCAATTCCTATTTGTGAAATATTTTCATAATAGATTTTACATCGACTACCATTAACTTTGAAACGAACTCCGTTAGGACCTTCCAGTTCTAAAGAACCATAATCGAATGTTTTGACGACTAAGTACGGTCCTATCCATCTGGACTTAAGTTTTCATGGAAATAAATGAAGTCGTGAATTAAATAACAACACTTTATCCCCAACATTAAAGTGTTTAACTTTAATTTTGGCATCGTGCCATTTTTTAACTTTTTCTTTATAAATCTTTGCATTTTCATAAGATAGATGGCGTAACTCATCTAACTCATTTAAATCGAGCAAACGTTTCTTACCTGCTTGTCGTAAATCAAAGTTAAGTTCCCTAATAGCCCAATAGGCTTTATGTTCTAATTCGACTGGCAGATGACATGCCTTCCCATACACTAAGCGGTATGGAGTCATTCCTATTGGTGTTTTAAATGCAGTACGGTAAGCCCATAACGCATTATTGAGTTTAGAAGACCAATCTTTTCTTGAAGATGAAACTGTTTTCTCTAGAATCCATTTGAGTTCTCTATTTGATATCTCCGCCTGACCATTTGACTGAGGATGGTATGGCATCGACACGCGGTGGCGTACTCCATATTTTTTCATAAGCGTTTCAAAACTTCGGTTTATAAAATGGGTACCGCCATCACTAACGATGACTCTAGGACAACCAAATCTACAAAATATATCGTCAAGAAAACTAATGACTACTTTAGAATCGTTCGTCGGGGTTGCAATTGCTTCAACCCACTTTGAAACATAATCAACGGCAACTAATATGTAAGTTTTACCAAAAGAAGGGGGAAAAGGTCCCATGAAATCTATTCCCCACATATCAAAGACTTGAACTTCTAATATGGTTGTGAGGGGCATCTCATCTTTCCTTCCTAGATTTCCTGTTCTTTGGCACTTATCACAACGAGTAATAAATGAACGGACGTCTTTAAACATCGTAGGCCAAAAGAAACCACATTCAAATATTCTAGCTACTGTCTTGCTAACTCCATTATGTCCTCCATAAGAGCTAGAATGACATTCCGACATTATGGATTCATATTCATTTTCACCAACGCATCTCCTAATTATCCCATCACCACAAGTCTTGAACAAAAAAAGATCTTCCCAAAAATACTGTTTAATGTCAAAGAAAAATTTATTCTTTTGTTGGAAAGTTAATCCTTCCGGAACAATGTTGGCTGCAAGATAATTTGCAATATCCGCATACCATGGTGACATGACATCTTTTATTTGGTAGAGATGTTCATCAGGGAAATCATCTCGTATACCGATAGTTTCACCTATAGGACCATTTTCATCTTCAAGTCTCGATAGATGATCGGCGACAAGGTTTTCTACTCCCTTTTTGTCTTTAATTTCTATATCAAATTCTTGTAACAATAAAACCCATCTAATGAGACGTGGTTTTGCATCCTTTTTAGCAAATAAATATCTTAATGCTGCATGATCAGTATAAATAATAACTTTCGAACCTAACAAGTATGACCTAAACTTATCACATGCAAAAACTACAGCTAACATTTCTTTCTCTGTTGTGGTGTAGTTTAATTGTGCACCGGATAGTGTGTGACTTGCATAATAAATGACATGAAGTTTCTTATCCTTCCTTTGACCTAAAACACATCCGACAGCTAAATCACTTGCATCACACATAATTTCAAAGGGTAAATCCCAATCGGGTTTAGCAATAATAGGTGCACTGACTAGAGCTGTTTTCAACGTTTCGAAAGCTTTAACGCAATCTTCATTATAATCAAAGGTTGAATCTTTCATGAGTAGATTAGTAAGTGGTTTGGAAATTACAGAAAAATTCTTGATAAATCTTCTGTAAAAACCGGCATGTCCTAAAAATGATCTTACTCCCTTAACAGTAGTTGGAGGGGGTAATTTTTCTATTACTGAAGTTTTTGCTCTATCCACTTCTAATCCTTTTTCAGATATTTTGTGACCTAAAACAACCATGAAATGACATTTTTCCCAGTTTAATACCAAATTTGTTTCTTCACACCTAGACAAAACTTTATCCAAGTTTTTTAGGCACGAATCAAAAGAATCTCCATAAACTGAAAAATCATCCATAAAAACTTCCATGATATCTTCAATGAAATCATTAAAAATCGCAGTCATACAACATTGAAATGTTGCAGGTGCGTTACATAGACCAAAGGGCATTCTCCTATATGCAAACGTTCCGTAAGGACACGTGAAGGTCGTTTTGTCCTGGTCATCCGGGTAGATATATATTTGAAAGAATCCGGAGTAACCATCTAGAAAACAGTAGAAAGCATGACCAGCTATCCTTTCGATCATTTGATCAATGAAAGGAAGAGGAAAATGATCTTTCCTAGTTGCTTTATTAAGGTTCCTATAATCTATACAAACTCTCCAACCAGTGGTGGTTTGTGTAGGTATTAATTCGCCTTCTTCATTCCTTACAACTGTTATGCCTCCCTTTTTAGGTACACAATGGATTGGACTAACCCATTCACTATCCTAAATAGAGTAGATGATTCCATTGTCCAGAAGTTTAGTAATCTCATTTTTGACTACTTCTTTCATATTCGGATTTAGGCGTCTTTGCCTATCCGCTTTAGGTGGCTTATCTTCTTCTAAGTGAATTATATGCATTACAATACTCGGATTAATACCTTTTAAGTCTGAAATTTGCCAACCCATACTTCCTATCCTATTTCTAACAACTTCTTTCAATTTCTCTTCTTGAACTTGTGTTAATTTGTTAGAGATAATTATAGGTAGAGAATCGCCTTCGCCTAAGAAAGCGTACCTCAAATGACTTGGTAATTCTTTAAGTTCTAATTTAGGTGGAACTATAATCGAAGGCGGAACCGGTCCATCTTCTCGAATCAAAGGTTCTGGGTCCTTATCTTCTAGTTCCTCACTCATTATAGGTTCTATTATTTATTCTTTTTGAACAATATCATTGACACATTCTTCAATCAAATCAAGTTTCATACAAGCGAAATCTTCCATAGGATATTTCATCGCTTGGTTCATATCAAACTCAATCTTATCATCTCCTATTCGTAAAACTACTTTCCCTTCCGACACATCAACTAGAGCACGTCCCGTGTTCATGAACGGTCTACCAAAGATTAGCGGACAATTAACGTCATAAGCAAAATCTAAAATAACGAAATCGGTAGGAAAAATAAATTTGTCAACTTTAACTAAAACATCCTCAATTATACCTTATGGTCTTTTAGTGGTTTGATCCGCTAATTGCAAAACCATATTGATACGTTTGATATCTTCTTCTAAGCCTAACTTATTAAAAATAGATAATGGCATCAAGTTAATGCTTGCTCCTAAATCACAGAGACAACTGAGAAATTCAATATCTCCCAATTTACACGGAATGGTAAAACATCTGGGATCTTTGAGTTTTGTGGGCAAATTACTTGACACAATTGAACTGCAATCTTCAGTTAGTGAAATGGATGAAATTCCTTCCCAACTGATTTTCTTTGAAATTAAATCTTTGAGGAATTTACCATAATTGGGAATTTGCGTAATTGCATCCATAAACGTCAAATTAATATGCAAATTTTTAAGTTTGTCTAAAAATGTTAAAAGTTGTTTGTCATAGTCCTTATTGCGGACTTTGTGTGGAAAAGGTGGTTTGGGTATAAAAGTTTTTGTACTAGAGTCAATTGGTGCATCTTTTTGATTTAATGTATCTTCTTTGGACTTTGGTAAATCAGTTCCAGGTAAAGTCGAATTTCCGGGCATTTCCGGACCTAAGTAATTTTTCCCTGAACGAAGAGTGATAGCCTTAACATGCTCTTTCGGATTTTCTTCCGTATGGCTTGGAAGACTTCCCTCTTTGCGGGATGGAATTGATTTAGCGAGTTGTCCAATTTGAACCTCCAAATTATGGATGCTAGATGATTGGTTTTTAATAAGCTGATCGAATTTATTCTCGATCCGTTTAAAACCATCGTCGTGATTACTTATTTTTCCGCTCATAGCATCAATAAATTTGTCGATTTTAGAAGATAAAGTGCTAATCGTATCTCTCGATTGATTTTGATAATTGGTGGTACGATTTTGATTAGCATTAGCATTATTATTATTATCTTTCTAGTTAAAGTTAGGATGATTTCTCCATCCAGGATTATATGTATTGGAATAAGGGTTATTGTTTTGATTTTGCCATTGGACAAAATTTACCTGTTCAATTTCGCTCATACCTTCGTAATCCACATCCGTTTGGATTGGCTTACCATTAGGATCACACGGTGCCATAAACCTATCAATTTTGTACGATAAGGCAGAAAACTGGGCTTGCAACATCGCAATTGGATCAAGATTCACTATACCTTTAACTAATGACGTTGCTGAGGATGATGGTTTCACTACTGGTATGTGTCCACGTTCCGCGGGCCACATACTGCTGTTAATTGCCATTTCCTCCAAAAGTTCTCTTGCTTGGGCAGATGTTTTCTTCATGAATAACCCTCCAGACATAGCGTCCAATGAACCTCTAGTTGTAGGATTTAGTCCATTATAAAATGTTTGCATTAAAAGTTCAGCGGGCAATTGGTGGTGTGGGCATAAACGTTGAAGTTCTTTAAAACGTACCCAAGCCTCATAAAGGGTTTCATTATCATTTTGAGAAAAAGATGTTAACTCTTTAATGACTCTTGCGGTTTTTGCTAAAGGAAATTTTTTTGATAAAAATGCTTGGGCTAATTGCTCCCAAGTCTCAAATGATGCGGCTGGCATAGAAGTTAACCACTCTTTGGCTCGATCCTTCAAAGTAAAAGGAAAAATGCGAAGTTTGATTGCTTCTGCAGTTACATCAGTAATTTTAAAAGTGTCACAAATTTCTAAGAAATTTGTCAAATGAGTATTAGGATTTTCGTTAGGTAACCCGTAAAATGTTACATTATTTTGCAACATATTAAGCAATGCTGGCTTAATTTCAAAATGGTGTGCATTAATTTGGGGTCTAACTATACTGTTTGTTACCCCGGCCACTCCTAGCCTAGCGTAATCCATAAGCGTATCCATAACTTCTAGCTCAGTAATTCTAGTTTTTATTGGAGTTTTGTTTTTGTTTTTCTTTTCTTTCTTGTTCTTTTTAAGAGTTCTTTCAATTTCTGGGTCAATAGGATCTGGTGACGTGCCTGAACTTCGAGAACTGCGCATGAACCTGAAATTTCGCACGAACCGAAACTACCTTCAAAACAGAATTTGAAAAATAAATATGTTAGTAATTGAAATAAATAAAATATAAAAGTTTGAATAAGTATGAATAAACCTAGATTCGAAATAAAATACGAAAAATATAAATTTTTGTCAAAAATTTTGGCGTTCCCCGGCAACGGCGCCAAAAACTTGTTGAGTGATTTCCGCAAGTGCACGGTATACGCTTGTAGTAATAAAAGATATCGATCCCACAGGGAACGTTTTTTAACAAAAACTTATTTTGAATTGGTTAAATTTACTTATAAGATTTATAGTAAGGAAAATCGTTAAATCGGTTTTGGTTTTGAAATTGCTAGAATGAGAATTAGATTAGAGTATGAATTTGCAAGACAGGAACAGTTAGTACTTTTTAGAAAAGTAAACAAATGTATTTGTTTGCATTAAGCAAAAAAAACAACTTTAAACTTTGTATAAATTATAAAGATGAAATAAATGACGGAACCTCTAATTTTTAGGCTTTGAACGCAACAATCCTCCTAACTGGTTTAGATTGCTTCCTTAACCAAATTAAAACTCTACCGAGATAATAATTTGTCTAAGTGTTCAACAAAGTTTCCTTGTAAAGATTTTGGATTAAACTACGTTTTAATGAAAACACCAGCATCAATCCACTTCGGATCCTTTACCAAAGTGCTGCATAAAAATATATCGAATAGAACGGACTTTATTAGATGAAATATAAATTGATACAAGTTTACAGAGAACAATGAGCATGAAAACATTCGACGACGTGCAAGTGAACGGGTTGTCAATCCTTTCCTTGGGTTTCGTTAGAGTTTGTCAGACTCAGGGGCGGATCCTCTACTCAATCTTCTCGTTGAATCTTCGTAATAGAGACGGGGTCTGTCTACTACCAAAATGTAAACTAAATTTGAATAATGTCTAAACGCTACTGTATTTGTTATTATTGAATAAACAATGTGTGTACATCATATTGTTTTGAACAGAAATGAAATCTAAATTCTGAATCACTTGACTCGGAATTTCTGCATAAATTCTATACTAATCTCTTTTTTCTACTTCTTTTCAACTCTTCATCAACTCTTTATTCATAGATGTTGAAGAGTCTTGATTGAAGTGTCGTGTCCGTTGTGAAGGATCGTATCCATTGTGAAAGGACGTCTTTATCCACCCGAACGAATGCGTTTCGTCGAAAACGAAAGTGTGCAATTTGGCTTCTACAGATTTTCTGCTCTTACCGAGAATATTTAATTCTCGGCCGAGAATGGGGGAGCATCATTTTGGTCTTCGAACGAAGGGAAGGAGGAGTTGAAGGGAGCGTGTCGCGACCGAGAATTGGGGGAGCCGCGGTCGCGGCATGGAACTTTTTCGCTTCTTCGGCTTTCGTTCTCGTCCTCGATTTGGCGTTATTAATTTTCGTCGTCTTCGACTCCTTTTGTAGGGGTTTTCTTCTGTTTTTTGATCATTTTTCACTCCTATTTGGATGTTACCAAATATTTATGTACCTTGCATGAAAGAAACATATTCGAGAGTAAAAGTATTCTAAACAGATATAAACAGCATAAATTCATAGCAATATTGATGTAATTATTGATGATATTTTAGGTATATTTTGGGCTTAACAGGTTTCCCTCACGGTGCTTTTGCTTTTCCCGTTCCTAATACTTATGTCCATTTACCTGAGCTAAAAGCAGCAATTACAGTGGTTCATATTGTTTGGGATAGTAACTGGCAACATCTATAGCTTGAGTGCGATTCTTCATATCGTGGATCTTTTTTATATACGTAACCCAGATGTCCCTTGGGTTCATTGGACCGAGTGGCTACAATGCTTGTGTAACTTCATAGTTTCTCAAATTTACAGGGAGGGTAATAGGACAACTGTATTCCGCTTTAGAGCTTTCCACAATTTCAATATATAATTTACGATTTTCAGTTTCACTATACTTGTTGATGTTTATTCCTTTCTTTGATTCTCATAATTTATTATTGTTTAAGTGCATTCAATAAACTAATTTTCTTATCTAGTTGCATTCAATAACCTCATATTTTTGTCTAATTACATTTTATAACTCCAAAACTTCAAACGATCCTTGAACTTTCAAAACTTTCTAATTATTTATCTATTTGACATTTCTTTTTTATAAGTGGCGGACACTTTGACATGTGAACTAGTGTTCCTTCTATTTTCTACTCCCAACAAATTCTATTAAAAAAGATGAGGTTATTAAATATAATTGGATAAGAATATGAGGTCAGGCAATTGCTGTTTTAGATTCAAGGAGACACATGTATTAGGCCAATTACAATCACATATTTTCCCCATAACTTAAGTATATAAAGGCTTAATACATTAGTTACCCCTTGAACTTGTTCAAAAACCTTGATTGACCATCTGAACTTATATGGTGGCTTATTAGCCCCCTAAACTTGGTTAAAATGTTATGATTAAGTTCCTAAATCTATAAAAAAAACGTTGTAAACATGTACAAAATAGAAAGTTAATTTATTTTAAAGATTTAGAATCACGAGTTACACCTTTATTTTCTAAGTTTTGATTTTTTTTACATATTCAGACAATTTGATATTTATATCACTTCAAACAAGTTCAACGACAAATTGAACACTATTAGAAAGTTCAGGGGCCAATATGTCACTTTAAATAAATCGAGGTGGCTAGGGTTATTTTAAGCAATCCCGGGAGGCTAACGAGACACCATATAAGTTTAGGGAGCCAATCATGCTTTTTGAACAAGTTCAGTAGGTGATGATGTATTAAGCCATATATAAATTTTGGAATTTTGAAATAATTACTCATTCCATTCCACTTTGTAAGTTATTCTAGGGAGTTTATTTTTTTTTCTAAATATAAGTCGTTCTAGCAAGTTTGTTTTGATCCATGTGTTTTTTTTAATCTTTCCAAGGCTTATTCTGCAACTATTACACGAGAGAATTTTTTTTAGTTAACTAATATAAATTCATTAATTTGACCTTTTTTTTATAATTTGATTACTTGGTTCAAGTCTCCTCAGACAGACACCCTTTAGATCCTCTCCCAATTAATGTTTTTTTTTTTTTTGCATATATTAGGATTCGAATCCGAGATCACTAATCCTTAATCACTAAAACTAACCTTAATTTGCTATTAACTGTACTTCTTAATTTATGAAAAATACTTTATATAAGTGAGGGACTAATATACAAGACTAAACTTGTTATTAAGGGTAAATAATTTATTAGTTCCCTAGTTTTTAGCTGACACACTGTTTATTCTCCTTATTTTGAAAAATACATTTTAAGGTCCATATCTTTTGCCAATGGCCCTGTTTGGGAATTAGCTGTTAGCTGATTACATTAGCTGTTAGCTGTTAGCTGATTACATTAGCTGATTTGACTAACTGATTTGATTAGTTATTTGTGTAGACCTGTTTGGTAAAAAAATAGCTGATTGATAATAGCGGTTTGTGCAAAAAGACGAATAAAGGCATTAATTTTGGCGCAGGAGAAGAGGGAGTCTATCTATTAGGGTTAAAGAAGTCTATTAATTTTAATATTGCAAAACGCTAATTGAAAAAGCTCATTTTAAGAGCTTTTTCTAAATTAGCGTTTTCATCCCAAAACTCTCTCCCAAACCTCTCTCCACCAAACACTCCAATTAGCGGTTTCAGTGGTCAAACCTCTAAAGTTGGTCAAAACCGCTCTTTTTATCCCAAAACGCTCTTTACCAAACAAGGCCAATATTAACCTTGTGATTCTTTTATCTATTTTTTTTAGATTTTTAACCGAACATATCTTAAGTTTTAGGACAACCACAGTACAATACAAATTGACCATGTTACTCTATTATTTTATATATATTTGTTTATGCTAATATATATCGATTATAAGTCTAAAAAAACTAGACAAAATTACTAAAGGGTTAATATTTGCAAAAGTTAGAGACCATATAATATGTTTTCAAAATATAAGATTAATAAATTATTTACCCTTAAAATAATTAATAAATAAGACTATTTTTTTTTTGAGAAAAAAAAGAGAATACTCTTAATTATGAAAACAAACAAACAAATATGTGCATGTTGTGCAAAAACAATGATAACAAACAAAAACAAAAAAGAGCAAACTTAGATTGCACACTATTATATGATTGGTATATGAATTTTATTCATCTCAAGCAATAATTATTTATTGGCTATTTATTATAATATTAATATTATCTCAAGTTGACATTAAATACATAAAGTAAAAACAATAAAATAAATACAAACTTTATATAATATCTCCAATTCTCTACTTTTGCCTTTTATTTCCAAGATCTACTTTACTTGACCTACCAGTCACAGGTCCTTATCTTTAAATTTAAAGCACAACCTAAACTTTTTTAAAATCTCCATTTCTTCCTCTTTCCTTCATTTCAATTCCCTATCTGCCATATGCCCAATTCCGTCCAGATTCCGGCGCCGGTTATACTTAACTCCGCTAAACGCCAAAAATCGACCTATCGCCGGCGGCAAGATGACCAGTCTACACTTATACCAGGTCTCCCGGACCATGTAGCTCAACTATGTCTCTCTCGTGTTCCGCCGTCTCTGCTTTACTCCGTTTGCTATTCATGGCGCCGGTTAATCTATACTCCTTCTTTTCCCCCTTTTCTTTCTCTCTACACTATTTTATCATCCACAAATTCAGAAAACGACGTTTCCAATGATTCAATTCAGTTTTTCTCCTTCGATCCTATCTCCTCCAGGTGGGACCTTCTTCCTCCTCCACCACCGGATCCTCCTCTCCGTCTTACTCTCCGTCATCCGTCGTTTATTTCCCGTGACCTACCGATCCAATCCGTCGTCGTTTCAGGTAATCTCGTTCTTCTTGCTGCTACTACTGATAATTTATCCCCAGCTCTTTCCCGCCCTCTCGTTTTCAATCCACTCTCTCGGAGGTGGAATCTTGGGCCTCCGCTTGATACTCCTCGCCGGTGGTGCGCTGCCGGAGTTGTAAATGATTCGATATATGTAGCGAGTGGGGTTGGATCTCAGTTCTCGGCCGATTTGGGGAAATTAGTGGAGAGATGGGACTTTTTTCGCCCTAAATGGAAATGGAAGAAGGTGAAAGGGCTTGACGATGGAAGATTCTGCAGAGAAGCAATTGATGCTATTCCATGGAGAGGGAAGCTTTGTATGGTGAATGTAAAAGGAGACGCAGCGAAAGAAGGTTTGGTTTACGATACTGAAAAAGACGACTGGGAGGATATGCCGGACGGTATGCTTTTCGGGTGGAAAGGTCCGGCGGCGGCGATGGATGAGGAGGTGATTTATGCGGTGGATGAAGGGAAAGGTGCACTTAAAAAGTATGATCCTGAGAAGGATGAGTGGGATAGTGTGATGGAGTGTGATAGATTCGTCGGAGCTCAGCAGATCGCTGCCGGTGGTGGTAGAGTTTGCGTCGTTTGCGGCGGCAGTAATAGAGGGGAGATTGTTGTGGTAGATGTGGTGGCGCAACCAGTTAAGTTATGGAACGTGGAAATGCCACCGGGATTTGAAGGCGTGGCAGTTCATATATTGCCGAGGATGAGTCAGCCGGAATTAGAATTTCCGGGACCGCTTTCGATTTGTTGCTGATGATGCAGT
Source organism: Euphorbia lathyris (assembly GCF_963576675.1). Taxonomy (NCBI): domain Eukaryota; kingdom Viridiplantae; phylum Streptophyta; class Magnoliopsida; order Malpighiales; family Euphorbiaceae; genus Euphorbia; species Euphorbia lathyris. Next base: position 30,452,761 of record NC_088912.1, read on the forward strand.
GCATTTCAGTGCAGGTCAGATTTCACGAATTCTAGAATATTCCGAAGCAATATATCCAACCGATTAATTTATAATCGTTAGTATATAAACTGTTCTCATTATTGGGATATATTATTCCGGAAATATACTAGAAACTCTATACTTACATTTCAATAAATTGTTTATTTATTTATTTATTTTAATTGGATTTAGAGTGTATATTTAAAATTGATGTTATATGTATGGTATTTATTCTTATTATTGTTTTAAATAGAAAAAATCTATGATATGAGTGGTGGAAAGAAGACTCGAGTTTTTGGAAAGTAAAGTTGAAATTTCCATTTAATATAAAAAGTTAGGCTTAAACTTGATCTATTAAAGATGTTTGTCTATGTGTTATTTTGGACCAAATTTGATTGTTGTAAGTTAGAGATAGAATGTAATTAAATACCACGGCTTAATATATTATTTGTTTTCTGAATTTGATTAAAATATATTAAATTAATCGTTCATTTGTAAAAAAATAAGTTAAATGAGGAAAATTTGTTGTACATGTTTTAAAAAATAAAACAATCAAAATTAGGGTATGTGATTATAATATTAGAAAAAATAAGTTTGATAGTTGATCAAGTAAGAAATTTATTTTTAATATGTTTTAATCTATTTTGTAAATTATATAATGATATTCTTAAGACACGTGCAACATATTTTTTTGGATTTAACTTACTTTTTTTTTTTATAACTGAATGATTAATTGATTATATTTTACGCAAGTTAAAATACTAACTTTTACGTAAGTTTAGGAGTTATGAATACACTTTAAAAGTTCAGATAACCAATCAAACTTTTAACATAAGTTCAATAACAAATGATGTATTAAGCCAATTACTAAGCTTAATACATCTGTTGCGCATGTATTTAGCCTCAAACTTCAAGCCTCATTTGAACTTTCAAATAACTTTTTATTCTTATCGAATTTCATTTAATAATCTCTTATCGAACTTTTGAAAAGTTGATTACACAGTTGAAATTTTGTATCCGCTACATGGGAAAACATATAAATGGATCCGCTACATGGGAAAACATATAAATTAGACCTAATGTTTCATGATAATATGTCATTAATACTTTAAGCCGAAAAAATTATTAAATTTTGCTTCAAGTGAAGTTCTGATTTTTGTGGTTCATTTTTTGGGTTTTGCTATTCACCGTCCCTAAATTATTTATCACTGCCTTTTCTTGGGCATTTTCTCCCTTTTCATCTTTCCATTCAAAAACTTAATATCTTCTCTCTCCCGAGCCAAAAATTGGATTTCTGAGAACGTTGAGAAAATCAAATAACTACAGTTCTTATTTACACTAATTGAAATTCGTCTCAAAAAACTAACCGATCCAACCAATATATAAAAAAATCATCCAAATTTGTCTAAACGGATGATTCACACTTTCTTGGGTAGTTCATCCGTTTCTGCTTAGGCCAGGTGGTGTGAATAATCAGTTCCGCACATATTCAACGAGTTTTGTCTCCGAATCCGGAGATGAAATTCGTGTTTTCGATTCGATTTTCAAATAAAAATACTTATCCGAGGAATCATTTGTCTTTTTCCTCTACTGTGTTTAAGTTCCATGAATGTTGTTCGGGTTTTGGAATTTCGAAGAAATTTGAGAGAATTTCAGTTTTTGAGTTTAAAAAATAACAAGGCAAAAGTGTCAAAGAGGGGGCGGTGATAAGTACTTTGAGGGCGGTGAATAGCAATCCACTATATGGCATTATATTCATTTGAGTCCTCAAACTAAAACTTCAAAATCAATTAGGATCCTAAACTATCAAAATCATCAATCAGGTCTCTGAACTAAGTAAAAATCATCAATTGAATCCTCGTCTTATCCTAAAATCAGAAACTGTGACAATTTAATATAGACTGTAATAATTTTTGTGTTGGTTCAAAATGTGTTTAGAGAAGAGGGTCTGAAACTGTTCAACCGAATGATTTTTCGATGAGGTCTCAATCGATGATTTTTGTTTAGAATTGAAACTCAATTGATGAATTTTTATTAGTTTAAAGACCTAATTGATGATTTTGATAGTTAAAGATGGTAATTGATTTTGAACCTTAATCTAGTTTAAGTAGCCAAATAAATACTATGCCTATATAAATTATGGAGCAGGTTAAACTTTTGCATAAACGAGCTTTCCAACTAAACTATAATTTAATTATATTTAGATTTTGTTTGATTTTGGTGTTACATTCAACGGCATAATCAAACAAAACTTGAATATGATTAAAGTATAGTTTAGTTGAAAAGTTAGTGATGCAAAAGTTTAACCTGCTCCATAATCCTATCTATAAAAGAAAATGTAATTTATTTTTCCTTAAAAAAAGTCACTTATATTTTTTTTGTGTTTAATGTGGAATTAAGGACAATTTCACAAGATTAGTTTTTTTTTCTTTTTCTGACAAAACTTGGAGCTGATCACTATATTTCTCACGAAAATTAAGTTCTAAAAAAATAAATACTGAATTTTAAGTATTGAATATTATAAATAGTGAAAGAATTGAATGATATAACTTTTATAAAAATATTAGTTGATAATGTTTAACTTAAAATTGTTAAGTTAAATATTTTGATTTATCAACTTAATATTTTAATTTAAGTAATTAAGTGGATTATCAAACAAGGCATTTGTCTATCTATTCATATGAATACTTTCATATAAAAAAAAGGATACAAAGAGTCTGTTTGGTGCGTTGTAAATTGTAATGTAATCAAATATGTAATGTAAAGGAATTGAATAATGATTCCATTATTATGTTTGGTTGAATTTTTTTAAATAAAATTGATAAAGTACAATTATCATTACATTACGTATATTTATTTAGTTAAATGCAATTTTCAAGTTATTTTTCGTTTTTACATTTTTTTTTGTGTTTTCATGTTTTTCCGTTTTTTTCATTTTCCCCCATTTTTCTCTTTTCCGTTTTTTTCTCATTTTTTCGTTTTTCGTGGTTTTCATGTACTTTCTCGTTTTTCCGTTTCCCGTTTTCCGATTTTCACATTTTTTCCTTTTTTTCATGTTCTCGTTTTCGATTTTTATGTTTTTATGTATTTTTCGTATTTCACCATTAGTAAAAAGTATAAAGGTTAATCGTAATGTGAATTCATGCCTCTTTTATTCGTAATGCCTATTACATAAATTTTGCAGAGAAAAATGAAGTGATATATATTTATAATTCCATTATAATAAAAATGATATGACTAACCAAACATGGTAATAACCTCCATTGTAATGGACATTCCATTATAACGTTGATTACAACGTAATGAAAAGAACCAAAGAGTTATTACAATAATTCAGTTGAAGCTTTTAAGTGGTACATACCTAGATTACTATGTATCTTCCCATTAGGATTCTTATTATAGAAGCATATGAAATGTTGTTCAAGCTCATTTTTGGAGCGTTGGTTTAAAATAAATCTGTCACTATTCACAATAAGAGCTATACTTGTGCGGAATCATAGTCTTTTTTTGAGATAGACCAAAATATTTCAAGATCTATTTTTTTATGGATTTTAATGTAATGACATAAGATGCTTCACCATAGGAGGTAATTGGTTAGATAAAAACATGGTACATAATCGGAATGACTATATATGGTCATGTTTGGTAAATAGAAGTTTGTCGTAAAATTAGAGACGTTTTATTAGTTAAAACCTTTAATAATATTGTTTGGTGAAAAACTATTTGATAAAGTGGATTGGGTTCAAATCGCTAATTTAGACGACAAAAAAAAAAAAAAACTAACTGGTTTTAAGATTTCAACATTTATATTAGAACTTTTTTTTGTCTCTAATTACTCCATCTGTTCCATAATACATGTCTTTTAAGGTTAATATACACTAATTAAGAAAAATAATTAATTTTAAGTAAAAGATTTTGTTATCATTGTATTAATTGCATCAACTAGTAACTAAATCTATTCCTAAGACAAAAAATCAATTCAAATAGGGGTATATTTAGTAAAAGTAAATTAATATACATAGATTGAAGCAAAATATCATGTATTGTGGAACAAAAAAAACTTCTCTAAAAAAAGACAATTTTTACCTTTAATATGAAAGAATTTATATTTATTTATTTTTAAATTGGAATAAATTGAAATCAATTGAATTGTGTTCTATCGAAAATGAGATTTTCGGGGATTATCTTTTCTTGCCCTTCTTGTGGTGGTCTGCCTGCGCCTTCGCGTTAGGTTTCTTCTGCCCATTGTGGTTATCGGCAATCGGGATTCCGATTCGATTGATTCTCTATGAGTACTCTTTCCATTTCTCTCACTCACGTTAAACGCAATTGTGGTGGTTCTCTGCCCTGCCTCCGCCTCGCGTTAGGTTTCTTCTTTCCCCCTGTGGTTATCGGCGATTGTGGATTTCTGTTTCGATTGATTCACGACGAGTAACGATGGCTAAGGATCTTGGTGATCTGTGCGCTAAACTCAAATTGAATGATGCAGAAGAGGTTATCATCGAGCTTGGTGATGATGAGGAGATTATTGACGAAAACCTAAAAAAGAAAGCTATTGGCCGGATTCTCTCAGGGAAGCCAATGAACCTCCGATCCATGGCGAATGCATTCAGCAATATCTGGAAAACAAACAGGGAGTTTCGACTCCATAAAAGTGTAAAGGGTTTGTTTATGATTGAGTTTGAATCGGTAAGGGATAAAATAAAAATCTTAGAAAATGGCCCTTGGCACTATGACAGAAATTTGGTTATTTTAGCTGATGCAGAGGGGGTTGATAATATTGATTATGCTGATCTATCTTTTTGCCCCTTCTGGATTCAATTGTTTGGGATCCCTATGAGTTGTAGGTCGGAGAAATTTGCGGCAAGAATTGCTGAGCGGATAGGGAAAACGGTGAGATGGATGTTGATAGTTTGAAGTGTTGGGCACCGTTTGTGAGAGTCTGGTGTTTGATTAATGTAAGGCAACATCTTGTAAGAGAATTTACTTTGAAGATTAAACGAAAAGGAGTTGATGACAAATTGGTTGAAGTAAAATGCAGCTATGAGAGATTACCAAATTATTTGTTATCACTGTGGAGTAATTGGACATGTGTGTGATGATTGTGAGAAGGAGGTGGGTGATGACATTACAGAGATGAAATTCGGGCCGAAATTAAGAGCATCACCTACTAAGCTGAGGTTCTTTAACTGTGGCTTTAAGGACCAAGAACATAAAAAGAAGGATCCAGCCCCATCTACTTTAGTCATAAGCCATTCGGACACAGAGAAGGAAAAAAGAGCTCTTTCTATACTGAAACAACAACATACTAATGTTGATGAGGAGTCAGATTCATTAAGTGTGGTGCAGGAGACTAGGGAATCACATGATAAAGAACTAGGGAAGACTGTTGCTATTTTAGCAAATAATGGTGATATTCCAATTGTTAATAATCTAGACCAATTAAACCAAATTAATCAACATCAAACTTCAGATTGTTCAAAGTGGTAGTGGTTTAAGACGAGTCAGGATTAAAAGGCAAGCTCGTGAACTAAATAAAAATACTTATTCTACGCCTACTAATGAAGGAGGCAGTATCCATCTAGAGGGGCGTAAGAGACCCATGTATATTGATGAGGAATATGTTCGAGGTGATGGTTTGCAATTAAAAAAGAGTCATGTCCAATATGATATACAGAGGGTGGAAGCCATTGAACGGCTCCACCCTACATTATGAAAATCCTTAGCTGGAATGTCCGAGGACTGGGCAATGCTCGGACATTCCATGCGTTAAAGCAACTAATTCAGTTGCAATGCCCGTATATCCTGTTTTTTTATGGAAACAAAATCATTCCATTCAGAAGTAGGAAACTTAAAGAACATTTGTAGGAATTATGATTGCTTTAGTGTTCCATCTCGGGGGAGAAGAGGTGGGCTGTTCTTAGCTTGGAAGAAAGAGGTTAAAATTGACATTCAGAATTACAATGATCACTGCATTATTTCTTGATAAAGGATATGAATGATGTGGTTATTTGGAGAGGAGCAGCAGGTTGTTATGGATGGCCAGAAGACATTAATAAACACCTTACGTGGGAGTTAAAATTTTGCTACCATCAAAGAAGGACGGAAGGCGAGATAGGGATTGGAATAAAATGGAGTTATTTTCAAATTGTTTACAGGATTGTAATCTTAGGGATCTCGGATTTTCTGGTCCGGAATACACCTGGACGAACTGTAAGGAAGGATCTGAGGAAGTCAGAGAATGTCTCGATCGCTTTGTTGGTGACTCTGACTTTGAATTACTATATCCAGGATACAAAGTACAAAATCTTGCAATGATTCATTATGATCACTGTCCAATTTTGTTGAACCTTGAGGGTGATTCGGTAGGAGATATAAGGAAGAAAAGATTGTCCAGGTTTGAGAAGATGTGGTTACGAGATCAAAATTGTAAATAGGTCGTACAAGATGCTTGGAATGCTGCTTCGGGATTTCAGAATCGAGTTAAAAATTGCTCTAATATGTTGACAATGTGGAACTACAACTCATTTGGTAATGTGAGGAAAGTGATTAGAGAGAAGAATGAGAAGCTAAAAATATTACAGCAGCTCCCTCGTAATGCTGATATCGTATATGACAGGATTGAATGGAGCTATTTGGAGAAAATGTTAGTACAAATGGGCTTCCCAAAGTAGTTCGTCAGCTGGATTATGACTTTTGTTTCTTCTGTGTCATACAGTTTCCTTATTAATGGACAACCTACGGGATTGTTGAAACTAGAAAGAGGTTTAAGACAGGGGGATCCACTTTCCCCCTACTTATTCTTGATTTGTGCTGATGGTCTCTCGTCAAAAATTAAAAGAGCATAATTGATGGGAGATTTACATGGTATTAAGATGGGTTCGGGTTGTCCTATCATTATCCATCTTCTTTTTGCTGATGATTCAATTATATTTGGGAAAGCTAATGAACAGGAAATTAATGTTGTTAAAAAAATCCTGGTAGAATATGAAGGGGCCTCGGGTCAACAAGTGAATTATCAGAAATCAGAAATTTCGTTTAGCAAGGGACTAGAGGATGATAAAAAAGTTTGCCTGATTAATTCTCTAGGTGTGAAGGAGGTAGGCCATTTACCGAAATACCTAGGTATGCCAACACTCGTGGGCAGATCCAAGAAAGTCATCTTCAAATACTTGTTTAAAGGCTCTCTAAAAGAATTCATGGTTGGGGAGAAAAGTTACGCTCTACTGGATGGAAGGAGATTCTTATTAAGGCAGTCGCACAATCTATCCCCCAATACGTGATGAGTTGTTTTATTGTGCCGCCGTTGTTCTGTAAAAATTTACAATCACTTATAAGTCGTTTCTGGTGGGGAGGTTCAGGTAACAAAAGATCTATGCATTGGCTAACCTATGATTCTCGGCTCGGTTCTTACACTGTCAAGTCTGCATACTATATGATTGAAAAGAACGGACGTTTGAACCTGAGTGAAGCATCTACCTCGACTACTCATCATTCCAATTTTGCATAGATTTGGAAACTTCGTTTACCCCTTAAAATCAAACACTTCTTGTGGACAGCGGTTCGTAATATATTGCCAACTTTCTCAAACTTGAGGTAGAGGGGGATTGAAGCTCCTAGTATTTGCCCATGGTGTAGATGGGAAGGGGAAGATCTTGTGCATATTTTTATGAAATGCAGGTTGGCCAAAGAGGTTTGGCAAATTGTTCTTCCAAATGATTGGCGCTGGCAGTCTCTTAAGTGCGATTTTAATGGTGGTTTAGAGGGAATAAGGCTGATTGGGGATTCCCAATTACTGATAAAAATAGTAACAAGTTGTTGGATGTTGTGGTTCTATAGAAATTGCCTTGTTCATTACGGTATTACTGGTCAAGCGGACATCATTGCGACGACTGCTAAGGATTGGTTGTCTAATTGGAAAGCTATTAATGATGTTAGCAGTGATGGTGTTGATTAGCTCGGCGTTAGTAGAGGGAAATGGTCTCCACCGCCAGCTGATCTGATTAAGATTAATGTGGATGCCTCGTGAAAACTTAATGAGTCTGGTGGCATGTGAGCTGTTATACGAGACGAATTGGGCGATGTTGTTTTACTGGCAGCTGCTCCGGTACACCCGACAATCTCAATTGAAGTGGCAGAAATGTATGCGATTGTTCTGGGGCTTCAAACAACATGGGATGGTGGTTTCACTAATCTTGTGCTGGAAACGGATAATCTGGCGATTGCTAATGCTCTAAATGATAGGGGTACGGTGGATTTCAGTGGTTCGGTGATTTTTGATGATGTTAAACTGTGGCTTTCACGATTCAGTTCCGCTCAGGTGGTTCATTGTCGAAGAATGATTAATCTAGTTGCTCATGAGTGTGCTTTGTGGGGGAAGAAACTCTTGAATCCTGTCTTGTTAGCTGGTTCTGTTCCACCTTTCTTATATCAGTTTATTTTGTAACGACAAGCGCTCTCTAGTTGTCGTTTAATTGTTGTGTTGTATCTCAAAAAAAAAAAGAGATTTTCGGGCACTCTTAAAAGATTTAGGCCATATTTGGTGGAGAGAGATTTGATGTAAAATTAGATATTTAGACTATTCTTAGAGGTTTGAACACATATAAGTAAACATAGGGAAGAAAACAAAAACATCCATCTAAGCCATTCTGCACAAATTCAAAAAGCACAACCATAGAACTTCAACGAAGACAAGAAAAGTAAACCCATCGATCTAAGCCATTTTGTAGAAATCCAAAGGAAGACGAGGAGAGAGAAACAAATGGAGGAAGAGGGAACTGACCGATGGAGTGAGGAACGAATAGCGACCAACGAAGATAAATTGATCGATGTCAAAGGATGGATATAGGAGGAGGGCGTTGGAGACAAGATTAAGACTAGGTGAGACAACGTGAGTGTTGCGCAGAAGGAGTGAGAAGGAAAGAGAATACAAAATTAAGGGTTCACCCAAAACTAAAAGTAGATAAAGAGTTTCATTGATTTGTTCAATCAAACACTAATAGAGTATGTTTACGAAGGGGGTCTCTTCCCTCGTGTTTGTCCAATTTTCATTTTTATTTGGTGAACTACGCTTCGAACGATCAATCAACCACACAGAGAAACAAAGTACACAAAGATCACATATTGGATCTTGAAACAACAATCAAAAGAATACACACAGAATTTACCCTGGTTCGGCTTAACTGCCTACATCCAGCAACTTCACTAATCAATGGAGATTACAACAAGATTGAAACAGTTTCTCCTTTTTCCAGAAACTCTCGTGTTTTCCCAATCCCCAATTCAGATTATCACAGTGTACACTTATGACTTAGTCTAAGAATCTCTCGTGTAAAACTACTTCCCAACCCAGACCTTTTATAGCCTTTACAAAGTTGTGAAAATACCCAAAATATCCTTACTCAAAAATGTACAAACTCAGCAAGACCTACTGACCAGTGGTAACACAGCAAGACCATGTTGACCTGTATTATCACCTCAGTACCATGCTGACCACAGCCATGCTGACTTGATAACTCAGCATTCCGACTTCTTGATTTTACTCTTGCTGACGGGTTGACTTACAATTACGCTGACTTGTTGACTCAGCATCATCATCAGCAAGTGATAGAAAACAACGACTTACAATCTCCACCTTGTCTTTCTATTCACTCCATCAACTAGTGAAGAAAATACACTCAAGGACCACTGACCATCCTAACCAGTTTCAAGCAATGTTCAAATTTATTACTTGAAACAGATTTGGTCAGCATGTCGGCTGGGTTATCCTCAGTTCCCACTTTCACCACCTGAATAGTACCAGTGCTAATCACATCCCTGACGAAATGCATTCTCACATCTATGTGTTTGGATTGCTCGTGAAAAACTTGATGTTTTGACAGATGTATAGCTCCTTGGCTATCACAGTAAATCTTCAAACCATCAATCTGTGTCACTCCAAGTTCCGTTAAGACTCCTCTCAGCCACATAGCTTCTTTTACTGCCTCTGTAACAGCAATAAACTCAACTTCGGTTGTTGACAAAGTCACAACTGACTGTAGACTTGCCCTCCAACTTATTACAGTTCCAAACACAGTGAATACGTACCCGGTTTGGGATTTTCTAGTGTCAATGCTACCAGCATAATCAGAATCAACAAAACCTGCTACATCATCCACTAGGGCTTCAGCTCCACCATAACTCAAACCTTTACTCAGTGAGCCTTTGACATACCTCAGCACCCACTTCACCGCTGACCAATGAGCTCTTCCTGGATTTGCCATGAACCTGCTGATGAGACTCACAGCATGAGCCAAATCTGGACGTGTACAGACCATCGCATATATTAGACAGCCTACAACACTCGAATATGGCACCCTCTCCATGTCTTCCTTTTCCTCATCAGTTTGAGGACTTTGCTTACTGCTCAGCTTGAAGTGACTTGCAAGTGGAGTGAGAACGGCCTTTGAATTCGTCATACCAAAACGTTCTAACACCTTGCTCAGATAAACTGACTGACTTAGGAATAGCTTCTTTCTTCCTCTGTCTCGAGAAATTTGCATCCCTAAAATTTTTCGTGCTGACCCGAGATCCTTCATCTCAAACCGTGTGTTTAGTTGTGCCTTTAACTGATTTATGGCTGCTTTGTTTTGACAAGCTATAAGCATGTCATCAACATATAACAAGAGATAAATCTTAGAGCCATCACTAAGGTCTCTACTATACACACACCAGTCATAACTAGACCTATGAAAGTCCTGACTTATCATAAACTCATCGAACTTCATGTACCACTGTCTAGGGGACTGTTTCAGACCATATAGAGACTTCTTAAGCAAACATACCCGCTGGTCTTTATCTCCTATTTCAAAACCCTCTGGTTGTTGCATATATATGACCTCATCCAGGTTTCTATGAAGAAAAGCTGTTTTGACATTTAACTGTTCTAATTCTAGATCAAAACGAGCTACAAGAGAGAGAATAATCCTGATAGACCTATGTTTAACAACCGGTGAATAGATTTCATTAAAGTCTATACCTTCCTGCTGAGTAAACCCTTTGGCCACCAACCTAGCTTTAAACCTAGGTTCCTCTACACCAGGTATCCCTTCCTTTCTTTTAAACACCCACCTTGAACCGACCAACTTCTTATCAAAAGGTTTATCTACCAAAATCCAAGTTTCATTTTTATCAAGGGATTTTATCTCATCCTTCATAGCGTTAAGCCACTGTTCCTTGTCAACCGAATTCACAGCTTCCCTATAGGTTACAGGTTCAGACTCTTGTACTTCCTTAGCAACACTAAATGCATAAGCTACAAGGTCCTCAAAACCATATCTAACCGGGGCCCTAGGGACTCTTCTTTCACGGTCTCTAACAAGTCTATAGCTTTGACTGGACTCAGTATCATTACCATCACTGACTTCTTGCTCGGTTTTACGGGTGTTTTCACTATTTTCTTCAAGCTCCACCTCATTCTTAACACTCTCAAGGTTTTGAATGGACTTAGGACTACTCGGTTCTAACTGAGTTTTTTCTTGGGTTTTCCGATAAGGAAAATCCATCTCATTGAACACAACATTTCTGCTGACTATGGATTTCTTATAACCAGATTCTAGGCACCACAACTTATAGCCCTTGACTCCTATAGGGTAGCCTATAAAAACACATCTTAGAGCCCGAGGTTCTAATTTTCCCTATCTAACGTGTGCAAAAGCTGAACAACCAAACACTCTAAGTTTTTCATAATCCTCTGGGTAATCAGACCACATTTGCATAGGTGTTTTAAAACCTATAGCAGATGATGGGCACCTATTGATTAGGTAACACGCAGTTTGCACTGCTTCAGCCCAGAAAGACTTAGGGAGACTGGATTGGATTAACATGCACCTAACTCTTTCTAGGATAGTCCTATTATACCTCTCTGCTAGGCCATTCTGCTGTGGAGTTCCAGGAACGGTATGATGTTTAATTATACCTGACTTCTTGCACAAAGTGATGAAATCTTTGTCAAGAAACTCCAAACCATTGTCGGTTCTCAACCTTTTGATTTTCTTTCCTGTTTGATTTTCCACTAACACTTTCCAATCCTTGAACGTTAGCAAAGCCTCATTCTTATGAGCTAGAATATAAACACATACTCTTCTAGAGTAATCATCAATAAGAGTCATAAAATAGGTCCTCCCACCATGAGACTTAGTTCTTGTTGGCCCCCATAGGTCAGAGTGAATGTACTCAAGAATGTCCTGGGTTCTATGTATTGCTGACTTAGGAAACTTGACTTTACTAGACTTCCCTAAGACACAGTTCTCACAGAAATCTATCTTTCCTATGTGATCTTTACCAAGACAACCCTGCTTCCTAAGTTCATGTAAACCAACTTCACTCACGTGACCTAGTCTAAGGTGCCAAAGATTGGTTCTATCAGTTTTAGACTCGGTGAGATTTGCGGTAGAGACTAACACAGTACTACCTAAGAGTGTGTATAGGCCATTACTCATGGTACCTTTCATAACAACTAAAGGTCCTCTAGATATCCTTATGATACCCCCTTCGGCTCTATAATTGTATCCTTGTTTATCAAGCGTACCCAAAGAAATTAAATTTCTTTTCAGTTCTGGCACATACCTCACACCGGTCATAATCCTTTCTTGACCATCGAACATCTTCAGCCTAATGGAGCCTTGACCCAGTACCTTGCACAACTTGTTGTTGCCTAGAAGAACCCTCCCACCTTCCTCTTGAAAGTCTTCGAACCACGTCCTGTTGGGAGTCATATGGAACGTACATCCGCTGTCCAAGATCCAGTCAGTGTTTGGATCTTTATCAGTGACAGCAAGGACCTCAGCGCTCTCATAACCTTCTTCTACCACAGCGGCTTCGCCTTGATCTTTAGGCTGACCTAGACTCTTGTTCCTCTCAGGACAGTTTTTCCTGAAATGTCCTTCCTTATGGCAGTGAAAACACTTGTAGACCTTGCCTTCTTTATTGCTTGAGGATGTAGTTTTGGACTTTTTCCCGTTCTTGTTCTTTGGCTTGTGAGAGTCCTTTTTTCTCAGACCTTCCACGAACAAACAATCCTTCTGCAGCTTCAGTGTTGGTGTTGGCCTCAATCTGTTTTGACTTTAGCGCCATCAGAACTTCTTCCAGACTTAGTGTTTCTCTAGCGTACTTCATGGTTTCAACAAAATGACTGAAAGACTGGGGTAAAGAATTCAAGATCATTATGGCCTGATCTTCATCTTCAATCTTTACCTCTATGTTCTCTAGGTCAATTATGATCTTTGAGAAATCATCAAGATAGTCTTCAACTGGCTTGTCCTCGTTCATCTTGAAGCCGAAAAGCTTTCCCTTAAGATAAACCCGATTGGTGAGTGTCTTCGTCATGTACAACTGTTCAAGCTTGAGCCAAACCCCAGCAGCTGAGGTTTCCTTCGAAACTTCTCTTAGCACTTTATCGCCAAGATACAGGACGATCGTACTGTAAGCCAATTCCAGAAGATCTTCTTTCTCCTCCTTCGTCATTGTCGCCGGAAATTCCTTCTCGCCCTTCAGAGCCTTCGCAACCTTCATTTGAACCAAGATTGCCTTCATCCTCTGTCTCCATAGAGCAAAATCTCCCTTACCATTGAAACGCTCGATCTCGATCTTTGTAAAACCCATTGCTCTGTTCTTGATTAGCTCTGATACCAATTGTTGAACTACGCTTCGAACGATCAATCAACCACACAGAGAAACAAAGTACACAAAGATCACAGATTGGATCTTGAAACAACAATCAAAAGAATACACACAGAATTTACCCTGGTTCGGCTTAACTGCCTACATCCAGCAACTTCACTAATCAATGGAGATTACAACAAGATTGAAACAATTTCTCCTTTTTCCAGAAACTCTCGTGTTTTCCCAATCCCCAATTCAGATTATCACAGTGTACACTTATGACTTAGTCTAAGAATCTCTCGTGTAAAACTACTTCCCAACCCAGACCTTTTATAGCCTTTACAAAGTTGTGAAAATACCCAAAATATCCTTACTCAAAAATGTACAAACTCAGCAAGACCTACTGACCAGTGGTAACACATCAAGACCATGTTGACCTGTATTATCACCTCAGTACCATGCTGACCACAGCCATGCTGACTTGATAACTCAACATTCCGACTTCTTGATTTTACTCTTGCTGACGGGTTGACTTACAATTACGCTGACTTGTTGACTCAGCATCATCATCAGCAAGTGATAGAAAACAACGACTTACAATATTTTATTTTAATTAAAATGGTTTATACTATTGTCAATTAAAATGAGTCTTTAATTTTTTATAATTTATGTCAATTATTTGTATGTTATAATCAGAAAAATATTTTCACATTTTAAATCAAAACGACTTAATTAGTCGAGGTAATACACTGTAATTTTTAATATATATATATATATATTATTTGTTAAATCTTTGATTTTTTAAAATAAATTTAAATCTTTTATCAAATTGACTCTGATCACATATTTAATTAAATTTATCTTTATAAAAAAAATTAAATTTATAATTTACAATTAGAGTTCTTTTTAATAAATTCTCAAGTATTGTTGGTAAGAATTATCTGCCCTTACTAATTCGGGTTTGGGCAGATTGCAGATTCAACTTTTATCTAATTGTGTTATTAGATAATTAATAACCATAGTTGCATTAATCTTGTCTAATTTAGCAATTATTTAATGAGAACGCTAGTCTAACAAGGAAGTTATTAAAAGACTAGTTGATCCATGATTAATATTGTCTAATCCTTATGGAACAAGGAAGCCTTAGTCTATATAAAGAGGCTAATATAGATTTTTACGGGACAAGTTAGTTTTAATCGTAAACTAACAAAGATGTTCTTTTCTAGCTAAACTAGAAGGAGTTAATCCCAGGGTTTTACGGCTAAACCGTAAGGAAATCAAAGATCCCTCATTGTTGAAGGTTTCAAACCTTAACAAAAACTTCACAAAGAAGAAGATAATTTTGTATTTGATAAAAGTTAAGTTGATTACAAAGAAAGAGATGTATTTATAACATCTCAAAACCCTAAAGATAAATTACATAAAAGGGTAAATTACATAACTAAAGGAAAGGGTAACGATCGATATGGGTAAATTGGGGTAAGGGTAAAGGGTGGTATGGTTGTAAATAGGGTGTGGCATAGGTTGTAATTAAGGAGTGGCAGGGTTGTAAATATGAGGAAGCTGGAGTAAGGAGCAAGTCTGGTCCACAAGGCTTTTTAAGTGATCCCACACGGAGCGTGGGAAAAGCCACTCGGAGCCTGACTTAACTCACGCGGAGCGTGGGATTTCCACTCGGAGCATGGATTGACTGTTGATCTAATAAGTGCCACTTCCTCCGGACCACTCATACTCTACGCGGAGCGTGAGATTAAGCCAAGCGGAGCGTGGGACTGTTTTTAGCCCCTTTACTCACTTGATTGTTCGTGTTTGGTTCCTCCTCCGACTTCCCTTGTCCGGACACGATCCTCAAAGGAGATGGTCCGCATCAGGGGCCTAAGTTAAACATAAAAAAACGCATTAGTATCAAGAGAATAAATATTCTCTCTCTAAGTTCGGCGCAGGCACACACACACACACACACTCTTTATAAGGAGGTGTTCTTAGATCTCGGATTAATCGTTCTTCCTCCTAAACATTTGACGTGAGAAAAACGTGATCAGTAATATAAGTTCGTGGTTCGAGTTCTTCCGCTGCCTACTCAATGTAAATATGCGGCTTCAACCAATGGCAAATACATGATTGGTCTGTTGGGGTTACACCTCCGTGTTTAAATAAAAAATACTAAATCGAGCTTGTTCATTTTTTTTTGCGTATAAATACATGTTATCATTTAAGTGGTTTAGAACTAATTTTTCCGTACTACGTAAAAACGTCTCAAAATTAAGCTAGATTTGGACTATAAAAGTAAGATTGGGTCGTTTTGAACAAACTTAGAAAAATTTATATCTTATCATATATTAATCAAGTTGAATTTTGTAATTAAATACATACTCAATGAGCTAATTAATCACCATTAATCTTAATTTGTTGAAAATAGGAGACCGAAACCATCCATGGTAGGGGTGGTTTCGATGGCTAGGAGGAGCGAAACCATCCATAATAGGAGTGGTTCCGGTGGCCGGAGGCTTAGGCCCCTCTACACCCATCCATATCTCCGCCCTTAGCTTCAACAGGTAACCCAATAATCATGTTTGAATCTATATGATTAATTGAGTAAAAATTATCGGTCATCGAAACCATCCTACCATTGGATGGTTTCAGGTCTCTATTTTTGACAAATTAAGATTGAAAGTGATTAAGTAGCTCATTGAGTGGTATTTAATTACAAAATTCAACTTGATTAATATATAATATGGGATAAATTTTCCAAAGTTTATTCAAAACGACACAATCTTACTTTTATAGTTCAATTCTAGTTTAATTTTGAGAAGTTTTATGGTGGTACGAAAAAATTAGTTCTGAATGACTTAGATATATAATAACACACATATATATGTAAAAAAAATTGAGCCACTTCGATTAAACCATTTTTTTAAACACATGTGTAAATTTGACCCCAACAGACCAATCATATATTCGCTTAATATATCATCCACATACAGGTGTAATTTACATTCATAGGCACCAGCCTTTATTCACTTTCATGGTATGACTATCAAATTTCAAAACGTAATATAAAAAATCACTCAGCTTTACACATTCTAATATTATGACCTCTAAACTTCAATTAATGTTTCAAAATGATTGTTGATGGCTAAAAATGAAAACATTTAAGAATTAAAGTTGTTTAGAATTATATTTACTATTAAATTATCTTTTTTATTTTACGAAATCGCGAAACATTTATTTTTTCTCTTATACCCAAATAACCTCTAAATGGAAAGATTAAAGAATTAAAATTTTTTTGAGATAAAAAATTATGGTAATGTATTAAGAATAAATTTTAGGGTAAATTACATAATAGTCAGGATTGATAAATTATTTACAACTGTCAAATCTGGTGGGTTTTTTTTTTTTAAAAACTGTTTTTTTTATAAGTGACTAACTGAAAAGTTGATAAAAACAAAATTAAAATTGTGCTATTTTAATATTTTAAAATTTAAAATCCTATAATAATGAAATATATAAAAATGATTTTTATAAATGTAAATTTCAAGTGAATAATGTGTGCTTTTGTGGATGCCTTTATTTCGTTGAAATGTTGTACGTAGTTGATGGTTGGATTGGACATTTAATAGAATGGATACTTTTCTTTTTCAATGTGTTGTTGTTGTCTTCTATTTGTCTTTCTTCTTCTTCTTCTTTTTTTTTTTTTTTTTTGATGAAAATGGAATTTTATTAATCTAGCATATGAATCAAATCATTACAAGCAAGGTCCCACACAGAATCCGGGACGTCTTCGACAAAAACTAAAGGCGAGGATAAAGGCATTAGCCATTCAGCTAATGAATGTGCGACCTTATTCCCTCTCTATGAATAAAGGAAAAAGAACATGAATTAAAAATCGACCTTATTCCCTCCGGGACGTCCTCATACAGAAACAATAGCCGTGTTTGTGGAAGAAAACCCGACTGTAGCGTGTCGATTATGATTTTCGAGTCGGATTCAATAATCCCATCATTGAAAGCGCAATCCCTTGCCAATAGGATCCCCTCCAAAATTGCTTGTAACTCTGCCTCTTCAACGGATAAATAGTTTCTGATTGGTATACCAACTGAAGCCATTATCAGACCCGAAGCATTCCTAGCTATCAATCCAACCTTACACGCCAGGCCATTAGCACCAAGTTTGGCGTCGTTTTGGGGAGGACGCCAGACTCTTGTAGGGGCGGAATTGGTAGTTTGGGCAGCTCCAAGTCGTTGTTCGATAATTTCGACTCCAGTGTCAGTATACTTACTTGTGTGTAGTTGTTCCTTTATTTGTCCGTGAAGCACGTCGTCCAGGATCCAGTTTTTATCGTGAATGAGCCTGTTCCTGCGAAACCACAGCATCCATAACATTGTCGCCCAGGTCGCCATCTCTCCCATTGGTAACGTCTCCATGCACGTCGACAGTGTTGGGGTTTAGTGTCCTATAGATAATTGTTCTAGGATACAAACTTAATGTAAATGAATTGTTCTTTATATCATTTGTTTAATGAGATATATGTTTTATAACTATATAAAAGCAATCCCTTTTAAGCACTAAATAAAGTCTAATAAAAGGAAATCCGTAAGTTTATTTAAAGTGATTATAAAGTGTTCATACAAGCATGAAGTGAGACAAAACTTTATAGTAAACTGATAAACTTAAAACCACCCCAAGTCAAGTGATATGTTTGGGATTGACATATCACTGTTGAGACTCGTATGTAACAATGTCTTCTGTCCGACAGAAAGCTGATCTCACAAGCTTCATATATACAGATATCTGGACAGTTACATAGATCTGATGAAACGTTGTTCATTAGGATTGGGGATCCGATTTGAGATAACAGGATGGGTAGATTCATCCTTGTCACATGTTCATCTCATTGGTATTAATAGGTATAACTAATCCTCAGACTCAAAGGAATATTAATTGGTATTCTGGATTACGGAATGTGATGCTTTGACTCTGGTGTAACACGATCCTTAACAGAGATGACTCTGGGGTGTGAACAGTAGACGTTGGGTATCACAGGAAGTAATTGCGGAGTCATTATATATTGGATTGAGCATTTATCACTCCCGATAAATGGGAGATACATCCATGGATCGCTTGTGGAAGACTCGACTCTAAATCCTTGGAAGGTGATAGCTTAAGAGTAAGAAATACAGATTTCACTTAACCTATCTTTTTGAGTTGACTCGGCCTGTACAAGTAAAACGAACGTCTCGCTATATGTGACTTGACATCACCCACAGTCATAAGATTCAGTTCAAGGATGTAGTTGATAAAGGATCGAATTATATTGTAACTAATACGGAAAGGTTAACGACAGAATCAACCTGTCTTCTTATAGCTCTAGGGGAATGATTACGGACTTGCTAATCACATACTCTGTACATCATTCTGTTATGCAAAGATTAAAGATAATTCTTTGAAAATTAATTTAATAACGTTGCATACGGCTAGAAGCAATAAGAACCTAATGGATCACACATAAGACTTGGAACCTAAAAGAGAGATAGATGTTAATTAATTGATAGAAGCCCAATTGAGCCCAATAAGGCCCATGGATATAAGGGGGTCGAAATTCATGTAGTAATATACATGAATAATTAATTTGATTTTGTTAATCCTAATTAGATTAGGAATATGAATTAAATTAATTAAGAGATAATTAAGTTAGGAGTTTTAATTAGATTAATATACTCCTATTATTATCCAATAAGGTTATTATTATTATCCTTAATATATTAGATATACAGTGAGATAATAATTAGGAATTCTATTCCGAATGGAATTCCTATTCAGTAACCTAATTCTATCTAACTAGGGGTTAGATACAAGAGATTATAAATACCCATTCCCTTGAGATTTTTGAAATCGAAGCAAGCCATACCATACTTGTGATTTTTGAAATTCACCTAGTCCAAGAGAGAGAAAATTCGACACCCCTAGTTTGAGGACGAGATTTCTCTACGGCTTCGTTTGATCAATTGATTTTCATCTATTTCTTTTATCCTTGATCTTGTGTTGATTAGTTAGAGGCAATCTACTTTGGTTGCTATTCAACGGTTGATACTAAATTAATCTTCCGTGTTTTATTTCGTGCTTGGGAACTCGAAGAAGAAAAATAAACAAAAGGGGAGAAATTTGTTTTACTACTCCTACATCAGGTCAGTTCACGATTTCGCGGATTCCCGAAGATTGAACCGTCGGATCGTCACGATTTTTGGACATGAGGTTCTAGACATATTCTTCCACGTTTCCACCGAAGAGATTGTCGTTCGAGGTCTGGAAGGTCTGTTTCGGATAGGGGCAGATTGGTAGACAGTTTCTATCTCTTTTAAAGTTGTGGGCAGTTCGTTTGCAACGGTAGATAGAACTTCTAAAAGGTATTTCTTCTTATCCTTCTTTATATGAAATAACGGTTAATGGATCTTGTGGTTTATGGAAATAGGTTAAAAATTTTATATTTACGCTGCTATACCTTAGCCTAATTTCCTACAGTGGTATCAGAGCCATCGTTAAATCCGTTATTTCATATATGAAAATTTAGAAGTTTTCAATAGGATTGAATAAATATTTATAGTTAGGATTAACTAACAAATTGTTTTGATTAATTAATTCTAAAGATAAATAAGTTTTAATTAATTGTTAATTAAAACAGATTATGCGTATGTTCCTAATTATTTTGGTTGATAACCATTATAACAAAATCTATTAGTTTGATAGTTAGATTGATAAAATCAGTTTTATTAATTCTAAAGATAAAACAGAAATCTATAGTAGTTTTTCCTATTTTCTGAAAATCGTTTTAAAACCGTTTTAGAACTGATATATATATATATATATATATATATATATATATATATATATATATATATATATATAAAATCGTTTTTATATTTAAATATATATGTTTTAGAAATTGATAGTTTTCTGTTTTGATTATCGAATGAAAATTTGTTTAAAAGTTTGTTTTACCAATTTGTAAATCAAAATGTTAAATGAATTAAAATCAAAATAATTGGGACGTGTATAATTAAAGTTTTGTATAGTTATATTAATCTAAAAATTAATATAAAAGATACGAAACTATTAGAAGTAAAATTGGATGAAAGTTAATTTGATATGTTAATGTGATTAATATAAATATTACATAAGATAGTTATGTAATCAACCAATTAAATTTATTTAATTGAGTCTGTGCATGTTTGGAGTTATGGACATATTTGGACCCTCTTTAGTCTTTTGGTATTTTTGAAATAGGGTCTGCGAGTCCTGCCTTTCTACTATCTATTGTAATTTCTCCTCTCATCTGATTCCCTTCAATTCAATTGAAGTTTTCTTTAGTAGTATAGAAATTAATATGTAATTTCAAGGCGCCATGGAGAAGACGGAGGACCTAAAGAGAAATATGTAATAGTTAGTATTTCCTTAGGTTTGCCCTTTTATTCCGTCTCTGGCTCGACGGAATAATTTAGATGATATGTCCATAACGCCAATGTATGTGAATGTATGTGTCTGATGTATGCTAAAGCAAATCAAGACTAAGTTAGATTATGAGACCTAAAATAAAATCCCTCATTAAAAAGTTAAGTAAATTGATAACACTGGAGAAATTTCTGATCGGATCACGTCCCTGTGAGGCGCCGTTGGGATCGGCCGGGGACACTCCGTTGCTAAAGTCAGTAACAAATATGGAGAATAAACTGTATGGACAAAGCTTAGCGAAGAGTAAGAATATATATACCTCGATAGCCTAGACGTAGGCTATTTATAGTTTGATGGATTTATAACTTCTAGGTAACTAGAGAGTCTCCATTAATGCTCATTTAATGGCGGTTACAAGTTACTCTTAACCTGGCAGGTTAAGACTATTAATGATTCATTTAATGATCATTATGGCCGAGTTGACGGTTAGCCGTTACTTAGGTAAATGGAGAGATTCGCCATAGAGATCCGCCAGCGGATCTCTTAGAGCTAACCTAGGGGGATCCACCGGGCGGCTTCCTATGCCAGGTGGCATACTTGAGGCGATTATCTCTTTTGGTCCTTGCGATAATATCCCGATGCTATCAGAAGCCCCCTCAAAAGGCTTTTAAAGTCCTTCAGGGCTTTTGGACTTCTGCGCGCCGTTCTATGCTTCGGTGAGCATTTTGTTCGATACTCTTTTATGGCCGACACGTATAGTGACATCATAGTTGTGACGGATGATTTGATTTCGTCTGTTCGTTAGATTTTGTCCCTTAGGTGGTATCTTTACTGGTGGCGAATCTATGAATGCGGAGGAGGATCCTCAAGTAGTGAGGGCGAAGAAGAAAGGGGATAACCCTATTTTTCCGTTTTTACTTAAAGATTGGAGTAGGTGGCCAGCCATACTCCATTATATGAACCTTTGTGAAGGTTTTGAAGCTGTTCTATTCCTTCTTGGAGGAAGTAAAGCTGCCCAGGGGTTCAATTTGTTACCTATCTTTGAGGTGAAATGATCCGCCCGCAGGACTTATAAATCCTTCTCTGGGAAGGATATGAGAGTGTAGAGACCTTGCGTCCAAGGATCGTTTTAACTCTATCGGTGACCATGATCCGCCTAGTGGCGGATCTATTGTGAATGTAGAGAACTCGGGATGTTCTCTTTGTAACATACTGAAATTGCAACAGTAAAGGATATAAAGTTGATCAACCATGTTTATTAATGGAAAAGACACCTTATTACAGCGAATAGGTCTTTTATAAAGGAGCTTCATTTGATAACCGTTTAACAAGAAAACCCACATGGGAAAAAAAAGCTTGCTAAAGGAAAAAAGAGTACTCAAGACCGTGAGCGTGCTTCATTTTCTGACGAAGTATTTGCGGAGATTTTGGAGATTCCATGTGCGTGGTAGCGTATTGCCCTCCGTATCTTGTATTTTGAATGTGGCTGGTCCAACCTTCTCCACTATCTGGTATGGACCTACCCAATTGATCCCTAACCTGCCTTTGCCTTCTCGAGATTGGATTTTATCAGCTTTACGAAGCACCAGATCCCCCATCTTCAAATCCACAAGCTTGACATTTTTGTCATGATAAGAGGCAATCCGCTGCTTATACGCTGCCATGCGCATATAGGATTGGTTTCTACGGTCTTCAACCCGATCTAGGCGGTCCCTTAACCGTTTATCATTGTCCTCTTCGCAATAAAAGGCCACTCGACCACTGGGGACTTGTATTTCAACTGGGATTACGGCCTCCACTCCATGAGAAAGGGCGAATGGCGTTTCTCCTATAGCAGTTCTAGGAGTTGTACGATAGGCCTACAAAACACTCGTAAGCTGATCCGCCCATTTTTTGTCGTGTTCTCCTAGTCTCTTTTTATCCCTTTTACAATCATTCGGTTGGTTACTTCGGTCATTCCATTGGACTGAGGATAATAAACGGAAGCGAATCTGTTCAGGATGCCCAATCCCTCACAAAAAGCCTTGAATTTGCCACAGTTAAATTGTGTCCCGTTGTCGGTGATAATAGTATGTGGAATGCCGTATCTTCCCACGATGTTGTCCCTAACAAACTCCACTATCCGCTCCGCTGTAATGGAGGAAACAGCCTCGGCTTCCACCCATTTGGTGAAATGGTCCACCGCCACTATTAAATACCTCTTTTGCCGGCGAGTTGGAGGAAATGGGCCAACAATGTCTATTCCCCAGAGGGCGAACGGACGGCCTTCTATGATTGGTTTTTGGATGTGCTTGGTGGTGTGTGACTCATTTGCATGAATCTGGCAACTGTGACAAGATTCTACCAAACTCTGGGCGTCTAACTCGGCCGTGGGCCAGTAGAAACCTGCTAATCTGGATTTTTTCAAAATCGTGGCGGATGCCTCGTGTGATCCACAAGATCCCTCATGTAGCTCCTTAAGGATTTGCTGTCCCTCCTCAGGTAGAATGCACTTCAGCCAAGGATGGCTAAAGGATTTTCTATAAAGACCATCATTGATCAAGAAGAAATAAGCTGCCCTTCTGATTATCCTTCGCGACTCTTCTTTATCTTCAGGTAATGTTCCATTTAGCAAGTATTGGCGGATAACCGTCCTCCAATCATCTTCCACTGTTGTGAGTAGGGTTACTTCTGCAGATACAAATGCCGGGGCCATTTTTACCTCGAAGGGACAGTCCGGATCCGCCCAGTTTGCCTCACAAGAAGCCATTTTGGCCAATTGATCCGCCTCTGTGTTGGATTCTCTTGGTATGTGAACCAATTCCCATCTGGCTTCTTTAGCTTCAAGGTTATCTAGTAATTTTTTGACTTCTGCTACATATTTGGCCAGGATCTCGTCTTTTACCTTGTAATTCTTGATGACTTGGTTGACCAGATCACGATCTGCTCCGGGGTGATCTCTTGAAGTATACGTAGACCCAATATCAGGGCCTCGTACTCAGCAGCATTATTAGTGGCATGGAAATTTAATTTTGCTGCGTACCGCAATTTTATGTAATGGGGACCCTTGATCACAACTCCCACCCCTGCTCCCTCCGCCGATGAAGCCCCGTCGGTATACATCGACCATTCTTCTAACGGAGGTTTGGGATGAGATATCCCCTCATCAGTGAATTCATTCACGAAGTCCGCCAGGACTTGACTTTTCAATGATGACCTGCTTTCATATCTTACATCAAATTCGCCTAGGCGGATCGCCCATTCCATCAACCTTCCCGAAGTGTCCGGCTTCTGCAATACTTTTCTCATTGGTATATTGGTACGAACTATTACTGTATGCGCCTGAAAATATGGCCTAAGGCGTATTGCCGTGGTTACAACAGCCAGTGCCATTTTATCTAGTCTTGAATATCTGGTTTCAGCATCTTTCAAAACCTTGCTCACGTAATAAATTGGGAACTGTTGGCCATCCTCCTCCCGTATCATGACCGTGCATGCGACTTTATCCGTGACCGATACATACATGTATAAATCTTCTCCCTTCAAAGGTCGACTCATCATAGGTGGTTCTGTGAGGAACCGCTTGATTCCTTCAAAGGCATTCTGACAATCTTCATTCCACTCGAATGCTTTTTGCTGTTTGATAACTTCGAAAAAAGGCTGACACCTACGGGCTGAGCAAGAAATAAACTTGCCCAAGGCTATGATACGCCCGTTAAGGCGTTGTACCTCCTTGATGTTCCGGGGCGCTTGCATCTCAAGAACTGCTTTGACTTTGTCAGGGTTTGGGCTAACTCCTTTTTCACTGATCATGAATCCTAAAATTTTCCATATGTAGCTCCAAAAGTGCATTTCTCGGGATTTAACTTGATGTTGTGGTGTCGCAGTACGCCTAGTACTTCCTTTATATCTTCTGCATGCCTTTCTGCCGTCGTGCTTTTAATGATCATGTCATCTACGTAGACGGAATAATTACCACTTTTATTGTCCGCGAATATCTTATTCATCATCCTCTGATAGGTAGCTCCCACATTCTTGAGCCCGAAGGGCATAACTTTGAAACAATAAGTGGCCTGATGTGTTACGAACGAGGTCTTGATTCTATCCGAGGGCTCCATAGGGATTTGATGATAACTAGACTTTACATCAGTAAAGGAATACATTGCGTGACCGGCAGTTCCATCTACAAGCATGTCTATGCACGGTAGAGGATAATTATCTTTGGGGCAAGCTTTATTAAGATGTGTGAAATCGATGCACATACGATAAGACCCGCCAGCTTTCTTGACTAGTACGACGTTCGCCAACCACTGGGTATACAGCACCTCCTCGATGGCATCCGCCTTTTGGAGCTTGGCGATTTCATCCTCAATCACTTTTTGCCTTTCCGGACCATGGTTTCTCCTCTTCTGAGCCACAGGAACCGCGTTTTTGTTAATGTTGAGTTTATGGGTGATCACGTCTGGGCTAATCCCGGGGAGTACTTCATCCTTCCACGCGAAAACATCTTCAATTTCGCCAAGTACTTTGGTGATTGCGTCTCTGATCTCACCTTGTAGACTTTTAGCTATCCGCACCTGCTTCCCATCCGCCACAGGGTACATTTCGGTTTCCCCCAAAGCCATTGTGACGCGTTCCTCCTGATCCTCCTCCTTAGATTGAGGGTGAATCATTAAGGATGCAGAATATGTCTCTTGGGCCACTTTTTGACAACCTTTGACCATCATGCATCCCTTGACCGTGGGAATGTAGAGTGTTAAATGGCGAATGGAGATAAGAGCTGCAACTTCGGAGATAAAAGGTCGTCCAAGGATAACATTGTAAGCTAATTGTCCATCTAAGATTGAAAACTCCAAATCTTCTCTCCAAACTTGATCATCCCCAGTAAGCTCGCAGTCCAAAGTAACCTGACCTTTCGTCTGAATGGTATGACCAGTTACTCCTAAAATATCGACCACAGTTGGTTCTACCCGGACAGGATCAATTTTGAGTTTAGCGAATGCTCCTCGCGTAATGATGTTACATGAACTTCCCGTATCAATCACTACTCGCCTTATTTCCCAACCTTCAACCCTCATGGTGACAACCAGTGCGTTCGCATGGGGTGCAATCTTCTGACCTGTATCTGAAAAAGGGCGGTTTAATGACATTCTCTCAAGGGTGGTCATCCTTGCCTTCTTTGTCGTTGGCTGATAACCAGGTCCGCCAGCTATGACGTTAATTATGTTTTTTCTCTTCCTTTTCGTCCAGTCCTCCTTGAGTCTATCATCTTCTCTTCCTTCTATTTGGATAAATCGATCCAATTTACCTTGTCCACCAAGTCGTTTGGTTTTTCGAGTCAACTTCCAGTGAGCATCCGTATAGCCATTTTCCTTGTGACATTTATAACAATTCTCAGGAGTGGTCGTATCTGTGCGACCAGCACTTGGCGGTGTAATTATCAGTGATTTAATCTCAGAGGAGGAATTTCGTCTTTCCTTCGTCATGATGTTTCAGTGTGAACAAAAAATCCTTTATTTGACCAAGGATTCCACGATCACCGCACCAATTGATAACACTGGAGAAATTTCTGATCGGATCACGTCCCTGTGAGGCGCCGTTGGGATCGGCCGGGGACACTCCGATGCTAAAGTCAGTAACAAATATGGAGAATAAACTGTATGGACAAAGCTTAGCGAAGAGTAAGAATATATATACCTCGATAGCCTAGACGTAGGCTATTTATAGTTTGATGGATTTGTAACTTCTAGGTAACTAGAGAGTCTCCATTAATGCTCATTCAATGGCGGTTACAAGTTACTCTTAACCTGGCGAGTTAAGACTATTAATGATTCATTTAATGATCATTATGGCCGAGTTGACGGTTAGCCGTTACTTAGGTAAATGGAGAGATTCGCCATAGAGATCCGCCAGCGGATCTCTTAGAGCTAACCCAGGGGGATCCACCGGGCGGCTTCCTATGCCACGTGGCATACTTGAGGCGATTATCTCTTTTGGTCCTTGCGATAATATCCCGATGTTATCATAAATAAACAAGTTATTAAAATCGGTTGCTCCTCCCTAATATTATAATTCAGCCGGCAGTGCTGAAGGCCTTTGGGTTGTTGAGTAAACTCAAGCTCGGGATCCTTTCGATAACACCTGAATTATCGAAAATCATTTTTCATGAATATGGGGTAATACTTAAATTAGATTATGATAATTGGATGAGTAAACTCATGTTGTCATAAACTAATGGGCAAGACGGTTGGGATTATGAATAGCATATTAGTTACTAATATGGTTAGTAACCCAATAACATAGGAATCACATTAAAGATGTGATTGATTACATGAATCTACCTAATGAATGAGACTAGCTTGTTGAGTAAACTCAAAGCGAAATCTCAGGAGTTAGGATCCTAGCTCACTAAAGGATTTGTGAAATTCTTCGAATTAATATGAAGGGCTATTAATTTGGCAAAATAGTGGGAGCAATCTAAAATAAACTAAAAGGCCTATAATTTTAGATTGATATACTTTAAGCAAATGAATGACATACGTTTACTCTTTCTCACTCTCAGGTTTAATTAAACCCACTCTTATAATCATGACTAAAACCAATCTGCAAAACATTCTTACTGATAACAAATTGAATGGTTCAAACTTCACCGACTGGTTTCGTAACCTCAAAATTGTTTTGAAGTTCGATAAAATAGGGTATGTACTTGATACATCGATACCCCTCTCCCTGCTGATGATGCTCCCATTGAGGAAATTGATGCTTACCAGAAGCATAAGGCTGATGATGATCATGCCGGATGCATCATACTTGCATCGATGACACTGGAATTACAAAGGCAACATGAGGAAATGGATGCCTATTCCATCATCATGCACCTAAAGGAATTGTTTGGGAAACAAACCAGGTGTGAACGCTACGAGATATCCAAGTTGCTATATCGTAGTAGGATGCAAGAGGGCACATCTGTCATGACACATTGTGTCAAAATGATTGGCTACATTACCAAACTTTCTAGTATTGGATTTGTGATGGATAACGAATTAAGTATAGACTTAATTCTTCAATCCCTCCTAGAAAGTTATTCACAGTTCATTATGAACTATCAGATGAATGACTTGCAAACCTCTCTTGAAGAGCTTGCAAATATGCTCAAGTCAGTTGAGCCCAATATGAAGAAAGACAAAGCCATACCGGCTCTTGTCATTGAGGGATCAAAGAAAAGGAAAGGGAGCTATCCCAATCCTAATTATCCCAAGAAAGGTAAGAAAGCCGTGCCCTACAAAGCTAAGGGAAAGGAAGTGAAGAAGCCCAAAGGAGAGTGCCACTTTTGTGGTAAAGACGGGCATTGGAAAAGAAACTGTTGGTGTACCTAGCCATCCTCAAAAGGGGAAGAAGCCGGGACTTCAACATCTGGTATGTTTTATATTGAAATTTCACAGTCTGAATCTTTTGGTACTTGATACCGGATGCAGCCTGAGGATATTCCAGGAATATCTAGAAATATTATTTCTATTAGCCGCCTTGTTGACGACGACTTTTCATATTTCAATAAAAGACAAGAGTTGCAATTTTTATAAAGATTCAATCTTTTATTTTTCAGGAATATCACAAAATGGGATTTATGTGTTAGATGACAAAATTCCTGTTTTTGCAATTGATACCAAAAGACATAAGCTAGATAATTCAACTTACTTGTGGCATTGTCGTTTAGGCCATATAAACAAGAGACGCATGCTAAAGCTACATTCAGATAGGCTTATAGATCCAATCGATCCCGGATCATTGGAAACATGTGAATCATGTTTAAAAGGTAAAATGACAAAGACACCCTTTAGCAATAAAGGTGAGCGTGTATCAGACACTCTAGGACTCATTCATTCAGATGTATGCGGTCCTATGTCAGTCCAAGCAAGAGGAGGATTCAGATTCTTCATAAGCTTCATAGATGACCATACCCGATATGGTTACATCTACTTGATGAAGCACAAGTCAGAAGCTTTTGAGAAATTCAAATGCTTCAAGAATGAAGTAGAAAATCAATTAGGAAAGAAAATAAAGACGCTTCGATCTGATCGAGGTGGCGAATATCTTTCAGATGATTTTCTGAATTATCTAACTGAATGTGGGATATGCTCACAATGGACACCTCCCTATACACCATAACACAATGGTGTATCCGAGAGGAGAAACCGTACCCTACTAGATATGGTACGATCCATGATGAGCATGGCCTTACTTCCAAAGACGTTCTGGGGCTATGCCTTAGAAACTTCCCTCTTCACCCTAAATCGAGCACCAACTAAATCCGCTAGTTCCACAACATATGAATTGTTCGTTGGTAGGAAACCCGTGTTTTCATTTATGAGAGTATGGGGTTGTTCAGCCTTTGTCAAACGCATTGCGTCTGACAAACTAGATTCGAAATCTGATAATGTTTCTTCATTGGATACCCTAAGGAAACTATGGGATATTACTTCTATCATCCAGATGATCAGAAAGTAATCGTATCCAAGCACGCAACCTTCTTAGAGAAAGAGTTTCTCGAAGAAACACAAAAGGGAAGCATGATTGAACTTGACGAAGTTCAAGAAGAAGAAACACCGACTGAAACAACAGAGGCGGTTGAGGTACCTGAAGGAGTCCCATTAGATGAGACTCCAGTGCCACCTATTCGTAGATCACAAAGAGTTCGTGAACTCCCAGTTAGATATGGTTTTCTAGTGGGAGATGATAATGAGGTTCCCGTGTTAGACGACGAACCCGAAAACTACGAAGAGGCTCTTACTAGTCCAGATTCTAAAGCATGGCTTGAGGCCATGGATTCTGAAATGGATTCCATGTATACTAAACAAGTGTGGACTTTGGTTGATCCACCCGAAGGGATAATACCCATTGGGTGCAGGTGGATCTTCAAAAAGAAGACAGACATGGATGGAAAGGTTAGCACCTACAAAGCTAGGTTAGTAGCGAAAGGATATCGTCAGAAGCAAGGAATTGATTATGACGAAACTTTCTCTCCTGTGGCTATGTCCAAATCAATCAGAATCATGTTTGCAATTGCCGCTCACTACGATTATGTGATTTGGCAAATGGATGTGAAAACAGCTTTCCTAAACGGAAACCTGCTTGAGGATGTATATATGATGCAGCCTGAAGGTTTCATATCGAAGGATGCGAACAAAGTTTGCAAACTTCAGAGATCCATTTATAGACTCAAGCAAGCATCTAGAAGCTGGAATAAGCGTTTTGACGAAACCATAAAACAATTTGGTTTTGAACAAAATTGCGAAGAGGCTTGCATTTACAAGAAAGCAAGTGGGAGCTCTATAGCATTTCTCATACTATATGTGGACGATATATTATTAATGGGAAATGACGTTGCTCTCTTACAGTCAGTGAAAGTATGGTTATCTGGTAACTTCTCAATGAAAGACCTTGGTGAAGCAGCTTATATACTTGGTATAAAGATCTATAGAGATAGATCGAGAAGACTGTTTGGTCTTTCACAGGCTACATACATTGAAAAGGTGCTAAATCGGTTTAGCATGCTTGAATCGAAACGAGGTAACTTACCCATGTAACATGGAGTAAAGTTAAACAATCATCAATGTCCTAAAACTGATGATGATAAACGACGCATGGTTGTAGTCCCGTACGCCAGTGCAATCGGTTCGATTATGTATGCTATGCTATGCACTAGACCTGACGTAGCGTTCGCGTTATCTGTAACGACTCGTTACCAAGGGAATCCGGGAGACGAGCATTGGATTGCCGTCAAGAACATTCTTAAGTACTTGAGAAGAACTAAAGATATGTTCCTAGTGTACGGAGAAGGTGATCTGAAAATAGAAGGATTTTCAGACGCAAGTCATCTCACAGATGAGAATGATTATAAATCCCAATCAGGATACCTGTTTATCTTGAATGGGGGCGCGGTTAGTTGGAAGAGTTCCAAGCAGGGAATCGTAGCTTTCTCTACGACCGAGTCAGAGTATATCGCAGCTGCGGAAGCAGCAAAGGAAGCGGTTTCGATTAGAAAGTTCATTACAGAACTAGGTGTGGTGCCTGACATTGTCAATCCCATTACACTATACTGTGATAACAATGGAGCCATTGCGCAAGCAAAGGAACCACGGTCTCATAATTCATCCAAGTATTACCTTAAACGATACCACATCATTAGAGAGATTGTGGCTAGAGGAGATGTGAGAATAGAAAGAGTACCTACAGAGAACAACGTTGCAGATCCGTTGATAAAGCCTTTAACCCAGAGAATACATGATCGTCATTTAATTTCTACTGGGATAAGTTTTAGAAACAATTGGCTTTAGTCCAAGTGGGAGTATGTTGGGGTTTAGTGTCCTATAGACAATTGTTCCAGGATACAAACTTAATGTAAATGAATTGTTCTTTATATCATTTGTTTAATGAGATATATGTTTTATAACTATATAAAGGCAATCCCTTTTAAGCACTAAATAAAGTCTAATAAAAGGAAATCCGTAAGTTTATTTAAAGTGATTATAAAGTGTTCATACAAGCATGAAGTGAGACAAAACTTTATAGTAAAATGATAAAATTAAAACCACCCCAAGTCAAGTGATATGTTTGGGATTGACATATCACTGTTGAGACTTGTATGTAACAATGTCTTCTGTCCGACAGAAAGCTGATCTCACAAGCTTCATATATACAGATATCTGGACAGTTACATAGATCCGATGAAACGTTGTTCATTAGGATTGGGGATCCGATTTGAGATAACAAGATGAGTAGATTCATCCTTGTCACCTGTTCATCTCATTGGTATTAATAGGTATAACTAATCCTCAGACTCAAAGGAATATTAATTGGTATTCTGGATTACGGAATGTGATGCTTTGACTCTGGTGTAACACGATCCTTAACAGAGATGACTCTGGGGTGTGAACAGTAGATGTTGGGTATCACAGGAAGTAATTGTGGAGTCGTTATATATTGGATTGAGCATTTATCACTCCCGATAAATGGGAGATACATCCATGGATCGCTTGTGGAAGACTCGACTCTAAATCCTTGCAAGGTGATAGCTTAAGAGTAAGAAATACAAATTTCACTTAACCTATCTTTTTGAGTTGACTCGGCCTGTACAAGTAAAACGAACGTCTCGCTATATGTGACTTGACATCACCCACAGTCATAAGATTCAGTTCAAGGATGTAGTTGATAAAGGATTGAATTATACTGTAACTAATACGGAAAGGTTAACGACAGAATCAACCTGTCTTCTTATAGCTCTGGGGGAATGATTACGGACTTGCTAATCACATACTCTGTACATCATTCCGTTATTCAAAGATTAAAGATAATTCTTTGAAAATTAATTTAATAACGTTGCATACGGCTAGAAGCAATAAGAACCTAATGGATCACACATAAGACTTGGAACCTAAAAGAGAGATAGATGTTAATTAATTGATAGAAGCCCAATTGAGCCCAATAAGGCCCATGGATATAAGGGGGTCGAAATTCATGTAGTAATATACATGAATAATTAATTTGATTTTGTTAATCCTAATTAGATTAGGAATATGAATTAAATTAATTAAGAGATAATTAAGTTAGGAGTTTTAATTAGATTAATATACTCCTATTATTATCCAATAAGGTTATTATTATTATCCTTAATATATTAGATATACAGTGAGATAATAATTAGGAATTCTATTCCGAATGGAATTCCTATTCAGTAACCTAATTCTATCTAACTAGGGGTTAGATACAAGATATTATAAATACCCATTCCCTTGAGATTTTTGAAATCGAAGCAAGCCATACCATACTTGTGATTTTTGAAATTCACCTAGTCCAAGAGAGAGAAAATTCGACACCCCTAGTTTGAGGACGAGATTTCTCTACGGCTTCGTTTGATCAATTGATTTTCATCTATTTCTTTTATCCTTGATCTTGTGTTGATTAGTTAGAGGCAATCTACTTTGGTTGCTATTCAACGGTCGGATCGTCGTGATTTTTGGACAGGAGCTTCTAGACATATTCTTCCACGTTTCCACCGAAGAGATTGTCGTTCGGAGGTCTGGAAGGTCTGTTTCGGATAGGGGCAGTTTGGTAGACAGTTTCTATCTCTTTTGAAGTTGTGGGCACTTCGTTTGCAACGGTAGATAGAACTTCTAAAAGGTATTTCTTCTTATCCTTCTTTATATGAAATAACGGTTAACGGATCTTGTGGTTTATGGAAATAGGTTAAAATTTTTATATTTCCGCTGCTATACCTTAGCCTAATTTCCTACAGACAGCCATGTTTGGATGTTTGATGCCGGGATTTTCTCCACTCGCGTTGTCAGTCCAGCAACTTTCCAAAAATTCCGCACCGACCTGCATAAAACAAAAACATGAAAGCTTGTTTCATCATCCGTTTGGCAAAACGGACAGATCGATGTCGTATTGATGCCCCGAGCTACTAGTTTTGCTAGATTGGGGAGGATGTCCTTCGATAATCGCCACATAAAATGTTGGATTTTTGCCATACACGGGATTTTCCATATCTGTTTTTGTAGTTTTGCATTTTCCCCTGACTGTTCCGGTACATCGCTGATCTGCCTTCGCATTGTTTCACCAATATGGTATGCACTACGGATTGAAAATTCTCCATTCGCAGTTGGTCCCCAGTAAATGGAATCCGTGGGGTGTCGAAAGCTTAGCCTGATTCCCAATATGTCCGTAACATCGTCCGACGTGAAATGCATGCGTAAAACATCTTCTCTCCATTGCATTGTTTCTTCCTCAATTAATTCCTGAACCATAATCGGCTTTGAATCACCACTGCATACCAGAGGCTTTTTACAATTTGAAGCAGGTATCCAATTGTCAGACCATATTTTAACTTTGTCCCCTCTTCCAATCCGCCACATCATACCTCTTTTAACAATTTCCCTTGCTTTTCTTAGCCCTCTCCAGAAATAGCTCGGATTGGAACTCTCCTCTGCGTTTATGAAATCAGAACAGCTAAAGTACTTTGCTTTTAATACCTGCGCACAAAGTGATTCGGGGCGAGAAAAGAGTCTCCAGCATTGTTTAGCGAGGAGCGCAAGGTTGAACGAGCGAACCCATCTGAAACCGAGACCCCCCTCTATCCTTTGCCTGGCAGACTTTATCCCATGACAGCCAGTGCATTGGTCTTTTCCGTCTGAACCACCCCACCAAAATTTACTGATTAGCTGTTGGATTTCCATACAGAATGATTCGGGGAGCAAGAAACATGACATGACATACTGAGGGATTGCTTGGATCACTGCTTTAATAAGAACCTCTTGGCCCCCAGTAGATAATAATTTCTCCTTCCAACCCTTCAGTCGTCTCTGTATTCTCTCACGAGTTGATGCAAAAACTTCCTTCTTAGATTTGCCAATAAGTGTTGGTAGTCCAAGATACTTTGGGAAGGCCCCTGTTTCCTAAACGTTTAATAGCGAGCATAGTGCTTGCCGTCTCCCCTCAAGAACTCCGGAGCTGAACGAAATTTCAGATTTCGTGTACTTAACCATTTGCTCGGAAGCCGCTTCATACTTCTGTAATATCATCTTAATTTCTTTGGCTTCTCTTTCGTTTGCTCTCCCAAAAATCATAGAATCATCTGCAAAAAAATAGATGAGATATACATGGGCTTTGCCTACTGACCTTGATCCCGTGGAGCTTTCCCGAGCTTACTCCCTTTCTGATGTTAGCCGACAGGGCTTCAACACAGAGTAAGAAGAGATATGGTGAGATGGGGTCTCATTGTCTGAGCCCTCTTTCTGGTCTTATCATCCCCTATGGGTTTCCGTTTATTAACAGGGACATCGATACCGATGAGATGCACATCATTATCAGCTTCACAAAATGTGGTGGAAAATTCATCTGCTCCATTACCATTTTCAGAAAATCCCATTCTATTCTGTCATATGCCTTACTCATGTCGGTTTTGAGTGCAAAATTACCCTTGATCCCCTTGAGTCTTGTGTTCATGCAATGAAAGGCTTCAAAGGCAATTATATCATTATCGGTTATAAGACAACCAGGGACAAAAGCAGACTGAGTATCGTTAATATGGTCAGTGAGAACATTTTCCAGTCTGTTGGCAAGGACTTTGGAAATAATTTTATACAGGACATTGTAGAGGGCTATTGGCCTAAGGTCTGACATGATCGTTGGATTTTTAACCTTTGGTATTAAAGCAATCAGTGTGTGGTTCAGCTGTTCAGGCATGTTTCCAGAGTTGAGAATATTTAAAATAAAAGCCACTGTATCATCACCAACTATGTCCCAATATTTTCTATACAGTAAAAATGTCATACCGTCAGGCCATGGGGCCTTTGTCAGGTTAATCTAGAAAAGGGTTGTATAGATTTCTTCTTGTGTGAAAGGGTCGGACACCTGCTGGCTTTGTTCAGTTGACAGTGCTGAATCAATTGCAGCTGTAAATTCTTGTCCTCCGCTCACCTATGAATGTGTAAACAGCTCATTGAAATATTGAATTGCCACTCGTGCTATGCTTTCATCCTCTGTCACCCAATTGTCCTGTGCATCTTTGAATTTATGCAGAGAATTGTTTCGTCTTCTAGCTGAGCATTTTGCGTGGAAATAGGCTGTGTTACGGTCGCCCTGTTTCAGCCAGTCAACCCGGGCTCTCTGTTTCCAAAGAGTTTCCTCAGCGATTGAAATCTCAGTAATTTGTCGTATTAGCCTCTCCTCTTCTCTTCTTTTTTTCAACGTGCTCAGGCCCTAAACCCTGCTCAGCTTCCTGTTTAATTCCGTCATGTGTTTCCGCAAGTTGCCAAAAGTCTCGCTGTTCCAGGTTTGTAGGTCTTCCGCAACAGTTTGTATTCACTGTGGTACCGACGCTGAGTCGACTGATAGCTCCCATTTGTATAGGGTTTTTAGCACCCTTTTGGTTCATTCTTGCTTCATTTCCTTTTAGTGTTGTTATCGTTTTGTTAGCTTTCAATTAACATAAGTAATTTCGAGTATTTATGGATCTTTGTGTATTTTCAGATGTTTTGAGGACTATTCGAGCATTTCTGAACCAGACTCGTGCCTGTTGAAGCATGTCTGGGTAGTTCTGGGATCATTAGAGCAAATTTCGGAAGCCTAGGGACCGAAACAGAGATTTTTGGAGAAAGCTGCCTCTTTTCAACGCCTGTCTCGCCGAGACAGTGCCTGTCTCATCGAGACAGGTCCTCGTCTCGTCGGGACGAAGCCTGTCTCGGCGAGACGAGGCGAGCCAATGGTTCCCCAAAGGGGACCATCACGTGGTGTCTCGGCGAGACGCCCAGTGTCTCGTCGAGACACCTTCTCGTCTCGTCGAGACACCTCCTGTATCGATGAGACGAGACACTGGGAAGAAATTTCCCAGCGTCTTCTTACCTGCTGGGCGCGAATCTTGTCCTAGAAATGCCCAAACTGCCCCCGAAATGCTTACTAATATAAATAGAACATCATGCCTCTTTGGCTAGGGTTAGCTTGGCTTTTTCCCAAGAACTATTTCTTTTTCCCTTTTTTCTTCTTTCTTTGGAAGTTTTTGAAGCTTTTGTAATCAGAGACAGACAAATTCGGGTTCTAGATTTCTAAATTCATCTTATTGTCTTTTACTCTTGTTTATCTAAATTAATGGAGATTCTTGTCTATGGATTGCATTTAAACTGTTTGGTGAATTTAATTATGAACTAATCCCCATTCTATCTGGGATGGGGATGAGATTGATCGTTTGACCATGTATATTAGGGATTTAGTGTATGGTTTACTCCAATTTGATTAGACTGTGCATGCTTTATGCCCTAGATTTATCAGAAATAGGATCGAGGCTAGAATGAGACTCGATGATATCAACTAGCCTGAAACTATCGAACTTAACGCCTAAAATCTGATAAATTAAGGTTTGCAGATAGGTAGTCACCTGACCAGGGGACTTCCTAATCCGAATTAGCATAATCTAACCTCGCTAGAGACCACTAGGAGTGCGGTTTCGAGGCTGGGCTACGACTTTGGCCTCAATCACCACTGAACCTAATGCTTCACATGTCCTAGGTTATATGCCTAATCAAGCCATCAACCGACTACATGTGGATAGACTGCCTGTGATTGACCATATTCATGCGGTTGGTTAGGTGATTACCGTCAATTGTTCTTAGGATATACACTGAATCCCAACATATTATACATGGAATCCCATTAAGCGAATCCCCATCCTAGATTATTACTTCATTAACTCGAATCCTACCCCTTCGTTATCTTTTATCTTTTGTTCTAGAAATATATCATTCTAACAACTCCACCATACAATCAAACCTTCCGAACAATTCAGTACTTTTCCTCTGACCGATTAGTTGTGACTATTAGTCTTTGTGGTTCGATCTTGTGCGTAAGCACTATACTACTTGCTGCGATAGGATACACTTGTCCTATTTATTGCTATATATCTTGCAAGCAATAAGTTTTTGGCGCCGTTGCCGGTGACTATTTTTGTCTATAGCTAGTTTACTCTTAGTGAAAAGTTCATGTAATTGTTTGGAATTCCTGTAACCGAGGATCCATGTATCACTCGTCATCGCATCTTGATTCTTAAGCAGAATTTGTTCTTGCAGGACATTAAAGGAGGACACAATGGCCGACAATCTTTCGATCATGGAATTATTGAAGGCAAGGCGGCCTACAAGCACCTCCGGCATCCTCGATCCGACAATAACAGTGTTGAGCGATTTCCGCAAGTGCACGGTATACGCTTGTAGTAATAAAAGATATCGATCCCACAGGGAATGTTTTTTAACAAAACTTATTTACAATCGGTTAAATTTACTTTTAAGGTTTATACTATGAAAAAAAATCGTTTAATCGGTTTTGGTTTTGAAATTGCTAGAATGAGAATTAGATTAGAGTATGAAAACGTTAGAAAATATTCTGATTTAAGAATGAATTTGCAAGATAGGAACGTTTAGTACTTTTTAGAAAAGTAAACGAATGTATTTGTTTGCATTAAGCAAAGAAAACAACTTTAAACTTTGTATGAATTATAAAGATGAAATAAATGACGGAACCTCTAATTAATTGGCTTTGAACATGACAAAACCCTTTCGGGATAGTTGCCCTTAATCAAATTAAAACTCTTTCGAGATAATAATTTGCCTAAGTGTTCAACAAAGTTTCCTTGTAAAGATTTTGGATTAAATACGTTTTAATGAAAACACCAGCAGTCACTTTAGTGGATTGGTTACCATAAGTGCTGCATAAAAATCTATCGAATAGAACGGACTTTATTAGATGAAATATAAATTGATACAAGTTTACAGAGAACATGGAGCATGGAAACATTCGACGGCTTGCAAGTGAACGGGTTGATCAATCATTTCCTTGGGTTTCGTTAGAGTTTGTCGGGCTCATGGGCGGATCCTCTACTCAATCTTCTCATTGAATCTTCGTAATAGAGACTGGGTCGGCCTACTACCAAAATGAAAACTAAACTGGAACAATGTCTAAACGCTACTAAACTTGTTATTATTGAATAAACAATGTGTGTACAGCATATTGCTTTTTACAGAATCGCAATCTAACTTCTGAATCACTTGATTCGGAATTTCTGCATAAATTCTATACTAATCTCTTTTTTCTACATATCTTCAACTCTCCATCAACTCTTTATTTATAGATGTTGAAGAGTCTTGATTGAAGTGTCGTGTCCGTTGTGAAGGATCGTGTCCGTTGCGAAGGACCATGTCCGTTGTGAAGGATCGTGTTTCGTCGAAAACGAAAGTGTGTAACTAGGCTTCTAAAATCTCCTGCTCGTACCGAGAATATTAAATTCTCTACCGAGAATGGGGGAGCATCAATTGGTCTTCAAACGAAGGAAGGAGAAGCTGGGGAACGCGTGTCGCGACCGTGAATTTGGGGGCCGCCGTCGCGGCACGGAACGTTTTTTGGTTCTTCTGCTTTCGTTCGCGTCCTCGATTTGGCGTTATTAATTTCTGTCGTCTTCGACTCCTTTTGTAGGGTTTTTCTTCTGTTTTCGAGCTCTTTTCGTTCCTATTTGGATTCTACCAAATATTTATGTACCTTACAAGAAAGAAACATATTCGAGAGTAAAAGCTTTCTAAACAGTTATAAATAGCATAAATTCGTAGCAATATTGATGTAATTAATGATGATATTTTAGGTATATTTTGGGCTTAACAAATCTCCACACTTAATCTTTTGCTAGTCCCGAGCAAAATTTCTCTGAATTTATTCTTAAACTAATCTCTTTATGAAAATAAAACATATATCTCTGTATTACCTTTTAAATTAGTTAAGCCGAAAAGACTAACTTCGCATGGCAAATTTATACGCAAAATATCAAACTAACTTAGTATAAATACGATATATCATTCGTCTTGTATTTTTCAATTTTGAATTGAAGCATTCGGGACGATATAAGCACGCATGTTTTTGAGTCTTTCGTCTCAAGGCATTTCAAAGCACAAAATTTCCTTTCCCAAACCTAAACTAATATATGAGATATATTATATATTTAAATAAGTACTTAGGATTAATTAGTTACGCCCGAGATAAGGGTGGTCTTGATCGTAACTTTATACGTATTTTATTGCTTTGTGTTTGCTTAAGAGGTACCGACCATGCCATGGGTGGACGCAATCGTTACTTTAAACTTATACACGCTTATAATTTTTGCTTTTAACGTTCCTTTCATACCTCGATTGTGATAAGGGTGGTCGCAACCGTGGCCAAAAGTAAACGATACTTAATTATTATTCCCTTTCATACCTCGATTGTGATAAGGTTGGTCTCAATCGTGGCCAAAAGTTAAGAATTCAACTAATTGATTAATTAATATGAAATATAATATTGAAATTGGGAAAAATAAAGATAGCACATTCATCCTATATTGACTTAAAATTCAACATGTATTATGGCTAAAGTTTCCTTAAAAACTTCAATTGGTGTTAATGTAAGACGAAATCAAACCGAGCTAAAAAATTATTAGTTCAATTTAATGCCTATAAACCTAATTGAAAATTTAAAATAAGATTTATTGTATCATGAATTGCATGATATAAAATAGAGATTGAAATAAAGAATTTATTAACTTAAATACATTCACTCGAGACAATTTTAATTAAAATCGTATCGGAGATTTGAAAAAAATTTGAAAAATATTACCCGTATACGTATAGAAATATTTTTCTAACGATAATGATAACCTAAACAAATAATCATATTAACTTATGGTTAATTTATAAATATATGAAAATGTGTTGCAATATATTAGTGTTGCATTTGCATAAAAATTAATATTCGTTGCATTTTTTTTTTCGTTTTGCAAAATAATATCTTCGTTGCATTTATTCGTATACGTATAGAAATTGATATATATATGTCTCCTCCCACACTTAAATTGGACCATGTCCTCATTGATGCAAAAATAATGGAGAAAACATAAAAAATAAATACGAAATAAGGCATACGAAACGAAGATGAAAATAGTAGGAAATTAAACATTCAACATAAAATTAAAAAGAGAAAATGTACCAAACATATGAAAAATAAAATTGTACCAAATTATAACAAGATAAAAATGAAATGAAAACAACCTATGCTTGAGGCGGGGAATCCGGAGGTGTAGGTGAAGTCTCCACATTGCGGGGTCGGAAAAAGGAAAGCATCCGATGCCAAGTCGATCTATGCTCACGCCTCAAAAGGTTGAGGTTGTCATTCATCACCATATCATTTTCCACCAAATCATCAATTCTCAAGTTCATTTGACGATTGTTGGAATTGATTTGGTCCAAAATTCTCCGCAAATCCACCGGATCATCCGCTTGAGGTGCTTGGGGTTGTGGTTGAGCTTGAGGTGCATCTTCCTCTCCTACCGCATCTCCGCCGCCTTCGGTACCTGCAAATTGAGAACTTGAAGCGCCACCACCCATAGTGCCACGAAGGTGGGCAATACGGGAGGCATACGAAATAAAGACGAGGGGACCTTGTGGTAGCAATAAATGAGCTCGCTCAAGAGCTGAGATATCCAAAAGTGGAACATACCCACGGTAGGTGGACATGTCAAAATCAACAAATTCACCCCGAGCTCCCAACACAATAGCGGTGATAAAATTACAAAGAGGGATCTGAATGGTAGTAGCCCTCGAAGCACGGAACAAATTATCGAACATCATGCCAATGCTATCAATCCTCAAGCCTTTAAACAAGCTATCCAAAACATATAAATCCCGAACCTGAACCTTGGAACTCTCCACACGACCAAACAAGGAGAAACTCAGAAATTTGTGAAAGAAGAACACACAATTGTCCTTAATCAACTTGCTTGAAGTGTTCTTGGAATTAAAATAGTCTTGGTCCGAAAGAGTTTGCCAAACCGCATCATTATCAAAATCTTTAGGCTTATCATAAAAATTAGAGGTAGGGAAACCAAACATATTTCCCATTGCATCATAATCAATGGTGTATGTGATACCATTATTCCTAAAAGAGATTGAGGTTTTCTTCTTATTCATGGTCAAAGTGACCAAAAATTCCACCACATATTCATTAATACGCGGAAAACGCATATTAACGAATTCTTGCCAACCCAACGCCTCAATAAAAGCATCAATTCGAGTAGAGAAATTCAATGTTCTTACCGAATGGAAGTCTAAGAAGTGCAAATCCACAAATTGGCGGTCGGCTTGTGAAAAATGTTTGAAACGAGCGGCTTCTTCCTCCGAAGCGATGTCAAAATAAGCTCCACATTGAACCCGAAGGCGATTAGCTTCCGTAACAGCGGGCTTGTTACCAACACGCTTAGTCCTAACCATGGTGATGGTGTTTAGTGTTTTTAGGGTTTGAGAAGAAGAAGAAGAAGAAAAAGGAATTGAGAGAAAGAGTAAAGCTTGAAGATGAGTTTGGGGGTTGGAATATGGAAGTGATTGAATAGAAAAGAGGATAGAAATTGGAGTGAATAGATTGGGAAGAGTAAAAGTAGGTTTTTGGGGAAGAGTTTGGAGTAAGGGATTGGGTAAAAATAGAGGTGATGTGAGGTTTGTGTAAGAGGTAGGTTTATATAGGGTGATTAGGTGATTGTATAGGTAGAATAGGAATAGGAATAGGCAAAAATATTGGCAAAATCGGAATTAAAAGGGCATAAATCACGCATGTCGCGACCGCGAATAGCAAAGCCGCGGCCGCGGCACGCGATTTTCAGGGAATTTTCCTCCTGAAATTCGTCCATGTTTGCTGCTCATACCGAGAATTATTAATTCTCGGTAGAGAATTGGTCAAAATGGCCTATTTGGGTGCCTATTGACATGGTTTGTGCAAGTTTGTTGATGATTTGGTTCCTGAACTTAATATAAAGTGTCCCTGCACTTAAAAACTAAAATAAATGACATTAATTGCAAGGAAAACCAAAGGTTTAACCTTAATAAATTGAATTAAAGTGTAATAAATTGGTTTATGAATAATTAATGAAACTTAAATGTCATTGATGCATATAAGTTAAGAGAATCATATTAAGTGCATAATAAGTGCATATAAATATATATTAATTATAGGAATGTAGTCAATTGAATGAATTAATGTTTTAAACTCAATGAATGAAGTTTGTGAAAATTGGATTAAGTGTGAATATATGTGTTAATTAAGAAAACCATGATTTGTTCAATATTATAGATTTTATATAGATTTAACCATGATTATATAAGAAATGTAATCAAACATATATCTAACCTTGTAAAAATAGTAAATGAACTAAAATGAAATAGAACTTTATTGAATAAAACAAACTATAAAAACAAAGAATGAAATGAAATAATACAAAAACACACAAAATATTTACAAAAAGAAAACCTATAAACCTAAACTATTCTATATACTCATCCCTATCAAGTGGGATATTTCTGGCCTTAATACGATCAATTTGAAACTGCACGAAAGTTTCACGTTCCGGTGCAAACAGAAAGTGAGGCCCTGCTCGAAAGACACGTTTTACAAGTCCTTCGTGCTCGAGAAACTCATAGTCAATTGTCGGGAAGAATTCATCATCACTCCAGGGAACATCAATGGTACCCTTTGTACCGAGAATTATTCCACAGATTATATTGCAGAACCCAATCTTCTTATCCTTGGATCGAGAAGCGGCGACAAGACCCTCCATCAGAATCTTTGAAGAATCTACTGCATTTCCCTGGAATATATCTCCAAGGACATAAAGATCTGTGTCACGGACCACACTACTGAATGTGCGACCGAATAAACTGTGACACGGGAATTTGTGCAGATACAACATGGAGTTGGAGCGAAAAGAGAGATTATAGGCGAGTTTTGAATTGAATCGCCAGAATCCAGTGAGCATTCTCCAAATGTCCGAGGATGTCATGTCTCGTCCAGGATGACGTTTGATTGTATCCCTCGGGGTAAAACCAAACCAAGCATGCAACTCAGGATAGCCGAAAGTAAAGATTTCGCCTTCCCGACGAAAACTGAGACGTACTCATCGTTTATTAGTGAAATGCACGGTATAGAAGAATTCGAGTATCCAGTCGCCTATTATTGGAAATCACATTTGGGCGAATTTTGTCCACCCTAGGCGTTCCATATAGCGGCTCATGTCATCAGTAATGCCTAATTGGCTGTTAAGAAATTCATCCATATACAACATTCCGGTGAAGAATTTGTAACGGTGATTCCAATAACGCCTACCTTCATCGTGATTGAAGATAGGAAAAGGCGCCCCATATTGCTTGGATAAGTCTGGGCGTTTATTGCTTAAGGCAGCCTTGTGCCTTGAAGTTTTGTATTTGGTAGGCATGGTGTTGGTTTGAAGGAAACAAAGTTTCTGGTACTGAATAGAAAATGGTGTTTTGAAGAAATCAGAGTTCTGATAAAGATGAAAAGAATTGTAACAGAACTTGAATCCTCTAGGATTAATTTATAAGAGTTTTAGATGAAAGGAGGTGTTGTTTTAATCATGAAAAGGTATAAAATGACACCTTTCGGGAATGAAGAAACTTAAGGTTTCAGTTGTCAAGAGGTTTGTCGAAAGGTTTAGGTTGATTCAGACCTGAATGTGCAGGAATTTCGCGTGTCGCGACCAAGAATAGCAAAGCCGCGGTCGCGACACGCTGATTTCCTTGCGGAAATCAGGCGTCGTAAGTCATGTCCTGATTCACGGTAGAGAATTTATAATTCTCGGTAAGTTCAGAGAAAATCTAACCTAATTGGACAAATCTGAAAAATAGAATTCTCGGCAGAGAATTCCAAATTCTCGGTAGAGAATTGCCTGAAACTTCAATTTCAATCTAATTTCCTAAAATTAATTCTAAAATTATGAAATAAACATATTTTATGCATATAAATCATAACATAAAGTTATCTAATCACAAAAATTGGCATTTGGGAAAAAAATAAAATAAAATAAAATAAAATAAAATAAAATAAAATGAATAAAAATATAAAAAGAAATAAAACAAAATAAACTGTGATCGAAAAACTGAGTGATTTATACGTCAGAAAATCTTGTTACGAACGAAATCTCTAGTTGTGAAATATTTTCGTAATAGATTTTACATCAATTACCATTAACTTTGAAACGAAATCTGTTTGGACCTTCCAGTTCTAAAGAACCATAATCGAATGTTTTGACGACAAAATATGGTCCTATCCATCTGGACTTAAGTTTTCCTGGAAATAAACGAAGTCGTGAATTGAATAACAGCACTTTATCCCCAACATTAAAG
Source organism: Euphorbia lathyris (assembly GCF_963576675.1). Classification (NCBI taxonomy): domain Eukaryota; kingdom Viridiplantae; phylum Streptophyta; class Magnoliopsida; order Malpighiales; family Euphorbiaceae; genus Euphorbia; species Euphorbia lathyris. The sequence goes on from NC_088912.1 coordinate 30,497,577, forward strand.
TGTTTGACTTTAATTTTGGCATCGTGCCATTTTTTCACTTTTTCTTTATAAATTTTTGCATTTTCGTAAGATAGATGGCGTAACTCATCTAACTCATTTAAATCGAGCAAACGTTTCTTACCTGCTTGTCGTAAATCAAAGTTAAGTTCCCTAATAGCCCAATAGGCTTTATGTTCTAATTCGACAGGCAAATGACATGCCTTTCCATACACTAAACGGTATGGGGTCATTCCTATTGGTGTTTTAAATGCAGTACGATATGCCCATATCGCATTATTTAGTTTACAAGACCAATCTTTTCTTGAGGATGAAACTGTTTTCTCTAGAATCCATTTGAGTTCTCTATTTGATATCTCCGCCTGACCATTTGACTGAGGATGGTATGGCGTTGATACGCGGTGGCGTACTCCATATTTTTTCATAAGCGTTTCAAAACTTCGGTTTATGAAATGAGCACCACCATCACTAACGATGACTCTTGGACAACCAAATCTACAAAATATATCGTCAAGAAAATTAACAACTATTTTAGAATCGCTCGTCGGGGTTGCAATTGCTTCAACCCACTTTGAAACATAATCAACGGCGACTAATATGTAAGTTTTACCATTAGAAGGGGGAAAAGGTCCCATGAAATCTATTCCCCACATATCGAAGACTTCAACTTCTAATATGGTTGTGAGGGGCATCTCATCTTTCCTTCCTAGATTTCCTGTTCTTTCGCACTTATCACAACGAGTAATAAATGAACGGACGTCTTTAAACATCGTAGGCCAATAGAAACCACATTCAAATATTCTAGCTGCTGTTTTGGTAGCTCCATTATGTCCTCCATAAGAGCTAGAATGGCATTTCGACATTATGGATTCATATTCATTTTCACCAACGCATCTCCTAATTATCCCGTCACCACAAGTTTTGAACAGAAAAGGATCTTCCCAAAAATACTGTTTAATGTCGAAGAAAAATTTCTTCTTTTGTTGGAAATTTAATCCTTCCGGAACAATATTGGCTGCAAGATAATTAGCAATATCTGCATACCAGGGTGACATGACACTTTTAATTTGATAGAGATGTTCATCAGGGAAATCATCTCGTATACCGTTAGTTTCACCTATGGGACCGTTTTCATCTTCAAGTCTCGATAGATGATCGGTGACAAGGTTTTCTACTCCCTTTTTGTCTTTTATTTCTATATCAAATTCTTGTAACAATAAAACCCATCTAATTAGACGTGGTTTTGCATCCTTCTTAGCAAATAAATATCTTAATGCGGCATTATCAGTGTAAATAATAACTTTCGAACCTAACAAGTATGACCTAAACTTATCACATGCAAAAACTACAGCTAACATTTCTTTCTCAGTTGTGGTGTAGTTTAATTGTGCACCGGAAAGTGTGTGACTTGCATAATAAATGACATGAAGTTTCTTATCCTTCCTTTGTCCTAAAATACATCCGACAGCTAAATCACTTGCATCACACATAATTTCAAATGGTAAATCCCAATCGGGTTTAGCAATAACAGGTGCACTGACTAAAGCTGTTTTTAATGTTTCGAAAGCTTTAGCGCAATCTTCATTAAAATCAAAGGTAGAATCTTTCATGAGTAGATTAGTGAGTGGTTTGGAAATTACAGAAAAATTCTTAATAAATCTTCTGTAAAAACCGGCATGTCCTAAAAATGATCTTACTCCCTTAACAGTAGTTGGAGAGGGTAGTTTCTCTATTACAGAGGTTTTTGCTCTATCTACTTCTAATCCTTTTTCGGATATTTTGTGACCTAAAACAATTCCTTCGTCAACCATGAAATGACATTTTTCCCAGTTTAATACCAAATTTGTTTCTTCACACCTAGACAAAACTTTATCCAAGTTTTCTAGGCACGAATCAAAAGAATCTCCATAAACTGAAAAATCGTCCATAAAAACTTCCATGATATCTTCAATGAAATCATTAAAAATCGCAGTCATACAACGTTGAAATGTTGCAGGTGCGTTACATAGACCAAAGGGCATTCTCCTATATGCAAATGTTCCGTAAGGACATGTGAAGGTTGTTTTATCTTGGTCATCCGGGTAAATGTATATTTGAAAGAATCTGGAGTAACCATCTAGAAAACAGTAGAAAGCATGACCAGCTATCCTTTCGATCATTTGATCAATGAAAGGAAGAGGAAAATGGTCTTTCCTAGTTGCTTTATTTAGATTTCTATAATTTATAACAAACCCTCCAACCAGTGGTTGTTCGCGTAGGTATTAATTCACCTTCTTCATTCCTTACAACTGTTATGCCTCCCTTTTTAGGTACGCAATGGATTGGACTAACCCATTCACTATCCGAGATAGGGTAGATGATTCCATTGTCCAGAAGTTTAGTAATCTCATTTTTACTACTTCTTCCATATTCGGATTTAGGCGTCTTTGCCTATCCGCTTTAGGTGGCTTATCTTCTTCTAAGTGAATTCTGTGCATTACGATGCTCGGATTAATACCTTTTAAGTCTGAAATTTGCCAACCCATACTTCCTATCCTATTTCTAACAACTTCTTTCAATTTCTCTTCTTGGACTTATGTTAATTTGTTAGAGATAATAATAGGTAGAGAATCGCCTTCGCCTAAGAAAGCGTACCTCAAATGACTTGGTAATTCTTTAAGTTCTAATTTAGGTGGAACTATAGTTGAAGGCGGAACTGGTCCATGTCGCTACCGGATTTTTCAGGGGCACGAACGCCGGAAGCTAAATCGGTTAATAGTTGTTCCTAATTAAAACTATTTTTTAGAGTCGCCACCAATCAGAATTAAGGCGTGATTGGACACCGGAAATGGTGGAATTTTAACGGATAAGGGGGTCTGCGAAATAGAGATTTTTGGTCCGTTTGTCGGTTACGTGTAGGGAAGAAAAACTTGATTAATCACCCTACCCCGCCCAAATATTGGTACTAAAAAAATGTGGTTTTTGTGTTAAATTTATTTGATTTATCTCAATTTTATTTGTACTTTCATAATATAATAAAGGCATATAATTTAATTAATTACATGATTAATGTCGTAGGTATTTAATATTTATGTAACGTTAAATCATTAATTGTATCCTTTTAATTTTAATAATTTGGACAACATTTAATTCGCATTTCTATAACATATAACTACGAATTAAAACGTTTAATTTTATATAATTTGGGTAATGGTTAATTCATATTCCTATAACATACTACCTCCGTTTCATATTACATGACTTTCTAGAGATATTTTTTTTGTTTCATATTACATGACACTTTGTATGGTCAGTACACGTTAAGTAATCTTTTTTTCTGCTATAAAACGCGGTTTTACGAAAATTAATTAGAATAATGGACTTATTATAGAATCAATAAATATTAGAATCAATAAATAAGGGGCAACAATCTCTTTTTTACAATATCCTTAATTTCTATACAACTCTCTAAAAAATCATGTAATATGAAACGGAGGGAGTAGAACTGTGAATTAACTCATTCAGTTTTTGTTTATTTAGTAACGTTTAATTCTTATTTTTATAACATAGAAATAACGAACTATCTCGTTACCTTTTTTTTATTTTTTATACACTTGTAGCACATACATATAAATTGAAACATTCCACGTTAATTAAGTTTTTATTTTTTTTATTATCGTTTTCATACCTCTATGACATAAAAATATAAATCGATTCATCTTAACTTTATAGTGTACACGTTTGGTTTATATCTCTATGACATAGAGCTATAAATCAAATCGTTTATTTTTTCGTAAAAGAAAAAGGTAGATTAAATTTAACCATATGAAAACAAATGATATTTTACTAATGATATAACACATATGTTACGTGAAAATAAATTGGTTGAACTATGTAAGTAATATGAAATTAAGTAATGAAGGGTCCAAATTAGAAATGAATTAAAAGGGATTGGAAAGTTAAATTAGAATTTTAGACAATTAAAAGAGGGCCTAATCTAGCTTAACTCAAATAATTAGGGACCTAATTAAAACATGAGGGATTTAATTACAATTTGGATTATCAAAGGAAATTAAAGGTAACATGGGGGGATTAAATTGCAGAATAAAAAATGAAAAGAGTCGAATTGGAGAATTAAATAAACAGGGAGGGGGCGAAATGTAATTAGGAGGGGCTAAATTGAAACAAACAAAAATGAAAAGAGTCGAATTGGAGAATTAAATAAACAGGGAGGGGGCGAAATGTAATACGGAGGGACTTGATCTAAACAGTTAGAATGATGTGGGGCCGAATTCACAAATTATAGAAAAGGAAGGTATCAAAACGAGATTTCGCGGGGGTAATTTGGGAATCTAAAATAGTAGGGTATATATTTGAGTTTTTAGGGTTTTATCTTTAGATTGCCAGCCACCTATCTCCTTATTCTTCCTCTTCTCTCTTCTTTTCTCGGATACCCTAAGCCTGGAAGCTCAAAGCTTCGACAATGGCGTCCCTTTCCCTCTCGTTCACTTGCTTCTCCGACTTCCCTCCACCTTTTTCTCCTTTTCTTCTCTTTTCCAGAACCCTAACACCTTCTCCCATGGCAGCCTCTATTTCTGAATCTTCTTCAACCTTCGAGAAGATCTAAAGCTTCTTTACTATCCATGGCTTCTTCCATCTTCATCCTTCAACTTCCTTTTCGAAGACCCGTGAGCCACGGCCGCCATCCTTCTTTCCTTCTCTGTTGATCCGACGATCTGCGATGGCTTTCCTAGCGGAGGGAGATCGGTGGTGAAGGTTCAGTCGGTGAGTTTTTTTTCTTTAATCTTTTCTCTGCTTGGTTCGGCTCAAGTCCGACGTCCCGGCGACTAAACTTCCTCAGTTTTTGCAGGTGAAACGGAGCTAAACTTCTCCGATCTACCTTGTCCGTAGGGTTTACAGACAGGCGGCCCTTGCAGAGGGCGGACGGCCATCGTTCGGCTCCCTAGAGGTCCGATCTACCCCTGATCTGGTTTCTCCTGAGGTAAATAATGTTTATTGCGTTTTTTCCTTTTCGTATTTTCGTCGTTAACGGAAATGTCACTGATTTATTTCTTTTCTTGTTCGTTGGACCCGCACTGCAGGTTGGTGGTGACTCATGGGTTTACTACAGATTAAAGAAAACAAAGACCCTTATTTGTGACATTCTGTGTTTTTCCTTAGAAAAAGGACTTGTTGTTGATCTGAAACGGAGATGCCGTGTTTTACTCTTTTTAGAAACCTTTTTATCTTTTGGTTTTGGTTTAGTTGCAGATTCTGTTTTTTTCTTATTTTTTTGGTCTGGATATAACCTCATTTTTTTTGTTGCATTGTAAATGTATTTTTAATGTGAAGCAAAAGAGTCGAACAGTGAATGAATGAAAGAAGATGAAGATGAGATACAATGGCTAAGAAAAAAAGATAAAAAGGAGTGAAATAACAAATGATATGATTTTTCTAAAGCAGGGGATTTCCATATCTGGAAAGTAGAACCTATATTCCAGATCTTTTGGAATCCCTTGCATCTTTAATGTTTTTTTTTAAGAAAATGAGATAGATGAATGAGAAGAGGATTGCAATAACAAAAAAGGCTGAATTTTTCAAAGCTGGGATTTCCAGATCTGGAAAGTAGAACCTATTTTCCAGATCTGTGAATCCCCTTACATCTTTAACATTTTTAAGGAAAATGGGATGAAAATGATATACACTAGATCAGAAAAAGATAAGAAAAATATTGAAATAATAAGAAAGATAGAACTAGATCTTTGTATTTGGATACTGGCTTCTTAAAAACTCAGCCTTTAAAAGCTTAAAAGAAGAAAATAAATTTTATTGTTATTTTAAAAATGGTAGAAGTAGATGAATAACTGAGTTTGAAAACAGTAGAGGAAAAGAACTAATAAAGACAAAGAAGATGGCTTACATGATCTTATTTTTCTGCTTCTTTTTGACATATCCCACATGCTTTTTTTTTACCCTCTCCTTCCTCTCTTCTTTCTTTTCTTCTGTCTCCCTTTTTTTTTGTGTTTGTCTTATGCTCGGCCCCTTTCTTTATATAGAGAATTTTCTAATTAATTAAGGACTAATAAAGTGTTAATACAGCCTAATTAGAGTTGATTTGGATTTGTGCTTGATTAGTGAGTACCAATTTATTAGAATAGGCTTGGGCTTGAGTTCTGGATTTGGGCTTGTTGGAATAGGTTTTGACCCCCTGAAATCTTATAATTTCTGAAGTTATTTAACAAGATATTCTGTTTATTATTATTTAAACATTTTAGATTTTGTTTGTAACTACATCAATAAAATTAAACATCATTTCATTCATATCTAATTAAAAGAAATAACGTTCATTTAATTAATAATGGTCGTTTTAATCAATCGATTTAATCCTTATAACATAAACATTCAACCGATTTTAGGGATTATATATATAATTTCAACTCTTTTTTACAAATATTAGTTTATTAAGTAAATATCTACAATAAAAATATTTATGAAATAAATTGGTTTAAAAATGTAAAATTATAAAAAAAAATGAGAAATTACCCCGGACAAAATGTGTATCTACAATTGCCCCCCTTTATATAGCTTTATGCAATAAAGATATATAAAGTAGCTCTAGATATACATTTTGCACGCTTTCAAAGTAGCCTTATCGTAAACAGTCATTGATTCCGAGACTTGATCTCGGGAGATCGATATAATTAGGGTTCGAATCCTGGAGACTTGATCTTAAGATATTCGAGGGGAACGAACATTTCTATCTTGAATAGAAATGAATTGCGAGACTATATATGGAAGGATTAAGGATTTGAATCATGAGGCTTGATCTCAAACGATCCAACAGTTTGGATGAACAAATCATGAGACTTGATCTCAGAGGATTCATGAGAAGAAGGTTTATAGGATGCCAAATTTTTATTTCGTGACTGAAATGAGCTTTTAAAGTGGCTCCCCCGCAACCGAAATGAACTTTTATAGCGGCTCCTCGCAAGTTTGGAGACTAGTGCCTTACAATGTAGACGTTCATCTCAAGAGAGAATATGAGGTTTCAAGACCCAAAATATTCAAAGGAATTAGTTGTTAAATGGGAGTGATCATGAAGACCCGACATTGAAGAATTGAAATGGGTAAATTCTATCTTGAATAGAACGGGGTCACGAGACTGGACCTTGAATGAATGAATAAAACAGACATTTCTATATTGAGTAGAAATTAATCGTGAGATCTGGTGAAAGGATCAACAAAAACAACAACGGTTTCTATCTTGAATACAATTTAATCTAAAAAATATACATGATTTCAAAAGATTTTAAAGAAGAAAAAAACTCCTATGTTGAATAGGCTTCGACTCAAAAGATGCATGATTTTATCAAATTGGGCTTTGAAAATAGTTTCTTACTTTGAGTAGGGGTGAATCTTGAGATTTGATCTCGAAGAATTAAAAAAAGGTAAATTCTACCTTGACTAGAAGTGAATCCTAGGACTTGATCTCGCTGAATTCAACAAGGGTAAATTTCTATCTTGAATAGACATGAATTCTGAGACTTGATCTCGAGAAGTTTAGATGGAGACACTAAGTCTTGAATAGAAGTGAAACCTGAGACTTAATCTTGAGGATTTAGAAAGGGATAAGCATGAATAGAAGTGAATTTTGAGGCTTGATCTCAAGGAATTCAAAAGTAATAATTCTATTGGGTATCAAAGTGAATCTCGAGACCTGGTCTTGAGGAATTAAAAATGGGAGAACTTCTATCTCGAACAGAGGTGAAATTTGAGACTTGATCTCGAGGAATTAAAAAAAAAATGATAACATCTATCTTGAAATAAAAATGAATTCTGAGACTTGATCTCGTTGAATTCAAAAAATGGGTAAATTTTTATCTTGAATGGAAGTGAATCCTGGAGACTTGGTGTTGAGGAATTCAAAAGGAGCAGAGAATCTTGAGATTCGATCTCAATGATTTCAAAGGGGATAAATTTTATCATGAATAGAGACGAATCGTGAGACTTGATCTTAGTGGACTCAAAAAGCAACAAAAAGTTATATCTTAAACAGAAATGACTTAAAAACAGCAAATATTTATATCTTGAATCGAATCATGAGACTGGATCTCAGTGGACTCAAAAACTAAAAAGAAAAATTTATAAACTGAATAAAAATGACTTAAAAAGTAACAAAAATTTATATCTTAAATCGAATCATGAGACTGGATCTCAGTGGACTCAAAAAGTAAAAGGAAAATTTATAAACTGAATAAAAATGACTTAAAAAGTAACAAAAATTTATATCTTAAATCGAATCATGAGACTGGATCTCAGTGGACTCAAAAAGTAAAAAGAAAAATTTATAAACTGAATAAAAATGACTTAAAAAGTAACAAAAATTTATATCTTAAATCGAATCATGAGACTGGATCTCAGTGGACTCAAAAACTAACAAAAGGTTATATATTGAATAGAAATGAATCGTGAGACTCAATCTCAATAGGCTCAAAGAGTAACAAAATGTTATATATTGAATAGAAATGAATCGCGAGACTCGATCTCAGCGAACTCAAAAAATAAGGATTTCTATCTCGAATACAAATGAATCGTAAGACTTGATCTCAGCGGACTCAAAATGGGTAAAGATTTCTATCTTGAATATAAATGAATCGTAAGACTTGATCTCAGCGGACTCAAAATGGGTAAAGATTTCTATCTTCGTGAGACTTGATCTCAACAGATCCGAAATGAATAAAGATTCCTATCTTGAATAGAAATGAATCGTGAGAATTGATCTCAACGGATCCAAAATGAAGATTTCTATCTCAAATAGAAATGAATCATGAGATTTGATCTCAGCGGACTCAAAGGGGATAAAGATTTCTATCTTGAATAGAAATGAATCGTGAGAATTGATCTTAACGGATCCAAAATGCAGATTTCTATCTCAAATAGAAATGAATCATGAGATTTGATCTCAGCGGACTCCAAGGGGATAAAAATTTCTATCTTGAATAGAAATGAATCGTGAGACTTGATCTCGATGGACTCAAAATAATAAAGATTTCTACATTGAGTAGAAATGAATCGTGAGACTTGATCTCAACTGATCCAAAATGAATAAAGATTTCTATCTCGAATAGAAATGAATTGTGAGACTGGATCTCAAGTGATACAAAAATAAAGATTTCTATCTCGAGTAGAAATGAATCACGAGACTTGATCTCAGCGGACTCAAAATGGGTAAATATTTCTATATTGAATAGAAATGAATTGTGAGACTTGATCTCAATAGACTCTAAATGGATAAAGATTTCTATCTCAAATATAAATGAATCGTGAGACTTGATCTCAACGGGCTCAAAAAGGAATAAAGAGTCATATCTTGAATAAAAATGACTTGAAAGCAACAAAAATGTATATCGTAAATAGAAATGAATTAAAAGTAATGGAAATTTACATCCTAAATAGAAACGAATCGTGAGACTTAATCTCAATGGATCTAAAATAATAAAGATCTTTAATTTGAATAGAAATGAATCGTCAAACTTGACATCAACATATTCAAAATAAAGATTTCCATCTCAAAATAGAAGTGAAAGGTGAGACTTGATCTCAGCGGATACAAAATAAAGATGTCTACCTCCAATGGAAATGAGTCGTGAGACTTGATCTCAGCGGACTCAAAAAAGATTTCTATCTTGAATAGAAACGAGTCGTGAGACTTGATCTTAGTGGACTCGAAATAATATAGATTTCTACGTTGAGTAGAAATGAATCGTGAGACTTGATCTCGACTAATCCAAAATGAATAAAGATTTCTATCTCGAATAGAATGAATCGTGAGACTTGATCTCAGCGGACTAAAAAAGAAATAAAGATTTCTATCTCAAATAGAAATGAATCGTGAGACTTGATCTCAACGAATCCAAAATAAATATTTCTATCTCGAATAGAAATGAATCGTGAGACTTGATCTCAGCGGACTCGGAATAATAAAGACTTATATCTCAATTAGAATTGAATTGCGAGACTTGATCTCAACAGATCCGACAAGGAATAAAGATTTCTATCTCGAATAGAATTAAATTGTGAGACTTGATTTCAACGGATCCAAAAGGAACACAAGTTTCTATTTTAAATAGAAAAGAAAAATTTCACTAGAGGAATTTTTGAGAAAACTGTATTTTTTTATGTAATGTAATGTGGTTATTTTTTTTTCAGAATATCCATAATGAGATAAAAAAAAATTGTCGATATCAATTTTTTTTACATAATTATCGATTTGGCTCATTCATATGCTTATAATCCAAGAAAGATCAAGATTGCTTTCCCGGTACCTCAACTTAATCTCGTCAAAATGCATGTGTTCGTGCCTTCACTTGTAGTAGACAACAATTTCTTCGAATTGGATAAACATACTCTCGGTCTGCAACATTTCTTCTTGAAGTGGTTTAAAAAGATTTTTTTTCTAGAATTTCATGTATGACCAATGTCCTTGTCTGATAGTAACTTGTGTTGAATCATGCAAACTCATTCCACAAAGAGTAATCAGCTCGTTTGATCTTGAAATCCATGAATCTTTGTGTTGTTGAAGATTATGATTCTTTATAATGTGTATTTTTTCCAAACCATTCTCATTCTTCATGTTTGTCGAAAGGTATCTTGCCCCCAATTCTTTCTTCTATTGGTTCTTTAACTCAAGTAGAAATGTAGCTTTTTGCTAGAAGGGTCATCACATTGCCCCCGATATTAGTCAGTTGTGCATGCTTAAGCTTGTGGAGAAACATCATCTTCATGATGTGTATGGACGTTGAACCAAAAAAAATTGGGGTACTATCTTGATAACTCGTTGTTCAAATCAAACATGACACTAGAATTGAAAAATATTCATTTCAAATATTCTCAGAATCATAATCATTTAATAAATGCACAAGACCATTTTCAGAGAAAAGATTTGGCAAATAATGGAGTAAAGTGTAAGCATGAAAGCTATATGTTGTTAGAAATGAGTGTCATACCTCAATGATGTGAGATTTTTATTGTGAGATTCGGTTCAAAAGGGCTTATCCGAAAGTGATTGTGACCATAAAGTTATTTGAAATTTTTTAATGATCATGAAATAAGGAAGATTTCATTGTTCAACACATCCATACATGATGTCATTGTTCAAAATCTTGAATCTTCGTTGGTTTCAACACTTTGAGTGCTCCCACCTTGTCGTTGAATAATGAATTTCGCCATCAGAATCAAATGTCATTTCACTTTGATGCTTCAATGATGCCCCCAAAGTGGAGTGTGCTGCAACTTTTGCATAAATCGCCCTTTGCGGGTTTTCGACTTAACATGCCTTGGTTTTTGCTTGAGTGATCCTTTGTAATTTTCTCACTCAGCATGCTCTTTATTTTATTGCCATTTATTTTCTAGTTAGATCGCCCTTGCGGGTTTTCGACCTAACATGCTAAATTTTTTTTCTTTTTAATCATTTTTTGCATGCCTATTTTGAGATGAGCTCACTCCATCTTCTGACTTGATTTATCTTCTTCCGATGCTTTGCTTGACTTCCTTGCGCATGTCGTTAATGAATATATGTCATTGATATGATTTTTCTTAAGCAGGGGATTTCCAGATCTGGAAAGTAGAACCTATATTCCAGATCTTTTGGAATCCCTTGCATCTTTAATGTTTTTTTTAAGAAAATGAGATAGATGAATGAGAAGAGGATTGCAATAACAAAAAAGGCTGAATTTTTCAAAGCTGGGATTTCCAGATCTGGAAAGTAGAACCTATTTTCCAGATCTGTGAATCCCCTTACATCTTTAACATTTTTAAGGAAAATGGGATGAAAATGATATACACTAGATCAGAAAAAGATAAGAAAAATATTGAAATAATAAGAAAGATAGAACTAGATCTTTGTATTTGGATACTGGCTTCTTAAAAACTCAGCCTTTAAAAGCTTAAAAGAAGAAAATAAATTTTATTGTTATTTTAAAAATGGTAGAAGTAGATGAATAACTGAGTTTGAAAACAGTAGAGGAAAAGAACTAATAAAGATAAAGAAGATGGCTTACATGATCTTATTTTTCTGCTTCTTTTTGACATATCCCACATGCTTTTTTTTTACCCTCTCCTTCCTCTCTTCTTTTTTTTCTTCTGTCTCCCTTTTTTTTGTGTTTGTCTTATGCTCGGCCCCTTTCTTTATATAGAGAATTTTCTAATTAATTAAGGACTAATAAAGTGTTAATACAGCCTAATTAGAGTTGATTTGGATTTGTGCTTGATTAGTGAGTACCAATTTATTAGAATAGGCTTGGGCTTGAGTTCTGGATTTGGGCTTGTTGGAATAGGTTTTGACCCCCTGAAATCTTATAATTTCTGAAGTTATTTAACAAGATATTCTGTTTATTATTATTTAAACATTTTAGATTTTGTTTGTAACTACATCAATAAAATTAAACATCATTTCATTCATATCTAATTAAAAGAAATAACGTTCATTTAATTAATAATGGTCGTTTTAATCAATCGATTTAATCCTTATAACATAAACATTCAACCGATTTTAGGGATTATATATATAATTTCAATTCTTTTTTACAAATATTAGTTTATTAAGTAAATATCTACAATAAAAATATTTATGAAATAAATTGGTTTAAAAATGTAAAATTATAAAAAAAAAATGAGAAACTACCCCCGACAAAATGGGTATCTACAGTCCATCTTCTCGAATCAAAGGTTCTGGGTCCTTATCTTCTAGTTCCTCACTCATTATAGGTTCTATTATTTCTTCTTTTTGAACAATGTCATTTACACATTCCTCAATTAAATCAAGTTTCATACAAGCGAAATCCTCCATAGGATATTTCATCGCTTGATTCATATCAAACTCAATCTTATCATCGCCTATTCTTAAAACTACTTTCCCTTCCGACACATCAACTAGAGCACGTCCCGTGTTCATGAACGGTCTACCAAAGATTAACGGACAATTTACGTCATAAGCAAAATCTAAAATAACGAAATCGGTAGGAAAAATAAATTTGTCAACTTTAACTAAACCATCCTCAATTATACCGTATGGTCTTTTAGTGGTTTGATCTGCTAATTGCAAAACCATATTGGTACGTTTGATGTCTTCTTCTAAGCCTAACTTATTAAAAATAGATAATGGCATCAAGTTAATGCTTGCTCCTAAATCACAGAGACAACTGGGAAATTCAATATCTCCCAATTTACACGGAATGGTAAAACACCCGGGATCCTTGAGTTTTGTGGGCAAATTACTTGACACAATCGAACTGCAATCTTCAGTTAGCGAAATGGATGATTCCTTCCCAACTGATTTTCTTTGAAATTAAATCTTTGAGGAATTTACCATAATTGGGAATTTGTGTAATCGCATCCATAAATGTTAAATTAATATGCAAATTCTTAAGTTTGTCTAAAAATGTTAAAAGTTGTTTGTCATAGTCCTTATTGCGAACTTTGTGTGGAAAAGGTGGTTTGGGTACAAAAGTTTTTGTACTAGAGTCAATTGGTGCATCTTTGTGTTTTAATGTATCTTCTTTGGGCTTCGGTAAATCAGTTCTAGGTAAGGTCGAATTTTCGGGCATTTCCGGGCCTAAGTAATTTTTCCCTGAACGAAGAGTGATAGCCTTAACATGCTCTTTCAGATTTTCTTCCGTATGGCTTGGAAGACTTCCCTCTTTGCGGGATGGAATTGATTTAGCGAGTTGTCCAATTTGAATCTCCAAATTATGGATGCTAGATGATTGGTTTTTAATAAGCTGATCGAATTTATTCTCGATCCGTTTAAAACCATCGTCGTGATTACTTATTTTTCCGCTTATAGCATCAATAATTTTGTCGATTTTAGAAGATAAAGTGCTAATCGTATATCTGGATTGATTTTGATAATTAGTAGTACGATTTTGATTAGCATTAGCATTATTATTATCTCTCCAGTTAAAGTTAGGATGATTTCTCCATCCAGGATTATATGTATTGAAATAAGGGTTATTATTTTGGTTTTGCCCTTGGACAAAATTTACCTGTTAAATTTCACTCATACCTTCGTAATCCACATCTGTTTGGATTGGCTTACCATTAGAATCACACGGTGCCATAAACCTATCAATTTTGTGCGATAAGGCAGAAAATTGGGCTTGCAACATCGCTACTGGATCAAGATTCACTATACCTTTAACTGATGATGTTGTTGAGGATGATGGTTTCGCTAATGGTACGTGTCCACGTTCCGCGGGCCACATACAGCTGTTGATTGCCATTTCCTCCAAAAGTTCTCTTGCTTGGGTAGATGTTTTCTTCATGAATAACCCTCCAGACATAGCGTCCAATGAACCTCTAGTTGTAGGATTTAGTCCATTATAAAATGTTTACATTAAAAGTTCAGCGGGCAATTGGTGGTGTGGGCATAAACGTTGAAGTTCTTTAAAACGTTCCCAAGACTCATAAAGAGTTTCATTATCATTTTGAGAAAAAGATGTTAACTCTTTAATGACTCTTGCGGTTTTTCCTAAAGGAAATTTTTTTGATAAAAATGCTTGGGCTAACTGATCCCAAGTCTCAATTGATGCGGCTGGCATAGAAGTTAACCATTCTTTGGCTCGATCCTTCAAAGTAAAAGGAAAAAGGCAAAGTTTGATTGCTTCTGCAGTTACATCAGTAATTTTAAAAGTGTCACAAATTTCTAAGAAATTTGTCAAATGGGTATTAGGATTTTCGTTAGGTAACCCGTAAAACGTTACATTATTTTGCAACATATTAAGCAACGCAGGCTTAATTTCAAAATGATGTGCATTAATTTGGGGTCTAACTATACTGTTTGTTACACCGGCCACTCCTGGCCTAGCGTAATCCATAAGTGTGGCCATAACTTCTGGCTCGGTAATTTTAGTTTTTATTGGGGTTTTGTTTTTGTTTTTCTTTTCTTTCTTGTTCTTTTTAAGAGTTATTTCAATTTCTGGGTCAATAGGATCTGGTGACGTGCCTGAACTTCAAGAACTGCGCATGAACTTGAAATTTCGCACGAACCGAAACTACCTACAAAACAGAATTTGAAAAATAAATATGTTAGTAATTGAAAATAAATAAAATATAAAAGTTTGAATAAGTATGAATAAACCTAGATTCGTAATAAAACATGAAAAATTTAAAATTTTGTCAAAAATTTTGGCGTTCCCCGGCAACGGCGCCAAAAACTTCTTGAGCGATTTCCGCAAGTGCACGGTATACGCTTGTAGTAATAAAAGATATCGATCCCACAGGGAACGTTTTTTAACAAAACTTATTTACAATCGGTTAAATTTACTTTTAAGGTTTATACTATGAAAAAAAATCGTTTAATCGGTTTTGGTTTTGAAATTGCTAGAATGAGAATTAGATTAGAGTATGAAAACGTTAGAAAATATTCTGATTTAAGAATGAATTTGCAAGATAGGAACGTTTAGTACTTTTTAGAAAAGTAAACGAATGTATTTGTTTGCATTAAGCAAAGAAAACAACTTTAAACTTTGTATGAATTATAAAGATGAAATAAATGACGGAACCTCTAATTAATTGGCTTTGAACATGACAAAACCCTTTCGGGATAGTTGCCCTTAATCAAATTAAAACTCTTTCGAGATAATAATTTGCCTAAGTGTTCAACAAAGTTTCCTTGTAAAGATTTTGGATTAAATACGTTTTAATGAAAACACCAGCAGTCACTTTAGTGGATTGGTTACCATAAGTGCTGCATAAAAATCTATCGAATAGAACGGACTTTATTAGATGAAATATAAATTGATACAAGTTTACAGAGAACATGGAGCATGGAAACATTCGACGGCTTGCAAGTGAACGGGTTGATCAATCCTTTCCTTGGGTTTCGTTAGAGTTTGTCAGGCTCAGGGGCGGATCCTCTACTCAATCTTCTCGTTGAATCTTCGTAATAGAGACTGGGTCGGTCTACTACCAAAATGAAAACTAAACTGGAACAATGTCTAAACGCTACTAAACTTGTTATTATTGAATAAACAATGTGTGTATAGCATATTGCTTTTTACAGAATCGCAATCTAACTTCTGAATCACTTGATTCGGAATTTCTGCATAAATTCTATACTAATCTCTTTTTTCTACATATCTTCAACTCTCCATCAACTCTTTATTTATAGATGTTGAAGAGTCTTGATTGAAGTGTCGTGTCCGTTGTGAAGGATCGTGTCCGTTGCGAAGGACCGTGTCCGTTGTGAAGGATCGTGTTTCGTCGAAAACGAAAGTGTGTAACTAGGCTTCTAAAATCTCCTGCTCATACCGAGAATATTAAATTCTCTACCGAGAATGGGGGAGCATCAATTGGTCTTCAAACGAAGGAAGGAGAAGCTGGGGAACGCGTGTCGCGACCGTGAATTTGGGGGCCGCGGTCGCGGCACGGAACGTTTTTTGGTTCTTCTGCTTTCGTTCGCGTCCTCAATTTGGTGTTATTAATTTCTGTCGTCTTCGACTCCTTTTGTAGGGTTTTTCTTCTGTTTTCGAGCTCTTTTCGTTCCTATTTGGATTCTACCAAATATTTATGTACCTTACAAGAAAGAAACATATTCGAGAGTAAAAGCTTTCTAAACAGTTATAAATAGCATAAATTCGTAGCAATATTGATGTAATTAATGATGATATTTTAGGTATATTTTGGGCTTAACAAACAGCAACTTCATTTGAAATCAGACCAGCGATGATTCGGATGATCCAGAACTCGGGACAGTTCGGTGGGGGTTTCTACGAAGATCCTAACTCACATCTTGACAAATTCGTGGAATATTGTGGCACCTTCAAGTGCGAAGACGTCACATCTGAACAAATCTTCCAGAAGTTGTTCAGATTTTCCTTGAAAGAAGAAGCTGCAGAATGGCTACAATCCATCGAGCCAGGCTCTCTCACTGACTGGGACACTGTAGTATCAGCGTTCCTAGCAAAGTACTTCCCTCCATCAAAAACTGCACTATTCAGAAGCGAAATCACGTCATTTAGGCAGTCCGACAGTGAGAACCTGCATCTGGCCTGGGAGAGGTTTCAGAAGTTGTTAAGACGATGCCCCCACCATGGTTACCAGCGGTACCAGCTTGTTGACATGTTCTACTCCGGAATATCTCCTGTCAGTCGCGCCTTTCTGGATGCAGCAGCAGGAGGAAATTTATTCAACAAGACGGCAGGTGAGGCGTACAATCTGGTGAAAGAGTTAGCCGAACGGAGTGCATGTTGGCAAGATGAGAAACCGGCCATAAGAAGAGGCACGACAGTAGAGGAGTTCCCCGGAATATCCTCGGAATCAAATCATCAGATAGCAGCACTCACAAAAAAGGTGGATCTGTTGGAAATTCACTTGAAATCACCAGAACCGATCGCAAGCTGTGAGGTTTGCAGCGGAGGGCACAAGAACGTGGAGTGCCCGGTGGTAGTAGAGCGGGTCCATTACCTAAAGCGGAATGGGTCAAATGTCACACCTTGGCAGCAAGGCACTTATCAAGGTTCAGGGACGGAGTTTGTATTAGAAAGAATTGTAGATGCCCTGAGAGAGACCCTGAGTACCATAGAAGGCCGGTTGGCATACAACGAAATTTTCTGCCAAAGACTTCAAACGCAGATCAGTAAGCTCGTAGAGGAGGAAGCACGCGCAATCACGCTTAGGAGCGGAACACAGGTAAGTGCACCAAATTTGGTGATTCAGCAAGACGAAATGTCTAACCCCACCACTGGTAAAATCTCATCCACACCGTCTTCTCCCCAAGTAAGTGTTTCTGATCCAACTTTAATTACTGATGCTGTTGAACAACCGACACAGGTTACCTTGCCTTATCCTACTTCTAGGAGAACTAAGTTAGACAAGGATTATTCAAAAATGTTGAATGTGTTTAAGAAAATAGAGATTAACCTGCCGTTTCTTGAACTTCTTGAGAATATGCCTGTGTACGGAAAATTTCTTAAAGAGCTGATCTCAAAAAAAAAGAAAATTAGGAGATCATGAGACTGTAATGCTAAGCCAGGAATGTTCTGCCATGCTAACAAATCCATTGCCAAAAAAATCCAAGGATCCTGGTAGTTTTAGAATACCCTGTACAATAGGCAAAGTTCACTTTAACCGAGCTTTATGTGATCTTGGCGCAAGCATTAATCTGATGCCTTTGTCTGTTTACAGGAAATTGGGGATGGGAGACCCTAAGCCAACATCAATCACAATTCAGCTGGCTGACAGATCGATAAGGCATCCGATCGGAGTGGTGGAAGACCTCTTGGTCAAGGTCGATAAGTTCATCTTCCCGGCTGACTTTGTGATCATGGATATCAAAGAAGACGATCAGGTCCCTATCTTACTAGGAAGGCCTTTTCTCGCCACGGGACGGACACTGATCGATGTTGAAGGGGGTAAATTAATTCTCCGATTACAGGATGAGGAAGTGGAGTTCAATATTTTAAAGTCTATGCAATTTCCTGTTGATGATGAATGTTGTAATTTTCTGATCCTAACTGACTCTTTGGTTGAGAATACTTTCCAGGAAAATGAAGACAGGAACTTGAATATTGAATTAGGAGAGGAAGGATCGTCGGATGTAGACATTGAGGGGGAAGGTAAAGAGGGTTGTCATTGGGCCCGACACGACGAACTCCTGGACAGAGAAACCAAGAAAAGGCTTAAGACCTCGATTGAAGAACCACCGACCCTTGATCTCAAACCTTTACCCGCCCATTTAAAATATGTGTTCTTAGCACCTCCTGTACACTTACCTGTAATAATTTCTGCTGCACTTATAGGTCCTGAGGAAGAGCGATTGGTAGAGGTATTGAGGAAGCACAGAGGAGCCTTTGGATGGCAAATGTCTGACATCAAGGGAATCAGCCCATCTCTCTGTGAACACCGGATCTATATGGAGGACATGGTGAAGCCAACTGCTCAACCACAGAGAAGACTAAACCCAAAAATGAAGGAAGTGGTGAAGGCTGAGGTGATTAAGTTGCTTGATGCAGGGATGATCTATCCAATCTCTGACAGTCAGTGGGTGAGCCCCGTACATATGGTGCCAAAAAAAGGAGGCACAACAGTGACATTGAATGAGAAGAATGAGCTAATTCCGGTGCGGAAGACTACTGGGTGGTGGATGTGCGTGGATTACAGGAAATTGAACGACGCCACCAGAAAGGATCATTTCCCTCTTCCATTCATTGATCAAATGCTTGAACGCATGGCAGGTAAGTTGTTCTTCTGTTGTGTGGATGGGTATTCGGGCTACATGCAAATATCAGTGGACCCTGACGATCAGGAAAAGACCACTTTCACTTGCCCTTTTGGGACATTTGCATATAGACGGATGCCCTTTGGTTTATGCAATGCACCTGCTACGTTTCAGAGGTGTATGACAGCTATATTCTCTGATATGATAGAAAAATTCATGGAGGTATTTATGGATGATTTTTCTGTTTTTGGTACTACTTTTGATAGCTATCTGCATAACTTGGGGTTAATGCTGAAAAGATGTGAGGAGACTGACCTAGTCCTAAACTGGGAAAAGTGTCAGTTTATGGTCACTGAGTGCATAGTTTTAGGGCATAAAGTATCCCGAAATGGGATTGAGGTAGACCCTGCCAAAATTGAGGTCATTGAAAAACTACCTCCCCCATCCAGTGTTAAAGCAGTAAGGAGTTTTTTAGGCCACGCTGGTTTTTATAGACGCTTTATTAAGGATTTTTCTAAAATTGCCAGGCCTATGACCCAATTGCTGCTGAAGGATGCCAATTTTGTTTTCACACCTGAATGTCTTGAATCTTTTAACACTATAAAAGATAAATTGATTAAAGCTCTCGTAATGGTTAGCCCCAATTGGGATTTACCATTCGAGCTCATGTGTGATGCCAGTGACACTGCTGTAGGTGCATGCTTAGGTCAAAAGGTGGATCAAATTTGCCAACCAATTTCATATGCTAGTAAAACCCTTAATGATGCTCAATTAAATTATACTACCACAGAAAAGGAGCTATTGGCTGTGATTTTTGCACTTGACAAGTTTCGTTCATATTTGGTGCTTTCAAAGGTTATTGTTTACACTGACCACGCAGCACTGAGGTATTTGTTTTCTAAACAAGATGCCAAACCTAGACTCCTTAGGTGGATCCTGTTGCTGCAGGAATTTGATCTGGAGATACGAGATAAGAAAGGAGTCGAGAATGTGGTTGCTGACCATCTCTCCAGATTAGAACAAAAGGAGGTGGATGCTGAAACGAATGCAGACATCCAAGAGACATTCCCAGACGAATATTTGTTATCAATAAGACATGTTCCTTGGTCTCCTGATTTTGCTAATTTCCTTGTAGGAAAGCTGATCCCTCCAGATTTGTCCTACCAGCAGAGGAGAAAATTTCTGCACGACGCCAAGCAGTACCTTTGGGACGACCCCTACCTATTCAAAGTCTGTGGCGATAACATCATCCGCCGTTGCATTCCTGAAGAAGAGGTGGCTTCTGTTCTTGCATTCTGTCACTCCAAAGAGGTAGGTGGCCATCACGGCGCGGACAGGACTGCAGCTAAGGTACTCCAGAGTGGGCTATTGGCCCACCATCTTCCGTGACGCTTTTGATTTAGTTAAAAATTGTGATAAGTGTCAAAGAACTGGTAACATTTCACAGAGACATGCCATGCCTATAAAAACCGATTCTAGTCTGTGAAATTTTTGATGTGTGGGGGATAGACTTCATAGGGCCCTTCCCGAAGTCTTTCAATAACGAGTACATCCTTGTAGCGGTGGACTACGTGTCTAAATGGGTTGAGGTTGTCGCCTTGCCTAGTAATGATGCACGGGCTGTCATCCGATTCTTACAAAAGAATATCTTTACCCGGTTTGGCACCCCCCGCACCATTATTAGCGATGGCGGGTCACATTTTTGTAACCAGGCTTTTAAACAGGTCCTGCATAAATATGGGGTCACCCATAAAGTGGCTACCCCGTATCATCCCCAGACTAGTGGTCAAGTGGAAGTGTCCAATAGAGAGATCAAAGCTATCCTCGAAAAAATTGTTAATTCATCTAGAAATAATTGGTCTACCAAATTAGACGATGCCTTGTGGGCGTACAGGACCGCGTTTAAAACGCCAATTGGCATGTCCCCATTCAGGCTAGTTTACGGTAAGGCATGCCATCTTCCTGTAGAACTCGAACATAGAGCCTATTGGGCTACCCGTTTTCTAAACTTTGATACAAGAGTTGCAGGTGAGAAACGGTTATTGCATTTGGACGCCTTGGAAGAGTTCAGGCTTGGTGCCTATGAGAATTCTAGAATCTATAAGGAGAAGACGAAAAGATGGCATGATAAGAGACTAATCAAATGCCATTTCGAGGTAGGGGATAAGGTCTTGTTGTACAACTCCAGGCAGCGTTTATTTCCTGGAAAGCTGAAGTCGAGGTGGTATGGACCTTTCGAAGTCACCATGATATTCCCCTATGGTGCAGTTGAGATCACGAATGGCCACAATGCCCCTTTCAAGGTCAACGGGCAGCGTCTAAAAATTTATGAGGACAACTTGGGCACGGTGGAGACACTGCGTTACGTAGACGCCCCCTGAGGGAGTTTTCCTATCCTATTTCTTTTCTTTCACCTATGTCTCACTTTTATAAATATGCATCTGTTGGAACTCTATGCATGATTTAGTGTGGGAGAGGAGACGATATGATAGGACATTATGTATATATGTACATTTACATTTGCTTGATTCGTGTGTCAGTGTTTTTGTGTTGTGGTATGTTTCTTGCTTTTGTGCTTTTCCTGTTTTTGCCAGTAGCTTTTAGGAATAAAAAGATTCCTAGGCAGTTGATTTTGACGCATTTAGTAATCCTGACTTTACAGTTGAAATTATGCCCTAAAGTTCTGAAAGCTCAGTTGAAATTGATGCATGCAAAAACTTGTGAACAACATTTGAGTCTCCAAAGAGTGTCATTTAACTAAGATTGACATGGAACGATTCGTTAGGTGAGGCTAGGATTGTTACAAATAACCCCTAAATTGTGAGTTAGAGCCTAAAGGTCAATATTTTAGACTCATTTTTAGGAGCAATTGATCTCTTAGGTGTGGGATACAGTTATTGTCACTATGCTCATAGGAATTGCATCCAATACTGGTTGAATGTTGTGTTATAATTGAACTTGAAATGATCAGGCAATCTAGGTATAACCCCTTGTGAACTTAGCCTTTTCTTTGATTAGCCAAAATCCCTTACCAATTCCACTAGATAAGCCCCTTTGAGCCTTATTTACACCTTTTCTTTGATCAACCGAGTTACAAACCCTTAGCCTTCATAAATACCCTTTCTCACCCTAGTTAATTGACTCAATTTCGGTTAGAAGAATGCTTGGGCACACACCCTTTGCCGTTAGCTACAATGGAAAGGTTGTAATTCTAAGAAGAAGTAACCCGATCAAGTTGACTCTTTGTCCCCTTTAAAAACAAAAGAGAAAAATCGAGTAAATTGTAGAGGAAAGGATAGAAGATATTCTTTAGTTGCTTCCCAAACGATATTCTTTAGTTGCTTCCCAAACAACAACAAAAAATGTAAATAGAACAACCTTGAGCTTTTATCTCGCACATAGCGGAAAAAGTGCCAATTTTTGCCAAAGTTCTAGCTAGTTGAGTCATTAACTTTAAGCCTAAATTCCCTTTTTCCTACCCCAAAACCTTTAGCCTATGTTACAACCCTTTAAAGACCTATAATTTCGCTTAATTGTAATGCTTAAGTTCGACCGGATGGATGATGCAATCCCAACGTGACCATATGGCCATAAACTATAGAGTGTTTTACCAAATTCATATTTTACCTAAACACTTGAGTGAAAGAGTGACCACCTGTGAGCTAGCAATCTTAGTCCTCGCCTCTCGTTTTTGCAAAGTGTTGGTTAATAAAATTACGTGATCAGTTTTGGAGATTGCTTTTGAGGTTCATGTCGTTTTTAATTGCAACTTGAGCAGTCTGAGACCGTAGGAATAATAAAGGTGCAATGGATCCTTGTCCACGTACGGGAGCTATTTGTTGATATTTCACTGCTTTTGATTCTCTCTTGCTTGAGGACAAGCAAGATTCAAGTGTGGGGAGGTTGATAGCTCCCATTTGTATATGGTTTTTAGCACCCTTTTGGTTCATTCTTGCTTCATTTCCTTTTAGTGTTGTTATCGTTTTGTTAGCTTTCAATTAACATAAGTAATTTCGAGTATTTATGGATCTTTGTGTATTTTCAGATGTTTTGAGGACTATTCGAGCATTTCTGAACCAGACTCGTGCCTGTTGGAGCATGTCTGGGTAGTTCTGGGATCATTAGAGCAAATTTCGGAAGCCCAGGGACCGAAATAGAGATTTCTGGAGAAAGCTGCCTCTTTTCAACGCCTGTCTCGCCGAGACAGTGTCTGTCTCGTCGAGACAGGTCCTCGTCTCGTCGAGACGAAGCCTGTCTCGGCGAGACGAGGCGAGCCAATGGTTCCCTAAAGGGGACCATCACGTGGTGTCTCGGCGAGACGCCTAGTGTCTCGTTGAGACACCTTCTCGTCTCGTCGAGACACGTCCTGTCTCGACGAGACGAGATGCTGGGAAGAAATTTCCCAGCGTCTTCTTACCTGCTGGGCGCGAATCTTGTCCTAGAAATTCCCAAATTGCCCCCGAAATGCCTACTAATATAAATAGAACATCATGCCTCTTTGGCTAGGGTTAGCTTGGCTTTTTCCCAAAAACTATTTCTTTTTCCCTTTTTTCTTCTTTCTTTGGAAGTTTTTGAAGCTTTTGTAATCAGAGACAGACAAATCCGGGTTCTAGATTTCTAAATTCATCTTATTGTCTTTTACTCTTGTTTGTCTAAATTAATGGAGATTCTTGTCTATGGATTGCATTTAAACTGTTTGGTGAATTTAATTATGAACTAATCCCCATCCTATCTGGGATGGGGATGAGATTGATCGCTTGACCATGTATATTAGGGATTTAGTGTATGGTTTACTCCAAATTGATTAGACTGTGCATGCTTTATGCCCTAGATTTATCAGAAATAGGATCGAGGCTAGAATGAGACTCGATGATATCAACTAGCCTGAAACTATCGAACTTAACGCCTACAAGTGCAATCCTCTCTCTCATACTACTTCAGGAAGCTTCAAGTTCACCTGCTTCCTAAGTGTCCTCAATCTAGAGAACTTCTTCTCTCGCTTATCCTAATCCGTGATAGACCTCACCGTTCAAGGAACAAGTCGAAGACTTCATCCGCTGAGAAGGATCTGGATCACTTATCTTCCCAGCTTCGATGAGATCTTGGATTTCATGCTTCAACTTCATGCAAGTGCTTGTTTCGTGACCATATTTCTGGTGGAAGTGGCAGTAGCCCCTGCGTTTGACTAATTCAGTGGTGTGACCTCCCGTGGCTGGTAGAGGGTGAAGTAAGTCATGCATTCGTAGACCCTCCAACACTTCAAACAAGGGTTGAGTGAAAGTGGAGAATTCCCTTCCCTCCCTTCTATACTGAGTGGGCGACGGAGGGCGAACAACCCTGGTAATCTCATGTCCTTGGTGGTGTGGATCTTGTTGTGTTCGTGAAATATGGTGTGAGACTACCCTTGGTGGAGTGAATGTTTGTGGATTAACTTGTGACGCGAGCTGGAACATAGGTTTCTCCACAGCAGCTTTCGGGATCTCCACAACCAGTGACTCACTCAGGACCTCCCTGACCAACCTTTTCAGCTCTATCTTGAATTCATCTGCAGCAAGTATCTCGGGAAGAACTCGCTCGATTTCTGCTCTGAGATTGAAATCTCCTATCATCTCTTGGGAATTTTCAACCCCCTCATGCTTAGTATTCTCCGGATCATTAAGAGCACGTTTGAACTCATCAGAAAAGATGTATTTGGCTAAAGCCCTTTGCACACGGCTCTCAAGATTGTGGTTAGAATTGCTGGACTGGGCCATGAGTTGGGTCTCTAACAAGGAAAGAGAAAGGATCGGTGAGTGGAGCTTTTTAGGCATTATGAATTTTGATGATGCACGTGCGATGCGAATGCTAAAGCTATCTACTTGTGCCTCCTATAGATGGATGTATGATTTATGCATGATTCGTGGTCTGCGCTTTATTTCTTACAACATAAACACGATTTGACTGGAGCTAAACCCCTTTTTTTCTTTTTCTTTTTTTTACCAGAGCCGTCGGCAGTACCTCGATCGTTTGTGCTAACTTACCAGTTTGGAAGTGCCGATGTCTGAAACCATTTCGACTGTTATACACACACTAGTACGAACCCTACAAGTTAACCTTGCAATGCTTTACAAGATGTACAATGTTGAATGACGCTCGACACGACTGACACTTGTAAGATTGAGACGACCCTCATGATACGTAAAATCCCCTATGACACTAGGTAAATGAGAGTGTACCCCGATGATATCCGTGACGTGTAGATACATTGGAGGGGTAGCGATATGAGTGGTGGGAATGGCATATTTGGTACATCGATACGACTCAAGATCTAAAAAGAACAACCTAAGCGATCATGCCTGAGGTGTATGTGAGGGATTGCCATCCTTGGTAGTAATGACGTACTTCGAAGATACGCGGTGTTACATGGACTGATATGATGCTCATGGTATGTCCGAGACTCAAACAGACCGTGACGAAGACATGCGGGGCACTTGTCCATAGTTTACTTGGTATTGATGCTGATAATAGGGAACCGTCTTTCTGGGAAACACAAGTTTCCTGAAACAGGTCGACATAGAGGATGTGTCCTAAACTAGAAGCAAGCGGGACGAGACCACCGCATATGGGGTGTGGGTCAATGGTTAGTTTAAACCCAAGACACGAATACGTAGGCGTACCAACGGAACCTTGGCGTGTTATGCAGAAAGTGGTGATGCACGGGACATGCCCTAAATAGGTTAAGGCATAGGGGAGACTCGAGTGACATATGTCATGTGCGCCAATCGTCAGCTTCTCCTGGAAAGCAATTATTACGATGATGGGTATTATCTGACGGGATAACGAACACGGAATTCCCGACACTCGAGGTACGAATAGGATGCATATGTCAACGTACGAGGTACGTGCCAATTATTAACTCCTACTTGGCTCACTAGCATCTTGACATAGTGGTTTGAAACGTGGTGCGTTCAGGAAATACGATGACGTACGTGGTATGCCTTAGAGGTAGCCAAAAGGCATGATGGGAGTCCCACTTGATGTGCCCCCACGATTGACTTATACGTAACTCACGAACGATGGGATGGCTTGATTTTGGGATTTCGACCATTGTGGGGGAAATCCAACATGCTAGGTACGAGACACGAATAGGGTACGCATATGACACACGTATTATCTGACCAACTTTGGGTATAGATGAAGCACAAAGATGACTCGAGAGGTACCTTCTAACAACATTGGAGGTGTAAGCTCGACACGATACCGACACGCAGGGTGTGGTTCAAGGATTAACTTAAGCTAGGGACCCAAATACCTCGATGGATTTGCGGACATCAGTGCGTCTGGAAGAATGAGAGGTGTCCTAATCCGATCGAGGTATCAATAAGACGGAAATGAAGACTTACCTGGTACGTGTCGAAGGTCAATTTGTTTCATAGCGCAAACCGAACGAAGATATGTTTTATGAGAATCACTATAGATCTTACGCGGATATGTCTGACGTATTCGGTCCATCATTGATAGTTGAGATACCAACGATGACACACAGGGTGGACATCCATAGTTCGACGGGAACCTATTACTATGAACAACTCGAGGAGCAACGAGGACGCGAACCAAGACCTTCGAGGTAAGTGCCAAATGTTGGACTTAGTCGTGGTATGAACAACTCGATACTACTGATACGAGTGAGACTCAAATAGCGACACATAGGGCATATGTCTCAGACTTGTGAATAAGGCAATTCGGAGTTTGGGGGCGCATGGACAGCGGTACCAATGATGTAGGGAGAGCGTGTCGAGGATTTGACAATAGAAACAAACCGATGTTTGAGACGTACTCCAGATATGAGTGACAATTTACAGGGCATACGTCAAGAGTTTGATAGGGACCTTATGACATGAACGACTCAGTGTGTCAAGGTATGGGCGGGATGCCCGAGATATCCCATAGGGTACGTGCCTAAGGGTGTGACTTGGACTCGATGATATGAATCACTCTATATGACAGGTACGGGCCAAAAGTTCAACTTGAACTTGTCGATACAAATGACTCGACATTGGGGGTGTAAGCAAGATGCACGTGATGACATATATGAACTTGCCCCAGATTCGACTGGAACTCAATGACATGAGTGACTCGACATTTGACATGCGAATAAGATGTACCGAACCGCGTATGTGGGTGTGTGCCACAAGCTTAACCCTGACTGGATGGTATAAACGACTCAGTTTTCGACATGTGAGTAAGGTGCGAGGGATGACCTACGGAACGCGCGTCAAAGGTCAGTCCAGAATTGGATAGCCTAATGACATACTCGTGGGCTACAAATATTGACAAGGCGACATGTGGGGCACATTTTGACAAGGCCCAACGTATAACTAAAGCGCAAGTGGTGACATAAGGGATACGCACCGAAAGCTGATACGTGTTCGAAGGACTAGTGTCACATGTTTGGAATACTGATGTGTTACGATATATGATGACACACCTGGTATGTCTCATATCGATTTGCCCATTTTTGAAGATGCGACAGTGTGTCTCAAGGGGGCCAAGGATGCGCGGGTTACCTTAGTTCAATGACGTGTCGATATACAAAGTACGGTCGAGAGTACCAATGGGGGCATGAGGATGACCTACTAGCTAAGAGTTTAGTGTAATGACGCATGGATTTATTAGATGTGACGAGGTGCCATATAAGGTGCCAGTTAAAACGCGGATGTGACACCATGACTTCGTGTGAAGCGTGCGTCAGAGGGTTAATGCGAACCTGGGGTCCGGATAGTGGGATGGTGTAAATACGAGGGGACACTATGATGACCCACATGGCGCACCTAAAGGTACAAATGGGAAGCGTGGACAACATACCAGCCAAGGGTTCGTTTCGAAGCTCAGGGTATTGCCCATAATTTTGAAATACGGAGGTGCTACGTATGGACTACCTCCCTAGATGCGAATGACGACAGGTAAACGAGATTCGTGTGAAACAGTTCACCCGACCCTAAGGTTTCGATCTTACAACCACGTAATTTTGGAGTATAGGTGCACGGCGCACCGACACACGTGGCATGTCTTAGCGTGTGAAGGTCATGATGGCAACCTACAAGGTGAGGGGCATGGATAATACAACAACGTAATTTGGAATCACCTGGGCATTGTGTATAGCGTGGCGACATCTGTGGGTATGTCTTGAGATACGAAAGGGAGGTGACGATGACCCATGGGATTATGTTTCTATTTGAGATCAAGGTATCAGTCATAATCTTGGGATGTGTTGGCTAAGGCATAGCGACATACATGGTATGTCTTGAGGCGTAAGTAGGACGTGTATGAGACATGTGACAAATGGTTAATTCGAGTCTCGAGGGAATCGATGCCATGACAATGTCTTTTTGAACCACTGATACGTTGTCAGTGACATGGCGACAGACCTAGTATGTCTTGAGTTGACCGTGCGGATAGTATACGGGACCTGCCCCGCGATGCGAATGCCAGGATAAGCGAGGTATGACCACCAAACAAGCCTAACCATAATAGATGGATATGGGATACATCACGACACATGGGATATGTCTCCGGATGACTTAAACACAATGGTGAAGGCGCATGTGACACGTCACGATGCATGAGGTACACTCTCTAATGGTATAAACAGGACGATAAAGATATGTGCGACGTATCCCGCACGAAGTGTAACATGGCGAAGACGTAGGGAACACCTCAGGGTCTAAAGGTAGGCCACTTGACGGGTATGCGAGACATGGTAAAGATGTGCGAGCTGCATTGTGATATACGGGGTATGTCTTCTGTTAGGCACCTAGCAAGGCGAGAACTCAGGTTATGACATACGGGGTATGGCTCTAGACTAGTGTACTTGATATGGAAGGTGCATATACGGCCTATCACGATGTACGACCTTGACAATTCCCGGATGTACACAATGCGCGAGGGGTGCATCGAGTACACGTCCTGACTAGTGTATAGTTGATATGATGAGGACGCATGGGACGCATCACGATATGGAAGGCGGGACGAGGCAAGGACGTATGGGATACGTCGCAACCCAAATGGTATGCCTCTTGTCTAACGTATATAACATGGTGAAAAAAGCATATGATACAACATGATATACGGGGTATGAAGCTCATGCCCCTCGCTTGGCGTAAGGGACGAGGCAAAGATGTACATGATGTGTTATGACCCACATAGTACACCTTTTGACCGATGTGTAACGACATGGTATAGACACAAGGAATGGGTCACCATATACGAGGCACAACAGAGAAAAGACATATGGGATACGTCACGACATAACAGGTACGCCTCTTGATCGATGTCTGAATGATTAACGGAAGATGCATGGGGTGCGTTACGTCTTACGGGGTACAACCAAGTAAAAACGCAAGGAATACGTCACCACATGACCGGTGGGACTCCTGACGGGTGGACACATGATGACACGACGCAGCAAGGACATAGGGGATACGTCACGAGAGAGCAGTATGCCTCTTGACAGGGTAAGGACATATTGGAGATGCCACGACATACGGAGTATGCCAAAACTAAGGCGTAGGGGATACGCCATGACATAAGGGTTGTACCTTCTAACTAGTGCCTATGATACTGGAAAAACGTATGAGGTACGCTATCATACGCACAGTATGCTAAGGCGAAGACGCATAGGATACGTCACGACATAATGGACATGCCTCCTAGCTAGCATACAAACGACACGGTGAAGACGCACGAGACATGCCAAGGATGAATAGGATGCGTCCCAACACATAGGTACGACCAGGCAAAGACGTATGGGATACGTCACGACATAACTGGTATGCCTCCTGAATGACACGCGACGCTGGGGTCGACTCTTTCTCACATTCCAAATAAACACGTCCTAAGTCTACGAAACCTAGAATGGCTGCACGCAATTTGGTTAGCATGCAACGCTCTACATGGTATGACTGCAATGATTTGTTAAGCATAGAATGTATTATAACTTAAATTTGACTTGACTGATGTACAACAATATATAAATCTATACAAACAAACTAGTTATCGAAAAATCGTACATAACGCGTAAGTAGATCGCAATAAGAGAAAGAAAACGTTAGATAATAATCACATTCATCACATTATCTCTCTTCCATCCTTACTCCTCCACACACTCGTTGGTCCAAGTCTCTTTCCTAGGATTTTGGTATGGGCTCACATCGTGGTCCAGGGGACGCGTGATGCCGTCGATTATTGCAGAAAAGTAAATCATCCATCAGACAATACTGTTCGTTTTGACGCATCCACGTTCAGTGACTAAGAAATCGACCAAGTTGGATTGTCCTTTCGGAATAACTTGTCTTTCGTCCTTTCGTGAGACGCATTAGTTCGGGTTTTGACTCCCTTTGAGCGCATCTCAGTTTTTAGACGTGGTACGAGTTATTCTTCTAGTCCAATCGTTCGTTATTGTCAATGACTCGTTCCCCTTTATTCGCGTGGGTTCATGTCTCGATTTTTGGATTACAACGGGATCTTTTGGATCTATCGAGAGACGTAACCACCTGTTTATTTAGTGATGGAATCACTTTTGGATTTTATTTTAGGGAACGGACTCATCGCGTAACGCGTTTGTTCTTAGCGTCGAGGATTCGTTTGCTCATTTTGCTACGTGAAAGACGGTGAGTCTTATTTTGAGCGCACGGTATCCTTTCGGCTAGCAACAATTCGTTGTTTTTCCCAATCCACGGGATATATCATCTTAGTGTGGTTATAGAAAATCAACATTTCGTTGAATCGCATGCTTATTCAAAGCGAGGACATCACCGTTCTCTTTCCTTTAGGCACGATTTAAGCAAACACGTACATCGGGCCATATTTCTTGCAGTTTTGGTAACGGTCAAAATGATCGAGTCGTTAGTCAAAACCCGCAGTCTCGTCCATATGGCGCAATTATATGGTTTGGCTTAATTCGGCTTCGAGATTTTAAACGGGGTATACACTCGTCCGAGGCACGTATTCAACGACATTGGTTTATTTTCTTTAACTACTCTCGGCATCGATATATATCGTAGATTCGGAATGATTTTGGTCGTTTAGTTCATTTTTTTTCTTTTTTATTTTCTTAGTCATCTGTACGGACACATCCATTTCTCTTAAGAACGAAACGAGGCATAACGTAAAAGCTCGTCTTTCATTCGGAAAGGACGGGCTACTTGTGCGAAACTTTTCACGTTACAACAAGGTCGTTCGAAACAGAAATGTTCTTCGTTTTCGTTTCGTCTTGATCTCGTTTTATCCCAATTTATTTAAAGAATGTGAATAACGGCTACCATTAATATAGTCTTTTGTATCGAAATGTAACTATCCTTAACACTGAACCGATTCATACCAATACGTGCTTACGTCATAACGTATTTCCTGAACACGTGCCTTCGTCGGGACACCGAAAGGGACAAGGCGGGTCGCACATGTTCATTCATATGAGATGACTAAGTCGTCTTTAGTTCAAATCGTTTCGATGTTTTAGGGTAATTAGTATGTCGATTCATGAGTATATATTAACGCATCGTCTCATTTTCTTTACATAATTTAGGATTAGACATGTATCATGGCGGTTTGAAAACACGAACTGATTCATTTATCACATCAAAAATAGTAACGGGTAATCCTATGGAAACTTCTAAGGCTACTATATGCTGACACGGCTGACCGCGGGACCTCACAGGACCGCACAGATTCGCCCCTAACGAATGGATGGGGACCCTCTGGCGCCTTACTGTAAGGGGGAACTTACGCTAGCCTCTTTCGAGCGACGAATGGACTCTCGCTAGAGGTTTTGCGGAAATTACCCAAAGGGTTTGCAATAATGCTCGTGAATGCATACGAAAAGAAGTAAAACGATCCGTCCCCGTTAAGGGCTTAGTGCATGCCTTCCGGAATCAAATTTCTCGCTTCCCCAGTAGAGTCGCCACTTGTTAGACGAGGTACCGCGGCCTGATCTCCCGGGCGGACCGGGGGGTGGACAACCTCATGGCGACGTAAGCGGTGATTGGCGCCGAAAGCAACCAATCGTGGAATCAAGCTGCTCGGCAGGACCGGAGCTCGGAGATATGGAAGAGTCGCCACCCACGAATGGGAAAATGAACACCGATCCCTTGCGGGAGACCGGTGTGGGTTCGGGAAACTTAGGTACGAGCCGAGAAGGCTAGCTCCTTTCCGGAGAAAGGCTACTAGGCACCCCGACATCGCCCGGTTATGAACCACCGGCCTCCTACTCAGCATGTTAGGCGATAACGGACTAATCGTATACTTCTTTAAGTTTAAAATTCATTTGAAACCCTTTTCTTTCTCTTTTAGAAACCGTTTTGAGTATATGATATTAGAAAGCCACATCTGTAAAGAATCACCCATTTATGTTTATACATACACAGAGAGGGGGGAGAAAGAAGTGATTTATTTACAACCGTATTTAAATGTTATGTTGTGTGTTTATTCTACATTAACTTATCTCCCCAAAACGAATTTATTTACATGGTTCGCACCTTAATCGCCGTTGAAACGATTAGGGTGCGTTTCAAAACCCCGTTTGATGAAGTCCACTCGAATCGCCGTTGGAACGACTCGGATATTTGAAAACGTTTGAGATAAAAACCTTTAATGAGAAAACATGGTTAAACATACAAGTCAATTTTACTTTGTACAAATTCGTTAAGAAAGCGATTCAAAATCTCCATTATTAACAAAGAAAACGATTTTGA
Organism: Euphorbia lathyris; assembly: GCF_963576675.1. Taxonomy (NCBI): domain Eukaryota; kingdom Viridiplantae; phylum Streptophyta; class Magnoliopsida; order Malpighiales; family Euphorbiaceae; genus Euphorbia; species Euphorbia lathyris. Next base: position 30,530,496 of record NC_088912.1, read on the forward strand.
TTACAATGTTCGCTTAATCCGTCGTTGGAACGGACTAAGGTTTTAAAACGTGGTGTTTTGAAGACGATTTGAAATATCAACCCAAAATGACTCTATTTATCTACATTAGAGATCTAAGAAGGCTCATTAGCTTAAATAATTTAATTGAAAACTCTCTTTTTATGACTTATTTTCCCCACTTATTTAATGGACTCTCTAACTATTATAATTACATCAATAAACACATTTAGGCCCAAAAATTGATTTTCCCAAGTGAAGCCCATTTGAAACATGGACTTATAAATGACCAAAGGAAATAAAGAAAATAATATAGATATATACTTACACATTTTAGCCCAAAAGACATAAAATAAGAGTAAAAGAAAATATACTATCTAATACATATATAAGAAAGAATGATGAAAATAATATATTTATACTTTAAACATAAGAAAATAGTGAATGAAATTCATAAATAAGAAAATAGCATTTATCACTCAAAATAATTTTATTTAACAACAATTAAGATAACCCAAATATACCCCAAAACTATATATATACATAACTAATATAATCCTAATGTCAAAGAGACTATATGTTCATCCCCCAATATCTACTAATTATCTCCCAAAATGCCCAAGTAAATAACATTTAAAATAGAATTTAAGGTAATTTAAATGAATAATAATAAAAAAGGAAAGTAATATGTACATATATAAAAATTAGAATAAAAATGGAATACCAATCTCCTAAAATAATTATATATGTTAAAGTTTTATAACAATTTGAAAAGAATATATTACATAATTATACATATATATACTAAGGATTAAACGTCTAAAAGTTAAGAAAAAGGGACCGAAATGGCATTTTTTACATTTTGGCAGATTTACCGACGGAAAAGCCGTCGGTAAACAGCCTTTAGTGACAGAATTGGCAAATTACAGCAGCACTCCAACATTTTCCAGATTTATTCAAAAGCATTAAATTAAATCTAATTCAATCGTTTTGGACTTCCGAACTACCAAAGATGGATCATAGTCGAAAACGGAAGTTCCTAAAACGATGTTTTTATTTTAAAACGTTATTTGAAAATATCTTTTAAATAAAAAAACTTATAATCACAACGTTTTTGACACCCGAACTACCTTTTTATCGGATCACGGTTCGTATTGGGATATCAAAACGAGGTTTTTTATTTTAAAACAAAACCGAATTTTATTTAACACGGAACGAAAATTAAATAAATACACTAATTAAATAAAATGTGACAAAATAAATAAATGACTAAATGAATAAAAACTATAGCATAAAAAAAATAAATAGAAGGAAAGAATAAATTAAATAAAATAAAGAGTCTAGTCCTCGGATAATACCTTTAATTTGGTATCTGACAGTCGAAGCCGATTGATTCCACGAACCGCGAGCTCCCGATTCAAAAATTTAGTAAAAATTGAACTTAGGAAATTTGGAATTTTTGAGAAAAAAATATTTTTCTCAAAAAAAATCCACTCTCTCTCTCTCTAAAAATGTTTAGAGTGAGAAAGTTTTTCCCCCTCAAAAAAGGCCTCCTCTTTTTTTTTAAAGCATGGGGATCCGTGCCCTTATATAGGGAAACGGGTCCCGGAACTTTGGGCGACGCCCAAGTAAAATTGGGCGTCGCCCAAAGTCGTTGGGCGGCCGCCCAAGGCATGTTGGGCGGCCGCCCAACACTAAGTTGGGCTACCGCCAACATTGTTGGGCGGCCGCCCAACAATGTTGGGCGGCCGCCCAACATTCGTTGGGCGATCGCCCAACGGCGTTGGGCGAGCGCCCAACGCAACGTTGGGCGCCCGTGCCCAACCATCGTTGGGCGTTCGCCTGACATTCGTTGGGCGTTCGCCCGACGTGGTTGGGCGCTCGCCCGACGACCTTCGGGGCGTGCCTCGCGCCGTCGGGCACGCGCACCCCGCGGCCGCCGAGCGCCCGTTTCGCGCCTTCGGACGCTCACACGTCGCGGCCGCCGAACGCGCACTTCGCGCCACGGGGCGCGCACGCTCAGTGGCCCACGAGAGCGTGCACCGTGCCACCAGACCCGGGCATTGTTCGGACGTCGAGAGCGTGCCACTCGCGATGCGTCCGACGGACACCGAGCGCACATCCCGTGCCGCCGAGCGGGCGTTCGACCATCGTCGTCCGCGTGCAGGATGCCGCTAAGCACCTGTGTGCTGCCGTTAATTTTCCTCCGCTTATTATTCTTTATATATTTTTCAAAACTTTCGGAATCAATCGCTTCGACCGTCTCGTTTCAGGTTTTCGTCACAGGTCCTCCGACTCGGTGTCTACAGCTGCGTTTCCACTTCTCCTATTATGCCATGTAAATCTCGTCTCACTCATCCCCAAATCCAAAAGTCGATAGTCATCAATACACTGCCTAAAAAGCTTCATTGCATTTTCATCCCTTTCTCTTCCTCCTTGTTTTTCTGATGCCCATAGGATCTCGTTGAAATCCCCAAAACAGACAAAAGGTAGGTTGTCAATTTGGTTCAGAAAGTTTATCAAATCCCATGTCAGTTTTTTCCGGTTCTGTTTAGGCCAGCCATAGATTCCTGCTCCTCTCCACTCGCAACCAGTCGCATTTGAAACCACGAAATAGATACAGTGTGATGAGAAACGACTAATGTTAAGTACCATCTCCTTTTTCCATCCCAAGATAAGACCCCCGTTTCTTCCTACTGCATCCACAAAAAACCAATTATACTTCTCAAAAGTTCGACTCGGATAGCTTGAGTTATTTTTCCTTATCCGAGTCTCCATCAGGAAAATAATGTTTGGGCTTTGATCCCTCATTATCCCTTTGAGGGTTCGGAATGTCCAAGGATTGCCCAAACCTTGAACATTCCAGCTTAATATTTTCATAATTCTGGGTGGGGCTCTTGTTCGGCCTCCACCCTTTCCTTTGCAATCACAGAACCATATTGTTTCTTACTTTCTGCAGCTTTAAACATAACCACGTCCTCAAAGATGCGTTTTTTCTCAATTGTTGGACCACCTTTCTCACCCCTCGCTTTTCCTTACTAGTCTGCTCCATATTTTGTTTCTTTCTATCCCGCACTATATGGACTCGTCTGAGCTCTCTCTAAGTCTGCTGAAGCTCTTTTTCCTGTATTTCTGGGGGTTTAGTGTTCTTTCCTTTTGCCTTTTCATCACTCCTCTCTTTCAGACTTAGTTGCTTTATTTTATTCACCTCCCAGTTCTGATCAATTTGATCTAGAGGCCGCTCTAAGTCCAGTTTTCTGCTTGTCGCCTCCTTGGAATTATTATTCCCTGGGGTTTGATTTGTTGAACTGGCTGCTGCTGATGTTTGGGAATTGGTGGATTTGTATTGCCCTATATTGTCCCCCGTAGAAGCTTGTAATTTGATGGGTGAGGCTCGGAGAATCGGTCCATGCGGCCATTCTGTTACTGTTTGGTCCTCCGGCATTAAATCGCATTCTTCATGGTTGTGTCCCATTATACCACACCAGTAACAATAATTGGACAACCTTTCGTATCTGAAATAAATCCATCCTGCTTCCTCTATTGTATTCCGGGTCCTTATTCTGCGGAGTAGAGGTTTTTTTACGTCAACATTGACCCGAATCCATACGTACTTCCCAATTGCTCTGATTTCTTCCTCACCACATTGAATGACTGTGCCAATTCGAGCCCCTATAGACTGGAGCATCTTAACGTTTCTTTGGATCAAAAGGAGATCATAAATTCTGACCCATAGTGGGCAGTGTTGCAGAGGTATTTCTGATGGTTTCTCATGTCCGTCTACTGTCGCCAAAACCACCATATTACGCTCAAAAATCTAAGGGCCATCGCGTAGTATCCTGTCTCCATCTCTCCTTGTCTGGAACTCGCAGACAAATCTTCCCTCCTCCCCCTCTTCGATAGTAAACATGTTCATCCGCCACTGTCCGCTCAGCGCCAAGAACAGAAATCGCACGTTCAGCGGCTTTTGGGTAAGGACCCTTCCTTTAACGCACCATCGTTCCGTTTGGGATTCATCAGTAATCTCCTCGATTATACTCTCCTCCTCTTCGTTAATAGTGACTTTGCTTAATAGGTTTTCTAATTCGTTTTCCATGGTTGTTTGCCAGATGTCCGATGCAGTTAGAAAGAAAAGCTGATTCCGGCGGTATTGACCCTGGCGGCAGGAAGGACTGATCGACCTAGCGTACTAGGAAGACAGCGGCGTTTATACCCACTATCTCTAACTTTAACTGCTATTTCAACATTAAAATCCAATATAAAAAAATTTAAAGTTCAGTAATATAATCACTTTAATATAATAGTAGGTAATCCTTTATTGTAGAGTTAATAAAAATGATTTTCCAAATAACTTTAATTCTTGAACTGTTTATGTGGTAAATTTACTTAAGAAGCGCTCTCTTGTTGTTCCATGGGCGTTGCGACAAGATTGGATTGCTTGTCTTCGGCATTGTTCTTCTATGGATCTAAATGTTACTCATATTTTTCACGAAGGAAATAGAACGGCTGATGCATTGGCTAAATTTGGCGTCACAACAGATCATATTGTTTGGTGGAATTCTACACCAGCTTTTTGCAATAGATTTATTTCTGATGATATGTATTGTTTAGAACAATTTCGTTTCTCTTAATCTTTCTCCTGTATTTTTTCCTCATTTTAATAAAATTCGGGTCTGGGTTTTTTATTGGTTTTGTGAAGTTGTCAACCTAGTTGGGATCTTTGCATTCCAATCTTTGCCTGTAACCCAACTTTTACTTTAAAAAAAAGAAAATAATTATTTAAAAACAGAAAGTTTTGAAGACAAATTTTTTTATGAACAGAACATAATTCTTCGAATCATAATTATTAATTTACTCTTTTGCTGAGGGTTGAAGTTTCAGTTCATTTATCTGGGGAAATATTATTATTTTTGGCTCTATAATTAGTAGATATAAGAAAATTAGATTTTATATGTATTTAATTTATTTGGAGCTATTAGAGCGAGATCCACTTTTTAGGGAATATGCATCGAAGAAATAACAAGAATGTTTCTAGTGGAACATCTTTTACAATCCCTAGAGGGGTAGTTCACTATTAGACCGAGGGATAATTAATTCGACTCATTCATATCCATATCATGAATGTTTGGAATCCAGATTATACAAGGAGACATTGCTTTTGCTAATTCGAATGGAAGGGTGATATAAAAACGGTCTATTGGAATTTTAGTTAATTGAATCAATTCAACCTAATTCTACATCCAATATTTTTTCTAAGTAGAAAAACAATGACTCAGAGAGCTAAGGAGAAGCCATCGTTGCCTCCCTTCCCTCTACAATGTTTGGCCAAAGTGGTCATTTTCAGTTCGGGGATTTTGATGCTAACACACGGGATTTCAACAATACGTCTCTATGTGTGTGGTGTAGAGAAAACTATTGTTTCTAGTTTTTCATCTCAACAAAGGGACAACTCTAATTCTCAATGAAAGGTGACCTAATTTTCTATCCCTTAATTCTAGGTGCAACGATCAGTAGGATCAGTTTTTTTTATAAAATAATGTTTTCTGCCCGTTTAATCTCCCTTGAAAACACATCATTTCTTTCCCTTCCCGAGATACACTTTTCCCTTATGATTGCCCTTTCCTTGAGGAGCATTCCCTCTTCGCACTAGCATTACCATAGTCGACTTATTAATCAATTGTTTAACTGTCTTGAGTATCCAGTGGAGCTCAACAATAGTCTTATCCACCCCTGACATGTTGTAATTCAAGATGAATTGATCAAAGGTATCCGCTAAGCACCACGTATAAGATCAACATATAATTCCTTATAGATGGGTGACTCAAATTTCTCAAATCAATGTACCATTTCATCTAGAGCACATAAGCACTAACAAGAGTGCATGATGCCTTCTTGTAGGAATTAAGAGCCTTGATCATCAAGAACCATTCTTGACGAGCAAGCTCCTAGAACATCTCTTTGAGATTTCCAATGATCACAAAAGCCTCTCGGCCGATGAATTACTTTTGCAGTTCTAAGACCATGGTGGCCAACATTAAGCGTGTCATATTTGTGGAATCCTTCATATGCTGCTCATAGGTATCCATAGTAGTTTGGGTCGCTTTTCGGACTGGTACATTTGGAATGATCCAGTTCAGAACATACTCCTTGCGCTCTTGTAGGAGGATTATCCTTAGGTTGTGAGTCCAGTTAAGGAAGTTTTAACTGTTAAGCTTTCCCTTCTCAAGGACATATCTTATGGAGAATGAGTTTTTGTTTGCCATTTTAATCTAAAAAGAAAAGTAAAGTTGATTAATTCTGAGGTCTTTTATTTCTCCAATTAAAATGAATTAATATTCCTTTAAATAATTCATTTTGTTGTATGCATTATTAGTGGGACGAGATCCATATTTAGCATTGACTTAGACAGACTAAGTCTGTATACCTAAGTCTAAGTTTTTTAGGTAGAAAAACTATTCCAATTACATCTTTGCACAACCATTGGTTTGGAGGGATTAAATTATGGCACATCTCATCCTATGCTTAGGGCCAGGATATGCTTGGGGTCCACATTAAGTTAAACCACCAAAATATGTTAAGGCGTATCCAATAGCCTTAACCATTGCCTCACAAAAAATAATCTAACGCATCCGGTTTTGGCACGATCCACATTTAGATGATTGATATCTTGACAATGTTCGTTTGTGGGAAGCATTTTCAAACTTACTATTTAGAAATTTATTTATTTTAATAACGACTTACTTCGGCTTATACAAACCATGGATTATGCGTACGACCAGTTTTGCAATAAAATAAATAAATGCTTAAATTTAAATGTGATATGACATGAGCTATCGTAGTACAACCTATTGCAAAATTTTAAACTATACAAAGGAAATCTTCAACCTCTAGGCTCCAACTCCAAGTATAAGACAGAGGCTCCGACCAGGCTTCTTCTTTTCTTGGACTACAAAAGAAAAACATATTCTAATCTAAGAAATAAAGTACAAAATCCAAAAAGCACACATAGACGATATTTCAAAATTACAATCCAATAAATACTACAAACATAAACCCATGTCATTCACAATCAAAACCTTTAGGTGCCGTTTGGTTCACGGAATGGAATAGAATAGTTATTCCTTAAGAATAGAATTGGAGAGAATAGAATAGCTATTCCTTAGGAATATCTATTCCTATATTTGGTTAAAAGAATGAAATATGTTGGAATAACTAGTTTATAAGCAAAAAGACATCATTACCCTTAAGTTTAATTTCTTAAAGCATCTCCAACAGCTTCTTAAATTGGCTCTTAAGTTAAAATTTGAGGAGGGAGAATAAAAAATCAGCTCCAACAGCCTCTTAGTGGCTCCTCAAATCACTAATAGCCTCACCATCCTCTCTATTAATAGAGAGCCTCTCTCTCCACCTTTTAGTGCCTCCTAACTTCATATTTTATTAATAATTTATTATTAACAAGTCTCTCTCCTCACACTATTGGTAATATAATAATAAATAATAATTTTAATAATAAAATAATAAATAATGAGTGAATATAAGGAGCATTGTTGGGGATGATATATCTTAGTGACTCTTAAAATTTTATCATGTTTTTGTGTTTTTGCGCTTTTTTACGTTTTTGTATTTTTCGTGTTTTGTCACTTTTTCTTGTTATTCATGTTTTCGTGTCTTTTGCGTTTTCACATTTGTTCGTGTTTTTCACATTTATTCACGTTTTCACGTTATTTATGCTTGTATTTTTTTTTGTCTTTTCCGTTTTTTCGCGTTTTCACGATTTTTTGTTTTTCGTTTTTTTTTTCTGTTTTTTCGCGTTTTCATGTTTTCGTGTTTTTTTCACGTTTTTGTATTTTTTTCATTTTGTCGCTTTTGTGTTAGTCACGTTCTTTCAGGTTTTCATAATTTTTTTTTTTGCGTTTTCTCACGTTTTTGTGTTGTTTTACGTTTTTCGCATTTTCACGTTTATCGCGTTTTGTCACCTTTTTTATTTTTTATTTTTGTATTTTTTCATGTATTTTTTCATGTTATTCATGTTTTTGTGTTTTTCACGTTTTTTCTTTATTTTTTCGTGTTTTTGTGTTTTGTAACGTTTCACGTTATTCATATTTTCTGTGTTTTCATATTTTTCAAATTCTTTAACGTTTTCCCTGTTTTTTCAATTTATCACATTTTTTTAGGATATAAATTATGGATTTACCAAAATTTATAGGATTTGAGAAATTGGTTAGAATGTAATTTTGAAAATGAAAGATAATATTGGTTAGGAATAGCTATTCATAGGTTGAATCAATGAAACCCTATTCCTTCATTTAAGGAATACACATGTCATAGAATATCTATTCCATGAAAAAAAAAAGAGTTAGAACCAAATGTTGGAATAGGAATTTCTCAGGAATTGTCATTCTATTCCCTCTTTATTCCATGAACCAACACCTATTACAACAAAACCCTTACAAATCTATATATAATATAATATAAAACAGTAACGATGTAGCTGAGGTGTCACTTCCTCCTTTTTTACTGATAAAAAATATAATATAAAATATAATATAATATATTAACTTTAGTTATATTATTATATTTATTTATAAAAAGATTATTTTATCCGTACTATATCTAAGATTTCTACATAATTTAAATTAATCCATAAAATCTCTCCAATTCCCTGCATATCTATATCTAAAAGTTCTACATAATTTAAATTAATCCCTAAAATCTCTATATTTCTCTGCATATCTATATATAATATAAAACAGTAACGATGGAGCTGAGGTGTCACTTCATCCTTTTTAACTGATAAAAAATATAATATAAAATATAATATAAAATATAATATATTAACTTCAGTTATATTATTATATTTATTTATAAAAAGATTATTTTATCCGTACTATATCTAAGAGTTCTACAGAATTTAAATTAATCCCTAAAATCTCTCTAATTCTCTGCATATCTATATCTAAAAGTTCTACATAATTTAAATTAATCTCTAAAATCTCTCTAATTCTCTGCATATCTATATATAATATAAAACAGTAACGATGGAGCTGAGGTGTCACTTCCTCCCTTTTAACTGATAAAAAATATAATATAAAATATAATATATTAACTTCAGTTATATTATTATATTTATTTATAAAAAGATTATTTTATCCGTACTATATCTAAGAGTTCTACAGAATTTAAATTAATCCCTAAAATCTCTCTAATTCTCTGCATATCTATATCTAAAAGTTCTACATAATTTAAATTAATCCCTAAAATCTCTCTAATTCTCTGCATATCTATATATAATATAAAATAGTAACGATGGAGCTGAGGTGTCACTTCCTCCTTTTTTACTGATAAAAAATATAATATAATATATAATATATTAACTTTAGTTATATTATTATATTTATTTATAAAAAGATTATTTTATCCGTACTATATCTAAGATTTCTACAGAATTTGAATTAATCCCTAAAATCTCTCTAATTCTCTGCATATCTATATCTAAAAGTTCTACATAATTTAAATTAATCCCTAAAATCTCTATCTTTCTCCGCATATCTATATATAATATAAAACAGTAACGATGGAGCTGAGGTGTCACTTCATCCTTTTTAACTGATAAAAAATATAATATAAAATATAATATATTAACTTCAGTTATATTATTATATTTATTTATAAAAAGATTATTTTATCCGTACTATATCTAAGAGTTCTACAGAATTTAAATTAATCCCTAAAATCTCTCTAATTCTCTGCATATCTATATCTAAAAGTTCTACATAGTTTAAATTAATCCTTAAAATCTCTCTAATTCTCTGCATGTCTATCTATATATAATATAAAACAGTAACGATGGAGTTGAGGTGTCACTTCCTCCTTTTTTACTGATAAAAAATATAATATATTAACTTTAGTTATATTATTATATTTATTTATAAAAAGATTATTTTATCCGTACTATATCTAAGATTTCTACAGAATTTAAATTAATCCCTAAAATCTCTTTAATTCTCTGCATATCTATATCTAAAAGTTCTACATAATTTAAATTAATCCCTAAAATCTCTATATTTCTTTGCATATCTATATATAATATAAAACAGTAACGATGGAGCTGTGGTGTCACTTCATCCTTTTTAACTGATAAAAAATATAATATAAAATATAATATATTAACTTCAGTTATATTATTATATTTATTTATAAAAAGATTATTTTATCCGTACTATATCTAAGAGTTCTACAGAATTTAAATTAATCCCTAAAATCTCTCTAATTCTCTGCATATCTATATCTAAAAGTTCTACATAGTTTAAATTAATCCCTAAAATCTCTCTAATTCTCTGCATATCTATCTATATATAATATAAAACAGTAACGATGGAGCTGAGGTGTCACTTCCTCCTTTTTTACTGATAAAAAATATAATATAAAATATAATATATTAACTTTAGTTATATTATTATATTTATTTATAAAAAGATTATTTTATCCGTACTATATCTAAGATTTCTACAGAATTTACATTAATCCCTAAAATCTCTCTAATTCTCTGCATATCTATATCTAAAAGTTCTACATAATTTAAATTAATATCTAAAATCTCTATAATTCTCTGCATATCTATATATAATACTCCCTCCATTCCATTATATAGGTCATTCTAGCAAATTAGTTTTTTCCCTAAATATAAGTCATTCTAGGATTCCAATGCTTATTGCCCAATAGTGACATGAAAGAGAATTATTTTTTGTATTGGTACATGTGTTTTTTAATATTCCAATGCTTATTGCCCAATAGTGACATGAGAGAGAATTTTTTTTAGTTAACCAATATATTTCTTAATTTGTGTGAAATACCCTAGAATGACTTATATAATGGAATGGAGGGAGTATAAAACAGTAACGATGGAGCTGAGGTGTCACTTCCTCCCTTTTAACTGATAAAAAATATAATATAAAATATAATATATTAACTTCAGTTATATTATTATATTTATTTATAAAAAGATTATTTTATCCGTACGATATCTAAGAGTTCTACAGAATTTAAATTAATTCCTAAAATCTCTCTAATTCTCTGCATATCTATATCTAAAAGTTCTACATAATTTAAATTAATCCCTAAAATCTCTCTAATTCTCTGCATATCTATATATAATATAAAACAGTAACGATGGAGCTGAGGTGTCACTTCCTCCTTTTTTACTGATAAAAAATATAATATAATATATAATATATTAACTTTAGTTATATTATTCTATTTATTTATAAAAAGATTATTTTATCCGTACTATATCTAAGAGTCCTACAGAATTTAAATTAATCCATAAAATCTCTCTAATTCTTTGCATATCTATATATATAAAAATATATAATATAAAATATTAACGATGGAGCTGTGGTGTCAATTAATTATTTTTTACTGATAAAAAATATAATATAATATATAATATATTAATTTTAATTATATTATTATATTATTATATTTATCTATAAAAAGATTATTTAAATTAAATTTGAAAATAAAATAATAATATTTAATTTATATAACACCTTTATATCATTAATTGTAATTATTAAATTATATTTTTTTGTTAATATTTATATATTAAGATGAATCCGTGCATCGCACGGATCAAAAACTAGTTTTCATTTAAAACTTTCCATAACCGATTTATTTTTAAATAGCATATCTTTAAATTTTACATGATCAACCATTGACCCTCTTGTCCAATGAGTATATTCAAAATATGTCATTAGAACATCACGTGCGTTAGGATTTTCCTAGTTCAATTTTCTTTAGAAAACATTTCGGCGATTTTTCTTAAAACTTTTGATTTCAATTTTTAATTAGTTTGTTAATCTAATTAACAAACGGTTAAAATAAACGAAGTACGTTGCATCGTGTCTAATACGCGTTTCTAGATTGGGAATTGGATTGATTGAGAATGCAACAATGGGCCTAGCCTAATTCCTCTGATTTTATACTGGGCCGAGCCCAAAATTACTGATGGGCCAGTGGGCCTAGCCCTATGTCTCTGATTTTTATTTTATTTTATAATTTCTCGTAGTCTGCCCAACGGACTACCTCAAAATTGTGGGTTAAATGAACTTAATGCTGTTTTACTAGATACAGTGTTTTATAATTAGCATTAACTTAATGCTATTTTAATTTCCTTTATATATATATGTTAGGATTAAATGAAACCTAGTTCATTTATGTCCTAATCATATTTTTTTAAATTTAAATAAAAGAGAAACCAAATCCAATTTTAATCTAATTCCTTTATGTAAAATACAAAATGACAATAGAAAAGTTTTGGGGTCAAACATTAATTAACCATGTTTTTCTAAATACTAGGTAGCAGTCCATCCATAATATTGCTATAATGAACAAGGAGGGTATAAAATAAAACCTCTATGTTTAGATTTGAACATTAGATGCAATCCAAAAGATATGTTTCTTTACTATTTTGAATAACAATACTTAATTCATGAAGGTGCAAGATTTTGTGAAATATGTAAGTAGATATTTGTGCGTTGTTCTATGATTTATTTTCTAAGATACAAAATTTTTATCTCCGGTGTTGGGTGTGTCAGGTGCTTTATATATAAAACTGACCTTGAAACTGTATCCGTTTTACTGAATATATACAGACAATTTTCATGATTGGTTTGTATTCTTTTTCCGCAAAAATAGTTTTGGGATTAATGAAAATCTGAATGATAAATGCTAGGTTGATGATAAATACCAGGGGTATCAAATATGTATGTAGTAAGAAGTATACACATAGAAACCTTTTCTATGCCATTGTACCCGATTTTTTGAGTGAATTTTTTTGACATAGTCATTTCTTTTTATTGTGAATGTTGCACAGTTATTGATGGAGCCTTCCACGACACCACAACTAACCTGCAACTGGAGCCTTCCATGGCGACTTTCTACAAACCTGCAACTGGAGC